>NC_088411.1:49884734-50248955 GCF_034236695.1 Oncorhynchus nerka
CTCCAATAGACCCTGTCTATGAATTAGACCTCCTTCTCCTCCTCCTCCTCCTCCTCCAATAGGCCCTGTCTATGAATTAGACCTCCTCCTCCAATAGACCCTGTCTATGAATTAGACCTCCTCCTCCTCCTCCTCCTCCAATAGACCCTGTCTATGAATTAGACCTCCTCCTCCTCCAATAGGACCTGTTTATGAATTAGACCTCCTCCTCCTCCTCCAATAGACCCTGTCTATGAATTAGACCTCCTCCTCCTCCAATAGACCCTGTCTATGAATTAGACCTCCTCCTCCTCCTCCAATAGGCCCTGTCTATGAATTAGACCTCCTCCTCCAATAGACCCTGTCTATGAATTAGACCTCCTCCTCCTCCTCCTCCAATAGACCCTGTCTATGAATTAGACCTCCTCCTCCTCCAATAGGACCTGTTTATGAATTAGACCTCCTCCTCCTCCTCCAATAGACCCTGTCTATGAATTAGACCTCCTCCTCCTCCTCCTCCTCCTCCTCCTCCAATAGACCCTGTCTTTGAATTATACCTCCTCCTCCTCCTCCAATAGGCCCTGTCTATGAATTAGACCTCCTCCTCATCCTCCTCCAATAGACCCTGTCTATGAATTAGACCTCCTCCTCCTCCAATAGACCCTGCCTATGAATTAGACCTCCTCCTCCTCCTGCTCCTCCTCCAATAGACCCTGTCTATGAATTAGACCTCCTCCTCCAATAGGCCCTGTCTATGAATTAGACCTCCTCCTCCTCCAATAGACCCTGTCTATGAATTAGACCTCCTTCTCCTCCTCCTCCTCCTCCTCCAATAGGCCCTGTCTATGAATTAGACCTCCTCCTCCAATAGACCCTGTCTATGAATTAGACCTCCTCCTCCTCCTCCTCCAATAGACCCTGTCTATGAATTAGACCTCCTCCTCCTCCAATAGGACCTGTTTATGAATTAGACCTCCTCCTCCTCCTCCAATAGACCCTGTCTATGAATTAGACCTCCTCCTCCTCCAATAGGCCCTGTCTATGAATTAGACCTCCTCCTCCAATAGACCCTGTCTATGAATTAGACCTCCTCCTCCTCCTCCTCCAATAGACCCTGTCTATGAATTAGACCTCCTCCTCCTCCAATAGGACCTGTTTATGAATTAGACCTCCTCCTCCTCCTCCAATAGACCCTGTCTATGAATTAGACCTCCTCCTCCTCCTCCTTCTCCTCCTCCAATAGACCCTGTCTTTGAATTATACCTCCTCCTCCTCCTCCAATAGACCCTGTCTATGAATTAGACCTCCTCCTCCTCTTCCTCCAATAGGCCCTGTCTATGAATTAGACCTCCTCCTCCTCCAATAGACCCTGTCTATGAATTAGACCTCCTCCTCCTCCAATAGGCCGTGTCTATGAATTATACCTCCTCCTCCAATAGACCCTGTCTATGAATTATACCTCGTCATCCTCCTCCAATAGGCCATGTCTATGAATTATACCTCCTCCTCCAATAGGCCCTGTCTATGAATTACACCTCCTCCTCCAATAGGCCCTGTCTATGAATTATACCTCCTCCTCCTCCAATAGACCCTGTCTATGAATTACACCTCCTCCTCCTCCTCCTCCTCCTCCTCCTCCTCCTCCAATAGGCCCTGTCTATTAATTAGACCTCCTCCTCCTCCAATAGACCCTGTCTATGAATTACACCTCCTCCTCCTCCTCCAATAGGCCCTGTCTATGAATTAGACCTCCTCCTCATCCTCCTCCAATAGACCCTGTCTATGAATTAGACCTCCTCCTCCTCCAATAGACCCTGCCTATGAATTAGACCTCCTCCTCCTCCTGCTCCTCCTCCAATAGACCCTGTCTATGAATTAGACCTCCTCCTCCAATAGGCCCTGTCTATGAATTAGACCTCCTCCTCCTCCAATAGGCCCTGACTATGAATTAGACCTCCTCCTCCTCCAATAGACCCTGTCTATGAATTAGACCTCCTCCTCCTCCTCCAATAGACCCTGTCTATGAATTATACCTCCTCCTCCTCCTCCAATAGGCCCTGACTATGAATTAGACCTCCTCCTCCTCCTCCAATAGGCCCTGACTATGAATTAGACCTCCTCCTCCTCCTCCTCCAATAGACCCTGTCTATGAATTAGACCTCCTCCTCCTCCTCCATAGACCCTGTCTATGAATTAGACCTCCTCCTCCTCCTCCAATAGACCCTGTCTATGAATTAGACCTCCTCCTCCTCCAATAGACCCTGTCTATGAATTAGACCTCCTCCTCCTCCAATAGACCCTGTCTATGAATTAAACCTCCTCCTCCTCCTCCTCCTCCAATAGACCCTGTCTATGAATTAGACCTCCTCCTCCTCCTCCTCCAATACACCCTGTCTATGAATTAGACCTCCTCCTCCTCCTCCAATAGACCCTGTCTATGAATTAGACCTCCTCCTCCTCCAATAGACCCTGTCTATGAATTAGACCTCCTCCTCCTCCGATAGGCCGTGTCTATGAATTATACCTCCTCCTCCAATAGACCCTGTCTATGAATTATACCTCCTCCTCCTCCTCCAATAGGCCCTGTCTATGAATTATACCTCCTCCTCCAATAGGCCCTGTCTATGAATTACACCTCCTCCTCCTCCTCCAATAGGCCCTGTCTATGAATTAAACCTCCTCCTCCTCCAATAGACCCTGTCTATGAATTAGACCTCCTCCTCCTCCTCCAATAGACCCTGTCTATGAATTATACCTCCTCCTCCTCCAATAGGCCCTGTCTATGAATTAGACCTCCTCCTCCTCCTCCAATAGACCCTGTCTATGAATTAGACCTCCTCCTCCTCCAATAGACCCTGTCTATGAATTATACCTCCTCCTCCTCCAATAGACCCTGTCTATGAATTATACCTCCTCCTCCTCCAATAGACCCTGTCTATGAATTACACCTCCTCCTCCTCCTCCAATAGGCCCTGTCTATGAATTAGACCTCCTCCTCATCCTCCTCCAATAGACCCTGTCTATGAATTAGACCTCCTCCTCCTCCAATAGACCCTGCCTATGAATTAGACCTCCTCCTCCAATAGGCCCTGTCTATGAATTAGACCTCCTCCTCCTCCAATAGGCCCTGACTATGAATTAGACCTCCTCCTCCTCCAATAGACCCTGTCTATGAATTAGACCTCCTCCTCCTCCTCCAATAGACCCTGTCTATGAATTATACCTCCTCCTCCTCCTCCAATAGGCCCTGACTATGAATTAGACCTCCTGCTCCTCCTCCTCCTCCAATAGACCCTGTCTATGAATTAGACCTCCTCCTCCTCCAATAGGACCTGTTTATGAATTAGACCTCCTCCTCCTCCTCCAATAGACCCTGTCTATGAATTAGACCTCCTCCTCCTCCTCCTCCTCCTCCAATAGACCCTGTCTTTGAATTATACCTCCTCCTCCTCCTCCAATAGACCCTGTCTATGAATTAGACCTCCTCCTCCTCTTCCTCCAATAGGCCCTGTCTATGAATTAGACCTCCTCCTCCTCCAATAGACCCTGTCTATGAATTAGACCTCCTCCTCCTCCAATAGGCCGTGTCTATGAATTATACCTCCTCCTCCAATAGACCCTGTCTATGAATTATACCTCGTCATCCTCCTCCAATAGGCCATGTCTATGAATTATACCTCCTCCTCCAATAGGCCCTGTCTATGAATTACACCTCCTCCTCCAATAGGCCCTGTCTATGAATTATACCTCCTCCTCCTCCAATAGACCCTGTCTATGAATTACACCTCCTCCTCCTCCTCCTCCTCCTCCTCCTCCTCCTCCAATAGGCCCTGTCTATTAATTAGACCTCCTCCTCCTCCAATAGACCCTGTCTATGAATTACACCTCCTCCTCCTCCTCCAATAGGCCCTGTCTATGAATTAGACCTCCTCCTCATCCTCCTCCAATAGACCCTGTCTATGAATTAGACCTCCTCCTCCTCCAATAGACCCTGCCTATGAATTAGACCTCCTCCTCCTCCTGCTCCTCCTCCAATAGACCCTGTCTATGAATTAGACCTCCTCCTCCAATAGGCCCTGTCTATGAATTAGACCTCCTCCTCCTCCAATAGGCCCTGACTATGAATTAGACCTCCTCCTCCTCCAATAGACCCTGTCTATGAATTAGACCTCCTCCTCCTCCTCCAATAGACCCTGTCTATGAATTATACCTCCTCCTCCTCCTCCAATAGGCCCTGACTATGAATTAGACCTCCTCCTCCTCCTCCAATAGGCCCTGACTATGAATTAGACCTCCTCCTCCTCCTCCTCCAATAGACCCTGTCTATGAATTAGACCTCCCTCCTCCTCCTCCTCCATAGACCCTGTCTATGAATTAGACCTCCTCCTCCTCCTCCAATAGACCCTGTCTATGAATTAGACCTCCTCCTCCTCCAATAGACCCTGTCTATGAATTAGACCTCCTCCTCCTCCTCCAATAGACCCTGTCTATGAATTAAACCTCCTCCTCCTCCTCCTCCTCCAATAGACCCTGTCTATGAATTAGACCTCCTCCTCCTCCTCCTCCAATACACCCTGTCTATGAATTAGACCTCCTCCTCCTCCTCCAATAGACCCTGTCTATGAATTAGACCTCCTCCTCCTCCAATAGACCCTGTCTATGAATTAGACCTCCTCCTCCTCCGATAGGCCGTGTCTATGAATTATACCTCCTCCTCCAATAGACCCTGTCTATGAATTATACCTCCTCCTCCTCCTCCAATAGGCCCTGTCTATGAATTATACCTCCTCCTCCAATAGGCCCTGTCTATGAATTACACCTCCTCCTCCTCCTCCAATAGGCCCTGTCTATGAATTAAACCTCCTCCTCCTCCAATAGACCCTGTCTATGAATTAGACCTCCTCCTCCTCCTCCAATAGACCCTGTCTATGAATTATACCTCCTCCTCCTCCAATAGGCCCTGTCTATGAATTAGACCTCCTCCTCCTCCTCCAATAGACCCTGTCTATGAATTATACCTCCTCCTCCTCCAATAGACCCTGTCTATGAATTATACCTCCTCCTCCTCCAATAGACCCTGTCTATGAATTACACCTCCTCCTCCTCCTCCAATAGGCCCTGTCTATGAATTAGACCTCCTCCTCATCCTCCTCCAATAGACCCTGTCTATGAATTAGACCTCCTCCTCCTCCAATAGACCCTGCCTATGAATTAGACCTCCTCCTCCTCCTGCTCCTCCTCCAATAGACCCTGTCTATGAATTAGACCTCCTCCTCCAATAGGCCCTGTCTATGAATTAGACCTCCTCCTCCTCCAATAGGCCCTGACTATGAATTAGACCTCCTCCTCCTCCAATAGACCCTGTCTATGAATTACACCTCCTCCTCCTCCTCCTCCTCCTCCTCCTCCTCCTCCTCCAATAGGCCCTGTCTATTAATTAGACCTCCTCCTCCTCCAATAGACCCTGTCTATGAATTACACCTCCTCCTCCTCCTCCAATAGGCCCTGTCTATGAATTAGACCTCCTCCTCATCCTCCTCCAATAGACCCTGTCTATGAATTAGACCTCCTCCTCCTCCAATAGACCCTGCCTATGAATTAGACCTCCTCCTCCTCCTCCTCCTCCAATAGACCCTGTCTATGAATTAGACCTCCTCCTCCAATAGGCCCTGTCTATGAATTAGACCTCCTCCTCCTCCAATAGGCCTGACTATGAATTAGACCTCCTCCTCCTCCAATAGACCCTGTCTATGAATTAGACCTCCTCCTCCTCCTCCAATAGACCCTGTCTATGAATTATACCTCCTCCTCCTCCTCCAATAGGCCCTGACTATGAATTAGACCTCCTCCTCCTCCTCCAATAGGCCCTGACTATGAATTAGACCTCCTCCTCCTCCTCCTCCAATAGACCCTGTCTATGAATTAGACCTCCTCCTCCTCCTCCATAGACCCTGTCTATGAATTAGACCTCCTCCTCCTCCTCCAATAGACCCTGTCTATGAATTAGACCTCCTCCTCCTCCAATAGACCCTGTCTATGAATTAGACCTCCTCCTCCTCCTCCAATAGACCCTGTCTATGAATTAAACCTCCTCCTCCTCCTCCTCCTCCAATAGACCCTGTCTATGAATTAGACCTCCTCCTCCTCCTCCTCCAATACACCCTGTCTATGAATTAGACCTCCTCCTCCTCCTCCAATAGACCCTGTCTATGAATTAGACCTCCTCCTCCTCCAATAGACCCTGTCTATGAATTAGACCTCCTCCTCCTCCTCCAATAGGCCCTGTCTATGAATTAGACCTCCTCCTCCTTCTCCTCCAATAGACCCTGTCTATGAATTAGACCTCCTCCTCCAATAGACCCTGTCTATGAATTAGACCTCCTCCTCCTCCTCCTCCAATAGGCCCTGTCTATGAATTAGACCTCCTCCTCCAATAGACCCTGTCTATGAATTAGACCTCCTCCTCCTCCTCCTCCTCCAATAGGCCCTGTCTATGAATTAGACCTCCTCCTCCTCCAATAGACCCTGTCTATGAATTAGACCTCCTCCTCCTCCTCCTCCAATAGGCCCTGTATATGAATTAGACCTCCTCCTCCTCCTCCAATAGGCCCTGTCTATAAATTAGACCTCCTCCTCCTCCAATAGGCTTGTCTATGAATTAGACCTCCTCCTCCTCCTCCTCCTCCTCCAATAGACCCTGTCTATGAATTAGACCTCCTCCTCCTCCTATAGGCCTTGTCTATGAATTAGACCTCCTCCTCCAATAGGCCCTGACTACGAATTAGACCTCCTCCTCCTCCAATAGGCCCTGTCTATGAATTAGACCTCCTCCTCCTCCTCCTCCTCCTCCTCCAATAGACCCTGTCTATGAATTAGACCTCCTCCTCCTCCTCCAATAGGCCTTGTCTATGAATTAGACCTCCTCCCGCTCCTCCTCCTCCTCCAATAGGCCCTGTCTATGAATTATAACTCCTCCTCCAATATGCCCTGTCTATGAATTAGACCTCCTCCTCCTCCAATAGGCCTTGTCTATGAATTAGACCTCCTCCCCCTCCTCCTCCTCCTCCAATAGGCCCTGTCTATGAATTATAACTCCTCCTCCAATATGCCCTGTCTATGAATTAGACCTCCTCCTCCTCCTCCAATAGGCCCTGTCTATGAATTAGACCTCCTCCTCCTCCTCCTCCTCCTCCTCCAATAGACCCTGTCTATGAATTAGACCTCCTCCTCCTTCTCCAATAGACCCTGTATATGAATTCGACCTCCTCCTCCTCCAATAGACCCTGTCTATGAATTAGACCTCCTCCTCCTCCTCCTCCAATAGGCCCTGTCTATGAATTAGACCTCCTCCTCCTCCAATAGGCCCTGTCTATGAATTAGACCTCCTCCTCCAATAGACCCTGTCTATGAATTAGACCTCCTCCTCCTCCTCCTCCAATAGGCCCTGTCTATGAATTAGACCTCATCCTCCAATAGACCCTGTCTATGAATTAGACCTCCTCCTCCTCCAATAGGCCCTATCTATGAATTAGACCTCCTCCTCCTCCAATAGGCCCTGTCTATGAATTATACCTCCTCCTCCAATAGACCCTGTATATGAATTAGACCTCCTCCTCCTCCAATAGGCCCTGTCTATGAATTAGACCTCCTCCTCCAATAGACCCTGTCTATGAATTATACCTCCTCCTCCTCCAATAGACCCTGTCTATGAATTATACCTCCTCCTCCTCCTCCTCCTCCTCCTCCTCCAATAGACCCTGTCTATGATTAGACGACCTCCTCCTCCTCCTAGTCATTAAACGCAGAATGTCTCCAACAGCAGAATGTCCCTAACAGCAGAATGTCTCCAACAGCAGAATGTCCCTAACAGCAGAATGTCTCCAACAGCAGAATGTCCCTAACAGCAGAATGTCTCCAACAGCAGAATGTCTCCAACAGCAGAATGTCTCCAACAGCAGAATGTCTCCAACAGCAGAATGTCTCTAACTGCAGAATGTCTCCAACAGCACAATGTCTCTAACAGTACAATGTATCTAACAGCACAATGTCTCTAAAAGCACAATGTCTCCAACAGCAGAATGTCTCCAACAGCAGAATGTCCCTAACAGCAGAATGTCCCTAACAGCACAATGTCTCCAACAGCAGAATGTCTCCAAGAGCAGAATGTCTCTAACAGCAGAATGTCTCTAATGTCTCTAACAGCAGAATGTCTCCAACAGCAGAATGTCCCTAACAGCAGAATGTCTCCAACAGCAGAATGTCTCCAACAGCAGAATGTCTCCAACAGCAGAATGTCCCTAACAGCAGAATGTCTCCAACAGCAGAATGTCTCCAACAGCAGAATGTCTCCAACAGCAGAATGTCTCTAACAGCAGAATGTCTCTAACAGCAGAATGTATCTAACAGCAGAATGTCTCCAAAAGCAGAATGTCTCCAACAGCAGAATGTCTCTAATGTCTCTAACAGCAGAATGTCTCTAATGTCTCTAACAGCAGAATGTCTCCAACAGCAGAATGTCTCTAATAGCAGAATGTCTCTAATGTATCTAACAGCAGAATGTCTCTAACAGCAGAATGTCTCTAATGTCTCTGACAGAAGAATGTCTCCAACAGCAGAATGTCTCTAATGTCTCTAACAGCAGAATGTCTCTAATGTCTCTAACAGCAGAATGTCTCCAACAGCAGAATGTCTCTAATGTCTCTAACAGCAGAATGTCTCCAACAGCAGAATGTCTCTAATGTCTCTAACAGCAGAATGTCTCTAATGTCTCTAACAGCAGAATGTCTCTAATGTCTCTAACAGCAGAATGTCTCTAATGTCTCTAACAGCAGAATGTCTCTAATGTCTCTAACAGCAGAATGTCTCTAACAGCAGAATGTCTCTAATGTCTCTAACAGCAGAATGTCTCTAATGTCTCTAACAGCAGAATGTCTCTAACAGCAGAATGTCTCCAACAGCAGAATGTCTCTAACAGCAGAATGTCTCTAACAGCAGAATGTCTCTAATGTCTCTAACAGCAGAATGTCTCTAACAGCAGAATGTCTCCAACAGCAGAATGTCTCTAATGTCTCTAACAGCACAATGTCTCTAATAGCAGAATGTATCTAATGTCTCTAACAGCAGAATGTCTCTAACAGCACAATGTCTCTAATGTCTCTAACAGCAGAATGTATCTAACAGCAGAATGTCTCTAACAGCAGAATGTCTCTAACAGCAGAATGTCTCCAACAGCAGAATGTCTCTAATGTCTCCAACAGCAGAATGTCTCTAATACATCTAACAGCAGAATGTCTCCAACAGCAGAATGTCTCTAATGTCTCTAACAGCAGAATGTCTCTAATACATCTAACAGCAGAATGTCTCCAACAGCAGAATGTCTCTAATGTCTCCAACAGCAGAATGTCTCTAATGTCTCCAACAGCAGAATGTCTCCAACAGCAGAATGTCTCCAACAGCAGAATGTTTTGGAGACCTTTATTTAACTAAGCAAGTCAGTTAAGAACATATTCTTATTTTCAATGAAGGCCTAGGAACAGTGGGTTAACTGCCTGTTCAGGGGCAGAACGACAGATTTGTACCTTGTCAGCTCGGGGGTTTGAACTTGCAACCTTCCGGTTACTAGTCCAACGCTCTAACCACTACCCTGCCGCCCCCAGAATGTCTCCAACAGTAGAATGTCTCCAACAGCAGAATGTCTCCAACAGCAGAATGTCTCCAACAGCAGAATGTCTCCAACAGCAGAATGTCTCCAACAGTAGAATGTCTCCAACAGCAGAATGTCTCCAACAGCAGAATGTCTCCAACAGTAGAATGTCTCTAACAGCAGAATGTCTCCAACAGCAGAATGTCTCTAACAGCAGAATGTCTCCAACAGCAGAATGTCCCCAACAGCAGAATGTCTCAAACAGCAGAATGTATCTAACAGTAGAATGTCTCCAATAGACTCCCACTACATGAGCACTCTTTCTGTTCTGTTACTGTGTTGATAGTTGGCCATCTAAATATACCATTTATTTTCTATTCTCTGGGTAGGATTAGACATAAATAATGGATGCTGGAAGGTAGAGAGAGAGAAGAGAGGGAAGAGAGGAAGGACGTGAGCTGGAAGCAGAGAGGAGAGGGTTTGAGGGGGTAGCCAGAAGAACTGAGGAAAGAGGGGGGGTAAAGGAGAGGAGAGGGGATAGGGAGTAGGGATGCGCCTCGTTCAATATTGAATCAATTGATCCCTCGTCGGGTGGGCGGATAAAGGATGGATCGGGTTGCCATGACAACAGTTACAGAGCTCTGCTACCCAAGACAGGAAGACAGATTGAATAAGCATGTCAGGCAGCTAGAGTGGGAATGTGTCAAACATCAAGGGATAAGGATGTTCAATGTTTCTACATCCTCAATATAACCCTGTTGTGTCAGGTTTAGGGAGACTTTCTGAGCAACAACAGTATGTCATAACATTACATTATGATGTTATTATGTTTCACCATTTATCCTGACTGTAAAATAATATAGATGTTTATAATGTACTGAACACAACAGGGTTATATTGAGGATGTAGAAACATTGAACACAACAGGTTATATTGGGGATGTAGAAACATTGAACACAACAGGGTTATACTGAGGATGTAGAAACATTGAACACAACAGGGTTATATTGAGGATGTAGAAACATTGAACACAACAGGTTATATTGGGGATGTAGAAACATTGAACACAACAGGGTTATACTGAGGATGTAGAAACATTACAGGGTTATATTGAGGATGTAGAAACATTGAACACAACAGGTTATATTGGGGATGTAGAAACATTGAACACAACAGGGTTATACTGAGGATGTAGAAACATTGAACACAACAGGGTTATATTGAGGATGTAGAAACATTGAACACAACAGGTTATATTGGGGATGTAGAAACATTGAACACAACAGGGTTATACTGAGGATGTAGAAACATTGAACACAACAGGGTTATATTGAGGATGTAGAAACATTGAACACAACAGGGTTATATTGAGGATGTAGAAACATTGAACACAACAGGTTATATTGGGGATGTAGAAACATTGAACACAACAGGGTTATACTGAGGATGTAGAAACATTGAACACAACAGGGTTATATTGAGGATGTAGAAACATTGAACACAACAGGTTATATTGGGGATGTAGAAACATTGAACACAACAGGGTTATACTGAGGATGTAGAAACATTGAACACAACAGGGTTATATTGAGGATGTAGAAACATTGAACACAACAGGGTTATATTGAGGATGTAGAAACATTGAACACAACAGGGTTATATTGAGGATGTAGAAACATTGAACACAACAGGGTTATATTGAGGATGTAGAAACATTGAACACAACAGGGTTATATTGAGGATGTAGAAACATTGAACACAACAGGGTTATACTGAGGATGTAGAAACATTGAACACAACAGGGTTATATTGAGGATGTAGAAACATTGAACACAACAGGGTTATATTGAGGATGTAGAAACATTGAACACAACAGGGTTATATTGAGGATGTAGAAACATTGAACACAACAGGTTATATTGAGTTTGTCCCTGATCATGTATGAAGCTGACTTTAACAAGAGAATAGCCTACAGGTCTTCTGCTTCCTAGAGAAAAACTAAGACATGTACACTATATATACATACAGTTGAAGTCGGAAGTTTACATACACCTTGGCCAAATACATTTAAACTCAGTTTTTCACAATTCCTGACATTTAATCCTAGTAAAAATTCCCTGTCTTAGATCAGTTAGGATCACCACTTTATTTTAAGAATGTGAAATGTCAGAATAATAGTAGAGAGAATGATTTATTTCAGCTTTTATTTATTTCATCACATTCCAAGTCGGTCAGAAGTTAACATATACAGTGCCTTGCGAAAGTATTCGGCCCCCTTGAACTTTGCGACCTTTTGCCACATTTCAGGCTTCAAACATAAAGATATAAAACTGTATTTTTTTTGTGAAGAATCAACAACAAGTGGGACACAATCATGAAGTGGAACGACATTTATTGGATATTTCAAACTTTTTTAACAAATCAAAAACTGAAAAATTGGGCGTGCAAAATTATTCAGCCCCTTTACTTTCAGTGCAGAAAACTCTCTCCAGAAGTTCAGTGAGGATCTCTGAATGATCCAATGTTGACCTAAATGACTAATGATGATAAATACAATCCACCTGTGTGTAATCAAGTCTCCGTATAAATGCACCTGCACTGTGATAGTCTCAGAGGTCCGTTAAAAGCGCAGAGAGCATCATGAAGAACAAGGAACACACCAGGCAGGTCCGAGATGCTGTTGTGAAGAAGTTTAAAGCCGGATTTGGATACAAAAAGATTTACCAAGCTTTAAACATCCCAAGGAGCACTGTGCAAGCGATAATATTGAAATGGAAGGAGTATCAGACCACGGCAAATCTACCAAGACCTGGCCGTCCCTCTAAACCTTCAGCTCATACAAGAAGAAGACTGATCAGAGATGCAGCCAAGAGGCCCATGATCACTCTGGATGAACTGCAGAGATCTACAGCTGAGGTGGGAGACTCTGTCCATAGGACAACAATCAGTCGTATATTGCACAAATCTGGCCTTTATGGAAGAGTGGCAAGAAGAAAGCCATATCTTAAAGATATCCATAAAAAGTGTTGTTTAAAGTTTGCCACAAGCCACCTGGGAGACACACCAAACATGTGGAAGAAGGTGCTCTGGTCAGATGAAACCAAAATTGAACTTTTTGGCAACAATGCAAAACGTTATGTTTGGCGTAAAAGCAACACAGCGCATCACCCTGAACACACCATCCCCACTGTCAAACATGGTGGTGGCAGCATCATGGTTTGGGCCTGCTTTTCTTCAGCAGGGACAGGGAAGATGGTTAAAATTGATGGGAAGATGGATGGAGCCAAATACAGGACCATTCTGGAAGAAAACCTGATGGTGTCTGCAAAAGACCTGAGACTGGGACGGAGATTTGTCTTCCAACAAGACAATGATCCAAAACATAAAGCAAAATCTACAATGGAATGGTTCAAAAATAAACATATCCAGGTGTTAGAATGGCCAAGTCAAAGTCCAGACCTGAAACCAATCGAGAATCTGTGGAATGAACTGAAAACTGCTGTTCACAAATGCTCTCCATCCAACCTCACTGAGCTCGAGCTGTTTTGCAAGGAGGAATGGGAAAAATGTTCAGTCTCTCGATGTGCAAAACTGATAGAGACATACCCCAAGCGACTTACAGCTGTAATCGCAGCAAAAGGTGGCGCTACAAAGTATTAACTTAAGGGGGCTGAATAATTTTGCACGCCCAATTTTTCAGTTTTTGATTTGTTAAAAAAGTTTGAAATATCCAATAACTGTCGTTCCACTTCATGATTGTGTCCCACTTGTTGTTGATTCTTCACAAAAAATACAGTTTTATATCTTTATGTTTGAAGCCTGAAATGTGGCAAAGGGTCGCAAAGTTCAAGGGGGCCGAATACTTTCGCAAGGCACTGTATGTATACATATGAGATGAATAATGTAGGGTATGTAAACATTATATTAGGTAGCATTGTTTAAAGTGGCTAGTGATATATTTTAAATAATTTCCCATCAATTCCCATTATTAAAGTGACTGGATTTGAGTCAGTGTGTTGGCAGCAGCCACTCAATGTTAGTGGTGGCTGTTTAACAGTCTGATGGCCTTGAGATAGAAGCTGTTTTTCAGTCTCTCGGTCCCAGCTTTGATGCACCTGTACTGACCTCGCCTTCTGGATGATAGCGGGGTGAACAGGCAGTGGCTCGGGTGGTTGTTGTCCTTGATGATCTTTATGGCCTTCCTGTGACATCGGGTGGTGTAGGTGTCCTGGAGGGCAGGTAGTTTGCCCCCGTAGATGCGTTGTGCAGACCTCACTACCCTCTGGAGAGCCTTGCGGTTGTGGGCGGAGCAGTTGCCGTACCAGGCGGTGATACAGCCCGACAGGATGCTCTCGATTGTGCATCTGTAGAAGTTTGTGAGTGCTTTTGGTGACAAGCCAAATTTCTTCAGCCTCCTGAGGTTGAAGAGGCGCTGCTGCGCCTTCTTCACGATACTGTCTGTGTGGGTGGACCAATTCAGTTTGTCTGTGATGTGTATGCCGAGGAACTTAAAACTTACTACCCTCTCCACTACTGTTCCATCGATGTGGATAGGGGGGTGTTCCCTCTGCTGTTTCCTGAAGTCCACAATCATCTCTTTAGTTTTGTTGACGTTGAGTGTGAGGTTATTTTCCTGACACCACACTCCGAGGGCCCTCACCTCCTCCCTGTAGGCCGTCTCATTGTTGTTGGTAATCAAGCCTACCACTGTTGTGTCGTCCGCAAACTTGATGATTGAGTTGGAGGCGTGCGTGGCCACGCAGTCGTGGGTGAACAGGGAGTACAGGAGAGGGCTCAGAACGCACCCTTGTGGGGCCCCAGTGTTGAGGATCAGCGGGGTGGAGATGTTGTTGCCTACCCTCACCACCTGGGGGCGGCCCGTCAGGAAGTCCAGTACCCAGTTGCACAGGGCGGGGTCGAGACCCAGGGTCTCGAGCTTGATGACGAGCTTGGAGGGCACTATGGTGTTAAATGCCGAGCTGTAGTCGATGAACAGCATTCTCACATAGGTATTCCTCTTGTCCAGATGGGTTAGGGCAGTGTGCAGTATGGTTGAGATTGCATCGTCCGTGGACCTATTTGGGTGGTAAGCAAATTGGAGTGGGTCTAGGGTGTCAGGTAGGGTGGAGGTGATATGGTCCTTGACTAGTCTCTCAAAGCACTTCATGATGACGGAAGTGAGTGCTACGGGGCGGTAGTCGTTTAGCTCAGTCACCTTAGCTTTCTTGGGAACAGGAACAATGGTGGCCCTCTTGAAGCATGTGGGAACAACAGACTGGGATAGGGATTGATTGAATATGTCCGTAAACACACCAGCCAGCTGGTCTGGGCATGCTCTGAGGGCGCGGCTGGGGATGCTGTCTGGGCCTGCAGCCTTGCGAGGGTTGACACGTTTAAATGTTTTCCTCACGTCGGCTGCAGTGAAGGAGAGTCCGCATGTTTTAGTTGCGGGCCGTGTCAGTGGCACTGTATTGTCCTCAAAGCGGGCAAAAAAGTTATTTAGTCTGCCTGGGAGCAAGACATCCTGGTCCGTCACAGGGCTGGTTTTCTTTTTGTAATCCGTGATTGACTGTAGACCCTGCCACATACCTCTTGTGTCTGAGCCGTTGAATTGAGATTCTACTTTGTCTCTGTACTGACGCTTAGCTTGTTTGATTGCCTTGCGGAGGGAATAGTTACACTGTTTGTATTCGGTCATGTTTCCGGTCACCTTGCCCTGATTAAAAGCAGTGGTTCACGCTTTCAGTTTCACGCGAATGCTGCCATCAATCCACGGTTTCTGGTTTGGGAATGTTTTAATCGTTGCAATGGGAACGACATCTTCAACGCACGTTCTAATGAACTCGCTCACCGAATCAGCGTATTCGTCAATGTTGTTGTCTGACGCAATACGAAACATATCCCAGTCCACGTGATGGAAGCAGTCTTGGAGTGTGGAATCAGATTGGTCGGACCAGCGTTGAACAGACCTCAGCGCGGGAGCTTCTTGTTTTAGTTTCTGTCTGTAGGCAGGGATCAACAAAATGGAGTCGTGGTCAGCTTTTCCAAAAGGAGAGCGGGGCAGGGCCTTATATGCGTCGCGGAAGTTGGAATAGCAATGATCCAAGGTTTTTCCAGCCCTGGTTGCGCAATCGATATGCTGATAAAATTTAGGGAGTCTTGTTTTCAGATTTGCCTTGTTAAAATCCCCAGCTACAATGAATGCAGCCTCCGGATATATGGATTCCAGTTTGCAAAGAGTCAAATAAAGTTCGTTCAGAGCCATCGATGTGTCTGCTTGGGGGGGAATATATACGGCTGTGATTATAATCGAAGAGAATTCCCTTGGTAGATAATGCGGTCGACATTTGGTTGGGAAGAATTCTAAATCAGGTGAAATGAAGGACTTGAGTTCCTGTATGTTGTTGTGGCCACACCACGTCACGTTAACCATGAAGCATACGCCCCCGCCCCTCTTCTTACCAGAAAGATGTTTGTTTCTGTCGGCGTGATGCGTGGAGAAACCAGCTGGCTGCACCGACTCCGATAGAGTCTCTCCAGTGAGCCATGTTTCCGTGAAGCACAGAACGTTACAGTCTCTGATGTCCCTCTGGAATGCTACCCTTGCTCGGATTTCATCAACCTTGTTGTCAAGAGACTGGACATTGGCGAGGAGAATGCTAGGGAGTGGTGCACGATGTGCCCGTCTCCGGAGTCTGACCAGAAGACCGCTTCGTTTCCCCCTTTTACGAAGTCGTTTTTTTGGGTCGCCGGCTGGGATCCATTCCGTTGTCCTGGGTGAAAGGCAGAACACAGGATCCGCTTCGCGAAAGTCATATTCTTGGTCGTACTGATGGTGAGTTGACGCTGCTCTTATATTCAGTAGTTCTTCTCGACTGTATGTAATGAAACCTAAGATGACCTGGGGTACTAATGTAAGAAATAACACGTAAAAAAACAAAAAACTGCATAGTTTCCTAGGAACGCAAAGCGAGGCGGCCATCTCTGTCGGCGCCGGAAGTATAATACGGATAAGATAGATAAGGATGGAGAGAGGGGAGAGGGCTGGAGAGAGAGCGGTGGGATGAGACAGGAGAGAGGGATGGGGAGAGGGGAGATAACTGTATGGATATAAGTTATTGCAGTATAAAAGGTTGGAAATGCTATAGGATAAAGATATCCTATGCAGGTCGAAAATAAATAAGTGAGCCTCGGCAGACAGTCAGACAAGCAACAGTAGTCCAACAACATCATGACTGCTGCTGAGCGCTTTACATCGCAGACAATTCCCCTGGATGAAAAGACAGTTGGAGTAACGAGTGCAGCGATCTGTGTATCTGTCTGTCTTCAGCTACAGCCCAGCTCTACAACCTATCATCAACACGAGGGGCATTTAGCCACAGCCTCTTCCTATAATAATACCCAGACAGGCTGAGAGCAGAGAACAGCCTCTTCCTATAATAATACCCAGACAGGCTGAGAGCAGAGAACAGCCTCTTCCTATAATAATACCCAGACAGGCTGAGAGCAGAGAACAGCCTCTTCCTATAATAATACCCAGACAGGCTGAGAGCAGATAACAGCCTCTTCCTATAATAATACCCAGACAGGCTGAGAGCAGATAACAGCCTCTTCCTATAATAATACCCAGACAGGCTGAGAGCTACAGGACACAGCCTCTTCCTATAATAATACCCAGACAGGCTGAGAGCATCAGGACACAGCCTCTTCCTATAATAATACCCAGACAGGCTGAGAGCAGAGAACAGCCTCTTCCTATAATAATACCCAGACAGGCTGAGACAGAACAGCCTCTTCCTATAATAATACCCAGAGGCTAGCATCAGGACACAGCCTCTTCCTATAATAATACCCAGACAGGCTGAGAGCAGATAACAGCCTCTTCCTATAATAATACCCAGACAGGCTGAGAGCAGAGACACAGCCTCTTCCTATAATAATACCCAGACAGGCTGAGAGCTACAGGACACAGCCTCTTCCTATAATAATACCCAGACAGGCTGAGAGCAGAGAACAGCCTCTTCCTATAATAATACCCAGACAGGCTGAGAGCAGAGAACAGCCTCTTCCTATAATAATACCCAGACAGGCTGAGAGCACAGGACACAGCCTCTTCCTATAATAATACCCAGACAGGCTGAGAGCAGAGAACAGCCTCTTCCTATAATAATACCCAGACAGGCTGAGAGCTACAGGACACAGCCTCTTCCTATAATAATACCCAGACAGGCTGAGAGCAGAGGAACAGCCTCTTCCTATAATAATACCCAGACAGGCTGAGAGCAGATAACAGCCTCTTCCTATAATAATACCCAGACAGGCTGAGAGCTACAGGAAACAGCCTCTTCTCCTTGTGTCATGTTTACTAGAGAAGGTAAAACCCACTATATATTAACATACGGACAGTGGGGTATAGCTCGCCGCCATTGGAGCAGTGGAAAGGTGTTTTCTGGAGTGATGAATTACGTTTTTACCATCTGACTGTCCAATGGACAAATCTGGATTTGACTTCTGCCACAAGAACGCTACCTGCCCGAAAGTATAGTGCCAACTGTAAAGTTTGGTGGATGAGGAATAATGGTCTGGTACTGTTTTTCATGGTTTGGCTCCTTAGTTCCAGTGAAGCGAACTTAATACTACAGCATACAATGACATTGAAGATGATTATGTGCTTCCACCTTTGTGGCAACAGTTTGTGGAAGGCCCATTCCTGCTTCAGCATGACGATGCCCCCTGTGCACAAGGCGAGGTCCATACAGAAATGGTTTGTCGAGATCGGTGTGGAAGAACTTGACTGGCCTGCACAGAGCCCTGACCTCAAACACCTTTGGGGTGATCAAACACCTTTGGGGTGAACCCCATCAAACACCTTTTGGGGTGAATTGAGCTGAGAGCCAGGCGTAATCGCCCAACATCAGTGCCTGACCTCAACCCCATCAAACACCTTTGGGGTGAATTGGACGCCGAGAGAGCCAGGCGTAATCGCCCAACATCAGTGCCTGACCTCAACCCCATCAAACAGCCGACTGAGCCTCGCCCAACATCAGTGCCTGACCTCAACCCCATCAAACACCTTTGGGGTGAATTGCCGACTGAGAGCCAGGCGTAATCGCCAACATCAGTGACTGAGACCCCATCAAACACCTTTGGGGTGAAATCGCCAGGCAACATCAGTGCCTGACCTCAACCCCATCAAACACCTTTGGGGTGAATTGGAACGCCGACTGAGAGCCAGGCGTAATCGCCCAACATCAGTGCCTGACCTCAACCCCATCAAACACCTTTGGGGTGAATTGGAACGCCGACTGAGAGCCAGGCGTAATCGCCCAACATCAGTGCCTGACCTCAACCCCATCAAACACCTTTGGGCCGACTGGAGCCAGGTGTAATCACCCAACATCAGTGCCTGACCTCAACCCCATCAAACACCTTTGGGGTGAATTGGACTGAGAGCCAGGCGTAATCGCCCAACATCAGTGCCTGACCTCAACCCCATCAAACACCTTTGGGGTGAATTGGAACGCCGACTGAGAGCCAGGCGTAATCGCCCAACATCAGTGCCTGACCTCAACCCCATCAAACACCTTTGGGGTGAATTGGAACGGCGACTGAGAGCCAGGCGTAATCGCCCAACATCAGTGCCTGACCTCAACCCCATCAAACACCTTTGGGGTGAATTGGAACGCCGACTGAGAGCCAGGCGTAATCGCCCAACATCAGTGCCTGACCTCAACCCCATCAAACACCTTTGGGGTGAATTGGAACGCCGACTGAGAGCCAGGCGTAATCACCCAACATCAGTGCCTGACCTCAACCCCATCAAACACCTTTGGGGTGAATTGGAACGCCGACTGAGAGCCAAGCGTAATCGCCCAACATCAGTGCCTGACCTCAACCCCATCAAACACCTTTGGGGACTGAGAGCCAAGCGTAATCGCCCAACATCAGTGCCTGACCTCAACCCCATCAAACACCTTTGGGGTGAATTGGAACGCCGACTGAGAGCCAGGCGTAATCGCCCAACATCAGTGCCTGACCTTACTAATGCTCTTGAGGCTGCAATTATTTATTTTATTTGACCTTTATTTAACCAGGTAGGCTAGTTGAGAACAAGTTGTCATTTGCAACCGCGACCTGGCCAAGATAAAGCAAAGCAGGTCGACACATACAACAACACAGAGTTACACATGGAATAAACATACAATCAATAATACAGTGCCATTAACCAGTCCTGACCATCCCCACAGCTTCAGGTGCTTCAAGATGCAGATACAAACACATTGGCCTACATTTCAGACAATTCTGACATGCATTGCTACTGCCATCTAGTGGCCATGCAGACTAATCTTCATGCATTGCTACTGCCATCTAGTGGCCATGCAGACTACAGAAACAAACAATGAATACAACATTTCTCACATTTAATTCCATGACCTGGAGGAAACAGGATGATTTCAGAAATGTAGGCTTGAAATACAAAGGAACTTTCCAAAGACATTTTAGAAAACAATCAACACAGTAAAGAGAGTCCACTCCAGCTCAGTGAACATGTGTATGTACATACATACAGTCAAGTTTGGACACATCTACTCATTCAAGGGGTTCTTTATTTGTACTATGTTTCACATTGTAGAATAATAGTGAAGACATAAAAACTATGAAATAACACATATGGAATAATGTAGTAACAAAAAAAGTTACTCTCCCTATCGGTCAAATAGAGGAGGCCAGGTCATCTGATGCAGCACTCCATCACTCTCCTTCTTGGTCAAATAGCCCTGACACAGCCTGGAGGTGTTTTGGGTCACTGTCCTGTTTGAAAACAAATGATAGTCCCACTAAGCACAAACCAGATGGGATGGCGTATCGCTGCAGAATGCTGTGGTAGCCATGCTGGTTAAGTGTGCCTTGAATTCTAAATAAATCACTGACAGTGTCACCAGCAAAGAACCCCCAGACATTACACCTCCTCCTCCATGCTTCACGGTGGGAACGACACATGCAGAGATTATCCGTTCACCTACTCTGCGTCTCACAAAGACATGGTGGTTGGAACCAAACATCTCAAATTGGGACTCATCAGACCAAAGGACAGATTTACACCGGTCTAATGTCCATTGCTTGTGTTTCTTGTCCCAAGCAAGTCTCTTCTTCTTATTTGTGTCCTTTAGTAGTGGTTTCTTTGCAGCAATTCGACCATGAGGCCTGATTCACGCAGTCTCTTCTGAACAGTTGATGTTGAGATGTGTCTGTTACTTGAACTCTGTGAAGCATTTATTTGGGCTGCAATTTCTGAGGCTGGTAACTCTAATGAACTTATCCTCTGCAGCAGAGGTAACTCTGGGTCTTCCTGTCCTGTGGCGGTCCTCATGAGAGCCAGTTAACTCTAATGATCTTATCCTCTGCAGCAGAGGTAACTCTGGGTCTTCCTGTCCTGTGGCGGTCCTCATGAGAGATAGTTTCATCATAGTGCTTGATGGTTTTTGCGACTGAACTTGAAGAAACTTTCAAAGTTCTTGTAATGTTCTGTATTGACTGACCTTCATGTCTTAAAGTAATGATGGACTGTCGTTTCTCTTTGCTTACTTGATTTCTTCTTGACATAATATGGATTTGTTTTTTGCCAAATAGGGCCATCTTCTGTATACCAACCCTACCTTGTCACAACACAACTGATTGGTTCAAACACATTAAGAAGGAAAGAAATTCCACAAATTAACTTTTGACAAGGCACACCTTGACTACCTTATGAAGCTGGTTGAGAGAATGCCAAGAGTGCGCAAAGCTGTCATCAAGGCAAAAGGGTGGCTATTTGAAGAATCCCAAATATAAAATATATTTTGATTTTAACACCTTTTTTGGGGGAGTACATGTGTTATTTCATAGTTTTTCTTCACTATTATTCTACAATGTAGAAAATAGTACACATAAAGAAAACCTAGAATGACTAGGTGTACAAACTTGACTGGTACTGTTTAAGTGAACAGAAATAAAATCACAACATGTAAAGTGTTGGTCCCATCTTTCATGAAATAAAAGATCCCAGAAATGTTCCATATTACAAATTATTTTTTACTCTATCATTTTATGCACAATTTGTTTCCATCCCTGTTAGTGAGCTTTTCTCCTTTGTCAAAATAATCCATCCACCTGACAGGAATCTGATTAAACAGCATGATCATTGCACAGGTGCACCTTATGCTGGGGACAATAAAAGGCCACCAAAATGTGCAGTTTTGTCACACAACACAAGGCCACAGATGTCTCAAGATGAGGGAATATGCAATTGGCATGCTGACTGCAGGAAAGTATACCAGGGCTGTTGCCAGACAATTTTAATGTCGTAGAGAGACGGTTATTAAAACGTAAACCTACACAAAACACAGGCCTTATTTGATGTGTTTCTACAATCCCCCATTTCCCTGTTTGAGGTTTCTTTCTGTTATGATGCTGTGGTAATAAACGCCACTTCTTTAAAGTAACATTCATCTGCAGTTTTAGGGGAAAAAATATCATCTTTGTTTAGTAGTGAGATGTTTTTTTTATGGAGTTGCATACCACGTGAAACATCACCCAAGAGTACTTAAGTATTGACCATATTAATACTTTGACTCCAAGTATCTATTTGAATAAAATACAAAAAAACACCTTTACTTTTTCCACATTTTGGTACGTTGCAGCCTTACATTACTTTTCCCCCCTCATCAATCTACACACCAAAATGAAAACTTTTCTTTGCTTTTTTATTTTGAAAATGAAAAACAGAAATACCTATTATATTTTATATATTATTATTACCTATTAATACCTACCTATATAAATTTACATAAGTATTCAGACCCTTTGCTCGAAATTGAGTTCAGGTGCATCCTGCTTCCATTGATCATCCTTGAGATGTTTCTACAACATGGTTGGAGTCCACCTGTGTTAAACTCATGGACATGATTTGGAGACACACACCTATCTATATAAGGTCCCACAGTTGACAGTGCGTGTCAGAGCAAAAACCAGGCCATGAGGTCGAAGGAACCGCCGTAGAGGTCCAAGACAGGATTGTGTCGAGGCACAGATCTGGGGAAGGGTACCAAAAAACATTTCTGCAGCATTGAAGGTCCCCAAGAACACAGTGGCCTCCATCATTCTTAAACGGAAGAAGTTTGGAACCACCAAGCCTCTTCCTAGAACTGACCGCCTGACCAAACTGAGCAATTGGGGGAGAAGGGCCTTGGTCAGGGAGGTGACCAAGAACCCAATGGTCACTCTGACAGAGCTCCAGAGTTCCTCTGTAGAGATGGGAGAATCTTCCAGAAGGACAACCATCTCTGCAGCACCACCAATCAGGCCTTTATGGTAGTGTGGCCAGACGGAAGCCACTCCTCAGTAAAAGGCACACAACAGCCCACTTGGAGTTTACCAAAAGGCACCTAAAGACTCTCAGACCATGAGAAACAAGATGTTCTGGTCTGATGATTGAACTCTTAGGCCCTGAATGGTCACATCTGGCGGAAACCTGGCATCATCCCTACGGTGAAGCATGGTGGTGGCAGCATCTTGCTGTGGGGATGTTTTTCAGCGGCAGGGACTGAGAGACTGGTCAGGATCGAGGGAAAGATGAACAGAGCAAAGTACAGAGGTCCTTGATGAAAACCTGCTCCAGAGCACTCCGGACCTTAGACTGGGGTGAAGGTTCACCTTCCAACAGGACAACGACCCTAAGCACACAGCCAAGACAATGCAGGAGTGGCTTCGGGACAAGTCTCTGAATGTCTGAGTGGTCCAGCCAGAGCCTGGACTTTAACCCGATCTAACATCTTTGGAGACCTGAAAATGACTGTCAAGAAAAGGCTGCCAATGGTGTTTCAACAAAATACTGAGGAAAGGGTCTCAAATGTGATCTGTTTTTTTGTTTAACATTTGCAAACATTTCTAAAAAAACAGTTTTTGCTTTGTCATTATGGGGTAGTGTGTGTAGATTGATGAGAAGAAAAACAATGTAATATATTTTAGAATAAGGCTGTAAAGTAAAAAAATGTGGAAAAAAGTCAAGGGGTCTGAATACTTTTCGAATGCCCCCCTGTTTAAGGCTCAATAGTGTTTCATTCATTTACAGTTGGTTGTGATATTAGAACAGAATCGGAGATGTGTTACATTAGAAGGAACACGGCTACTGCATAGTGAATTTATTTATTTGACTTTTTGCTGGACAAAAACCTTTAGAAATGCACCATCTCGTTTTCAAGAGTGTCCAAATGAAGAAATCCTAAACAAACTTAGTAACAAGATATATAAGGCAACTCTCGTTTATAAAAATAATAATCATAGTAAAATTATATTATTATTAAAATTATATATTCAGAAATGGCATAAAAAAATTGCACAACTACTGAAAAACTACTGCTACAAGTACCGATAATATATACACATACATATTTACAAATATCTTCACATGGGGTATTAGTTAAAAACGCAAACAGTTCATTCTTAACATTTACAAAAGAGCTTTCATAAATTCATGGAGTGATTTTAATGCACTCATTTCTGTAGGTATAGGATTCCAGTCAGTTGGGCCTTCGTATATGAAAGATCTCCAATGCCATGATGTACCCCTCTATTGAATGACACGGTCATTTAGGATGACTAGCTGAATAGATCAATTATTAATTATGGAGTTTAAAAAAAAATATATACTTTTAAGACTATCCATATAGAAGGAGGCTTTTGCATTTCTAGGTAGATAGTGTGGTCTACAGCTTATCATCAGGTACTCTATCTCGGGCAGCAATACCTTGGGACTTCTTTAATATTAGACATTGTGCACCAGCTGTTATTGACAAATAGACACAGACTCCCGCCCCTTGTCTTACCAGACGTAGTTTCTCTGTCGGAGAACCCAGCCATGCACGGAGAACCCAGCCATGCACGGAGAACCCAGCCATGCACGGAGAACCCAGCCATGCACGGAGAACCCAGCCATGCACGGAGAACCCAGCCATGCACGGAGAACCCAGCCATGCACGGAGAACCCAGCCATGCACGGAGAACCCAGCCAGCTCTGTATGATCTGTGTCGTCTCGGTGAAACATAAGAAATTACAGTTTTTAAATGTCTCGTTGGTAGGATCGTTTTCATCGTAGATCGTTCAGTTTGTTTTCCAATGATTGCACGTTGGCCAATAATATGGAGGGTAGTGTTGGTTTACCTACTCGTCGGTTTATTCTTACACCCCGCCCTCCTACCCCTTTTCTTCACGCGGATGACGGGGATTTGGGCCTTGCGTCCGACTCATTAAAGAAATAAATGTCATCTATTTCGAGGTGAGTAATCGCTGTTCTGATATCCAGAAGCTAATTTCGGTCATAAGAGACGGTGGCAGCAACATTATGTACAAAATAAGTTACAAATAACGTCAACCTGCCCTAACTTCCCCTTCCCTCTCCTCCCCTCCCCTAACCTAACCTCCCCTTCCCTCCCCTGCCCTCCCCTAACCTAACCTCCCCTTCCCTCCCCTGCCCTAACCTGCCCTAACCTAACCTCCCCTTCCCTCCCCTAACCTAACCTGCCCTCCCCTAACCTAACCTAACCTAACCTACCCTCCCCTAACTTCCCCCTCACTCCCCTAACCTAACCTCCTTCCACTAACCTAACCTGCCCTGCCATGCCTTCCCTAACCCCCCTTCCTGCCCTCCCCTCCCTAACCTGCCCTGTCCTGCCCTAACCTAACCTCCCCCTTCCCTCCCCTGCCCTGCCCCCTCCTCCCTAACCTGCCCTCCCCTCCCTAACCTGCCCTCCCCTAACCTGCCCTCCCTCCCCTAACCTGCCCTCCTCCTCTAACCAGCCCTCCCCTCCCTAACCTGCCCTCCCCTGCCCTAACCTGCCCTCCCCTGCCCTGCCCTAACCTGCCCTTCTCTCCCCTGCCCTGCCCTCCCCTCCCCTAACCTCCCCTGCCCTGCCCTCCCTCTAACCTAACCTGCCCTCCCCTAACCCCCTTCCTGCCCTTCCCTCCCCTCCCCTCCCTGCTCTGCCCTAACCTAACCTGCCCTCCCCTCCCCTAACCTGCCCTCCCCTCCCATAACCTGCCCTCCCTAACCTGCCCTGCCCTCCCCTCCCCTAACCTGCCCTCCCTAACCTGCCTTCCCCTAACCTAACCTAACCTGCCCTCCCCTTCCCTCCCCTGCCCTGCCCTAACCTAACCTAACCTGCCCTCCCTCCCCTCCCTCCCCTCCCTAACCTGCCCTGCCCTAACCCTAACCTGCCCTCCCCTCCACTAACCTAACCTGCCCTCCCTAACCTAACCTGCCCTCCCCTAACCTGCCCTCCCTCCCCTAACCTGCCCTCCCCTCCCTCCTCTAATCTGCCCTCCCCTCCCTAACCTGCCCTCCCCCCTGCCCTAACCTGCCCTTCTCTCCCCTGCCCTGCCCTCCCCTCCCCTAACCTCCCTGCCCTGCCCTAACCTAACCTGCCCTCCCTAACCCCCCTTCCTGCCCTCCCCTCCCCTAACCTGCCCTGTCCTGCCCTAACCTAACCTAACCTGCCCTCCCTAACCTCCCCTAACCTAACCTGCCCTAACCTAACCTGCCCTCCCTAACCTAACCTGCCCTCCCTCCCCTCCCTTAACCTGCCCTCCCCTCCCCTCCCTAACCTGCCCTGCCCTAACCTGCCCTTCTCTCCCCTGCCCTGCCCTCCCTCCCCTAACCTAACCTGCCCTCCCTCCTCCTCCCCTGCCCTCTCCTTCCCTCCCCTGCCCCTGCCCTAACCTAACCTGCCCTCCCTAACCTAACCTCCCCTTCCCTCCCCTGCCCTAACCTAACCTAACCTGCCCTCCCTAACCTGCCCCCTCCCTCCCCTGCCCTCCCCTTCCCTCCCCTGCCCTGCCCTAACCTAACCTAACCTGCCCTCCCCTAACCTAACCTCCTTCCTCCCCTCCCTAACCTGCCCTCCCCTAACCTAACCTAACCTGCCCTCCCCTAACCTAACCTCCTTCCCTAACCTGCCCTCCCCTCCCCTAACCTGCCCTCCCTTCCCTCCCCTGCCCTGCCCTAACCTAACCTGCCCTCCCTCCACTAACCTAACCTAACCTTCCCTCCACTAACCTAACCTGCCCTCCCCTCCACTAACCTAACCTGCCCTCCCCTAACCTAACCTGCCCTCGCCTCCACTAACCTAACCTGCCCTCCCTAACCTAACCTGCCCTCCACTAACCTAACCTGCCCTCCCTAACCTAACCTGCCCTCCCCTCCACTAACCTAACCTGCCCTCCCCTAACCTAACCTGCCCTCCCCTCCCCTAACCTAACCTGCCCTCCCCACCACTAACCTAACCTGCCCTCCCTAACCTAACCTGCCCTCCCCTCCACTAACCTAACCTGCCCTCCCCTCCACTAACCTAACCTGCCCTCCCTAACCTAACCTAACCTGCCCTCCCCTCCACTAACCTAACCTGCCCTCCCTAACCTGCCCTCCCCCCCCCTAACCTGCCCTCCCCTTCCCTTCCCTAACCTGTCCTCCCCTAACCTAACCTCCCCTTCCCTCCCCTGCCCTGCCCTAACCTGCCCTAACCTAACCTCCCTTCCCTCCCTAACCTAACCTCCTCCCCTAACCTAACCTGCCCTCCCCTAACCTAACCTCCCCTCCCCTAACCTCCCTCCCCTGCACTGCCCTGCCCTCCCCTAACCTAACCTGCCCTCCCTAACCTAACCTAACCTGCCCTCCCATCCCCTCCCCTGCCCTGCCCTAACCTGCCCCCTGCCCTGCCCTGCCCTGCCCTGCCCTGCCCTCCCTCCCCTCCTCTAATCTGCCCTTCTCTCCCCTGCCCTGCCCTCCCCTCCCCTAATCTGCCCTTCTCTCCCTGCCCTGCCCTGCCCTGCCCTGCCCTAACCTAACCTGCCCTCCCCTAACCTAACCTAACCTGCCCTCCCATCCCCTGCCCTGCCCTAACCTAACCTGCCCTGCCCTCCCTAACCTGCCCTTCTCTCCCTGCCCTGCCCTCCCCTAACCTGCCCTCCCCTAACCTCCCCTGCCCTCCCCTCCCCTAACTTCCCCTCCCCTTCTCTCCCCTGCCCTCCCCTCCTCTGCCCTCCCCTAACCTCCCCTGCCCTGCCCTCCCTAACCTCCCCTGCCCTCCCCTCCCCTAACTTCCCCTCCCTGCCCTGCCCTGCCCTAACCTAACCTGCCCTCCCCTCCCCCCTGCCCTGCCCTGCCCTGCCCTCCCTAACCTAACCATCCTAACCTGCCCTCCCCTCCCTAACCTGCCCTGCCCTGCCCTAACCTACCCCCTAACCTCCCCTGCCCCCCTCCCCTAATCTCCCCTCCCTAACCTGCCCCTAACCTGTCCTGCCCTAACCTAACCTGCCCTCCCCTCCCTAACCTCCCCTGCCCTGCCCTCCCCTAACCTCCCTGCCCTGCCCTCCCCTAACCTGCCCCCCCCTGCCCTGCCCTGCCCTGCCCTGCCCTGCCCTCCCCTAACCTGTCCTCCCCTAACCTGCCCTTCTCTCCCTGCCCTCCCTCCTCTGCCCTCCCCTAACCTCCCTGCCCTGCCCTCCCTAACCTCCCTGCCCTGCCCTAACCTGCCCTTCTCTCCCTAACCCCCTTCCCTCCCCTAACCTGCCCTGTCCTGCCCTAACCTAACCTGCCCCCCTAACCTAACCTCCCTGCCCTCCCCTAACCCCCTTCCCTCCCCTAACCTGCCCTGTCCTAACCTAACCTGCCCTCCCCTAACATCCCCTAACCTAACCTAACCTAACCTGCCCTCCCCTAACCTAACGTCCCCTCCCCTCCCTCCCTGCCCTGCCCCTCCCCTAACCTCCCCTGCCCTGCCCTCCCTAACCTCCCCTCCCCTAACCTGCCCTGCCCTAACCTCCCCTAACCTTCCCTCCCCTAACCTCCCCTGCCCTGCCCTCCCATAACCTCCCCTCCCCTAACCTGCCCTCCCCTACCCTAACCTCCCCTCCCTAACCTGCCCTCCCCTCCCTAACCTGCCCTCCCCCCTCCCTAACCTGCCCTGCCCTGCCCTCCCCTGCCCTGCCCTCCCTAACCTCCACTGCCCTGCCCTCCCTAACCTGCCCTCCCTCCCTGCCCTGCCCTCCCTAACCTGCCCTGCCCTCCCTAACCTCCCCTGCCCTAACCTGCCCTTCTCTCCCTGCCATCCCCTCCCCTGCCCTGCCCTAACCTGCCCTCCCTCCTCTGCCCTCCCTAACCTGCCCTTCTCTCCCTGCCCTCCCCTCCCCTGCCCTCCCCTAACCCCCCTTCCCTCCCCTAACCTGCCCCGTCCTGCCCTAACCTAACCTGCCCTCCCTAACCTAACCTAACCTGCCCTCCCCTAACCTGCCCTGCCCTCCCCTAACCTCCCCTGCCCTGCCCTCCCTAACGTCCCCTCCCCTAACCTGCCCTGCCCTGCCCTAACCTCCCTAACCTGCCCTCCCCTAACCTCCCCTGCCCTGCCCTCCCCTAACCTCCCTCCCTAACCTGCCCTCCCCTACCCTAACCTCCCCTCCCTAACCTGCCCTCCCTCCCCTGCCCTCCCCTCCCTAACCTGCCCTCCCCTCCACTGCCCTGCCCTAACCTGCCCCTTCCCTGCCCTCCCCTCCCCTGCCCTCCCTAACCCCCCTTCCCCCCCCTGCCCTGCCCTAACCTGCCCTTCTCTCCCTGCCCTCCCTCCCCTGCCCTCCCTAACCACCCCTAACCTAACCTAACCTGCCCTCCCCCTAACCTAACCTCCCCTCCCCTAACCTGCCCTGCCCTGCCCTCCCCTAACCTCCCTGCCCTGCCCTCCCTAACCTCCCCTCCCTAACCTGCCCTGCCCTGCCCTAACCTCCCCTAACCTGCCCTCCCCTAACCTCCCCTGCCCTGCCCTCCCTAACCTCCCCTCCCCTAACCTGCCCTCCCCTACCCTAACCTCCCTCCCCTAACCTGCCCTCCCCTCCCCTGCCCCTCCCTCCCCTAACCTGCCCTCCCCTCCACTGCCCTCCCCTAACCTGCCCTTCTCTCCCCTGCCCTGCCCTCCCTAACCTGCCCTCCCCTCCCCTAACCTGCCCTTCTCTCCCCCCTGCCCTGCCCTCCCTAACCTGCCCTCCCCTTAACTAACCTGCCCTCCCTAACCTGCCCTGCCCTCCCCTAACCTGCCCTCCCCCTTAACTAACCTGCCCTCCCTAACCTCCCTAACCTCCCCTCCCCTAACCTGCCCTCCCTACCCTAACCTAACCTCCCCTCCCCTAACCTGCCCTCCCCTCCTGCCCTGCCCTGCCCTCCCCTCCCCTAACCTGCCCTTCTCTTCTCTCCCCTGCCCTGCCCTCCCCTAACCTGCCCTCTCCTCCCCTCCCCTTCCCTCCCCTGCCCTAACCTGCCCTCCCCTAACCTAACCTGCCCTGCCCTCCCCTAACCTAACCTCCCCTCCCTGCCCTCCCTAACCTGCCCTCCCCTCCCCTCCCCCAACCTGCCCTGCCCTCCCTAACCTAACCTGCCCTCCCTAACCTAACCTAACCTGCCCTCCCATCCCCTCCCCTGCCCTGCCCTCCCCTCCCTAACCTGCCCTCCTCCCCCAACCTGCCCTCCCTCCCCTGCCCTCCCCTAACCCCCTTCCTGCCCTCCCCTCCCTCCCCTGCCCTGCCCTGCCCTGCCCTAACCTAACCTAACCTGCCCTAACCTAACCTAACCTGGAACGACATTTATTGGATATTTCAAACTTTTTTAACAAATCAAAAACTGAAAAATTGGGCGTACAAAATTTTTCAGCCCCCTTAAGTTAATACTTTGTAGCGCCACCTTTTGCTGCGATTACAGCTGTAAGTCGCTTGGGGTATGTCTCTATCAGTTTTGCACATCGAGAGACTGAAAAGTTTTCCCATTCCTCCTTGCAAAACAGCTCGAGCTCAGTGAGGTTGGATGGAGAGCATTTGTGAACAGCAGTTTTCAGTTCTTTCCACAGAGTCACCATTGACCTCACTGTAAAATCCCTGAGCAGTTTTCTTCCTCTACGGCAACTGAGTTAATGAGGACGCCTGTATTTTTGTTGTGACTGGATGTATTGATTCACCTTTCAAAGTTTAATTAATAACTTCACCATGGTGAAGGGAATGTCCAATGTCTTCTTTTACATGTTTTACCCATCTACCAATAGGGTCCCTTCTTTGTGAGGCATTGGAAAACCTCCCTGTCTTTGTGGTTGAATCGGTGCTTGAAATCCTTACTTTATTGAAGGACCTTACAGATCATTGTTTGTGTGAGGTACTGAGATGAGGTAGTCATTTAAAAAAGTATCTTAACCATTATTATTGAACACAGAATGAGTCCATGCAATTTTTTATGTGACTTGCTATGCAAATTTGTACAACTAAACTTATTTAGGCTTGCCTTTCTTAGGGATAGGCCCCTTTTTTCTCCATTTCCTGCCTGTAGCTCAGGCCCAGAAGTATAATTGATACCATTGGAAAGAAAACACTTTGAAGTTTGTAGAAAGATATGGAGAAAATCTAAAGAAAAGCAATCCGATATGTTTTTTGAGAAGCAATCCTCTTAGAAATGCAAGAGAAAGGTCATATTGTATTTATTAGCTCCCTGGGTGCAATTCCCATGGCTTCCACAGGGTGTCAGCAGTCTATGTTCAAAGTTTCAGGCTTGTAACTTCAAAAACAAATAAGAAATAACAGTTTTAGTAGAAGGACACAGTCTTGGAAATGTGTGATTGCGCGTGCCATGAAGAAATTACGCACCTGCTAAAATTGGTTTCCTATTGAACATTTGATTACATTTTAGGGTATCTGAGGAGGACATAGAAACGTATTTGACTTGTTGAAACAAAGTTTAAGGGTACATTTTCAGGTTCCATTCTATGCAAGTTAGACGAGTGGATTACTCAAATCGATGGCGCCAACTAAACAGACATTTTGGGATACAAAGAAGGATTTTATCGAACACAATGACACTACATGTTATAGCTGGGACCCTTTGGATGACACTACATGTTATAGCTGGGACCCTTTGGATGACACTACATGTTATAGCTGGGACCCTTTGGATGACACTACATGTTATAGCTGGGACCTTTGGATGACAACATGTTATAGCTGGGACCCTTTGGATGACAAACATGTTATAGCTGGGACCCAAACAATGGGACCTTTGGACACTACATGTTATAGCTGGGACCCTTTGATGACACTCATGTTGTAGCTGGGACCCTTTGGATGACACTACATGTTGTAGCTGGGACCCTTTGGATGACACTACATGTTGTAGCTGGGACCCTTTGGATGACACTACATGTTATAGCTGGGACCCTTTGGATGACACTACATGTTATAGCTGGGACCCTTTGGATGACACTACATGTTATAGCTGGGACCCTTTGGATGACATGTTATAGCTGGGACCCTTTTGGACACCAGGACCTTTGGATGACACTACATGTTATAGCTGGGACCCTTTGATGACACTACATGTTATAGCTGGGACCCTTTGGATGACACTACATGTTATAGCTGGGACCCTTTGGATGACACTACATGTTATAGCTGGGACCCTTTGGATGACACTACATGTTGTAGCTGGGACCCTTTGGATGACACTACATGTTGTAGCTGGGACCCTTTGGATGACACTACATGTTGTAGCTGGGACCTCTTTGACACTACATGTCACCACTGGGACCCTTTGGATGACACTACATGTTGTAGCTGGGACCCTTTGGATGACACTACATGTTGTAGCTGGGACCCTTTGGATGACACTACATGTTGTAGCTGGGACCCTTTGGATGACATCATGTTGTAGCTGGGACCCTTTGATGACACTACATGTTATAGCTGGGACCCTTTGGATGACACTACATGTTATAGCTGGGACCCTTTGGATGACACTACATGTTGTAGCTGGGACCCTTTGGATGACACTACATGTTATAGCTGGGACCCTTTGTAGCTTTATTTTTGAAAAAAAACTTTACAATCAAACACACTTCAAAATAGACCAATTAAATGAATCAAAACATGCAAACACTTAATGCTCTTCCTCTGGTACAATGATAACACTTATCTCTATTTAAATATTTAGAATAGTTATTTAATTACCTTTTCCAGAGTCCCGAGATCAGGAGCAGAGTTTCAATCGGTCAGAGTTCTTTTAGAATTTAGTTAGTAGCGACTCCCCTCTATTGGCTGAGAGTTGAAACAAAATTTAGAGATTCAAGTTTTTGATGAAACACTGATCCCTTGCCCCAATGGAAATCAAAAAGTCTGTAAAATACAGGCCGAGGTTCTGAGACACACGCACCTGGTCAATGTGCTTACAGGGTCAATTCAGATAACCATAGGTATAAACAAGAGATCAACTAAAGGACAACTAAAGGACTAGAGTGACTCTCAGTCCCATTGAACTACCTCAGCGTCCGTGGCACGCGACGAGGCCGAGGTTATGAGACACACGCACCTGGTCAATGTGCTTACAGGGTCAATTCAGATAACCATAGGTATAAACAAGAGATCAACTAAAGGACTAGAGTAACTCTCAGTCCCGTTGAACTACCGCAGCGTCCGTGGCACGCAACGAGGCCGCGGTTCTGAGACACACGCACCTGGTCAATATGTGACAAAACAGCTGTTCAATAGTTAAACGGTATATTGGAAAGTCCCTTCTCAGATCCAACAAGTTAGAATCTTTAAGTAATTTGAGTCAGGTGTCAATTTACCCGAAGTCAAATGGTTGTCTAAATGAATTCAGAATTCAAGAAGTCAGCGCCAAAGTAATGGCAAATGTCTCTTTATATACCTTTTGATTCTCTGCTCCCGATCCACTGCTCCTCCCATTCCCTCAGAGCAGAGAGGGTGATGACATATCTTACAACAGGAAATACTTTTCTTACAGTGCGGATATGGGCCTCTGTTTATGACAGTGCCCTTACTCTATCAGCAATGAGTCTATCAGCTGTTCCTATTCAGAGGTGTCACTTGAGGCAGAGGGTGATTCTTCCTGACACCAGTCAGGTTCAATAGTTGGTTGGCTTGAGTCGTCTTCTGGTGGCTTTGCCCAATCCGGTATTTCAGTAGGCAAGGTCATCTCTGTCTCTACCCTTGGTGGGTAAGACAGGGGAAGAGGACCAGGAGGTAGATCCATTTGGCATTTTACTACACCCTCCCCTGTCTCTTTTCTCTTAGTGCCTTTAACCGGACTCTGATTTCCAACTCTGGTTATCCCTAGCTCTAGTCCGTCTGACCTAGCCGTTATTCCCCATACTGTTGCCCAGCTACGATGTCCCGGCATTGTTGCCTAATTATCAGCTCTGTCCCTCATTCTCAAATATACACCATCTGTATGTCTACATCTAGTAGCTATTCTACCATGTTCAAATATATCAGCATATTCTCTCTCCATAGGCCAAACCTCATGTTTGTCCTCGCTATACCACTCCTGCCTTTTTCTAGCGCAACTCTTAAAGCATAAACATCTCTTGCAAAGCGGCACTCTAACACCATCCTCATTTCCCCACTGGGTGGTGTACTTTCCTCTGGTTCCTGATTCACAGCCTGTGCATATTTGAACCCGTCTCTGTTGTCCTTCTTCTCCAACCTGTTGAATAGGTCTTGTAAGCCATCCCATGTAATTCAACAGTGCCAGTTCTCTTATCCCAGTCTACTTCTTGTCCCTTGTAAACGATTGTTAAATTTAACTCTTCTGGCTCTTCTACATGTCCCCATCTGTTTCCCTTGTTCACTATGGGTTTTAGGGTTGGCCACTTATCTCTGCGGGCTAGACATAACATACATACGTTGTCTAACATTCGTCCTCTTAACATTAATCTCCCGCTGAGTACCCCTTCAGTACTTCTATCACATGAGCCACAGGTTTTAAAAGCGTCTGGGTGAGGAATTATTATTACCGGTGCTATCCATCCTACAGGATAATTCCTAGTATCTGGAAACTCTGGCATACCCTCACTTTCTAATTCTTGCCATCAAATCAAATCAAATCAAATGTTATTTGTCACATACACATGGTTAGCAGATGTTAATGCGAGTGTAGTGAAATGCTTGTGCTTCTAGTTCCGACAATGCAGTGATAACCAACAAGTAATCTAACTAACAATTCTAAAACTACTGTCTTATACACAGTGTAAGGGGATAAGGAATATGTACATAAGGATATATGAATGAGTGATGGTACAGAGCAGCATACAGTAGATGGTATCGAGTACAGTATATACATATGAGATGAGTATGTAGACAAAGTAAACAAAGTGGCATAGTTAAAGTGGCTAGTGATACATGTATTACATAAGGATGCAGTCGATGATGTAGAGTACAGTATATACGTATGCATATGAGATGAATAATGTAGGGTAAGTAACATTATATAAGGTAGCATTGTTTAAAGTGGCTAGTGATATATTTACATCATTTCCCATCAATTCCCATTATTAAAGTGGCTGGAGTTGGGTCAGTGTCAATGACAGTGTGTTGGCAGCAGCCACTCAATGGTGGCTGTTTAACAGTCTGATAGCCTTGAGATAGAAGCTGTTTTTCAGTCTCTCAGTCCCAGCTTTGATGCACCTGTACTGACCTCGCCTTCTGGATGATAGCGGGGTGAACAGGCAGTGGTTCGGGTGGTTGATGTCCTTGATGATCTTTATGGCCTTCCTGTAACATCGGGTGGTGTAGGTGTCCTGGAGGGCAGGTAGTTTGCCCCCGGTGATGCGTTGTGCAGACCTCACTACCCTCTGGAGAGCCTTACGGTTGAGGGCGGAGCAGTTGCCGTACCAGGCGGTGATACAGCCCGCCAGGATGCTCTCGATTGTGCATCTGTAGAAGTTTGTGAGTGCTTTTGGTGACAAGCCGGGTCATTACTCTGTGCCTTATTGGCCTATTAACCTATTAACTTCTTCTTCTTCCCAATCTTCTTCCCCGGACTGGGTGTCTTCCATGGGGCCCTGGAGAAAGAAAGGTTATTCTCCTATTGTCTACCTTGCCCCTTCCTGGTTCTCTTTTTGTCCCTGTGACTTTGAGGTCCATCGTTCCCCTGGGGGTCTTTCTGGGTCAGAGCTCCTACAGCTCTTTCTGCGGCCAGGGTCAAGTCGGCCAGTCTATGGCCTAAGACTGCGAGGTTCTCCCTATATCTTAGCTCTAACTTTGTGTCTGGACCATTCCTTTCAGGCCCTCTTTGCTGGGGTCTGGGGGGCACTGAGGTAATACAAGTGTGCCCGTAAGAATGTCTATGATTCCCTGGCTCCCTAAGCCTGAACCCATTTAGCCTCCTAAGGCCTCTTTGGGTTCCTCTTCTGTGCTTCCTACTGAAGTCAGCCAGAGTTTCACTTCCCCCTGTCTCAGTACACCCAATTACTTTGGACATTGGCTCTCTCCTAGCCTTTCTAATGGCTATTGTATCGTCTGCGCTAGGGAACCAGTGGTCCTTTACGGCCACATAATTGCTTAGGTTCCACTGGTCACAGCTGAGTCTTTCCCATTTTGGTGGGAAGATTTGGCAACTCAGTAGTGGTCTAGCACTCCCGTACATGAACCAAGGGCTCTGTTTTAGCATGGTGAGGTCTTCCTGAGACCAATGGGCTTCCAGGTCTTTGACTACAAGAGCCTTGTCCCACTGCCCGGTCAGCGTACCATTACCTATGTCCCCAGCCACCCTCCGGTGGTTAAAGGTCAAGGTTCGGTATCCCGTTTTTTTCCATGCCTTTCTGGGCCATGAGTCACTTTTCCAGAGATTCAGGTTGGGTCCGTTGGGACTCAATTTCCTGATCCATCTGTCTCCTTCCCCTGTTACTGGCCCGTGGCTCCCCACGAAGTCACTAGGCCCGTATAAGTACCAATGGGGTCATGGTTACGCCTAATGCGGTATGCTACACCCCCTTGGTAACAATGAGCACATATGAAGGTGGTTCCGCCTAACACTACCCCGTTGGTAGAGTCTATCCCTAGTGGCAATGGTTCCAATTGGCCAGAACCCCCACAATTTGTATATGCCTTAAGGGCATCTAAATGTCTGGCCCACATGTCTATGAACCATATTATACTCTCCTCTACCTCTATTAATACCCCTGCTTCCCCTATTGGTTCTGTCACTGGGGGGGGCACTATTACTTTAGCCATCCTTACCCCATTCCATGGCTTGTCGTGTTCCTCCTGGTCCTGCTGGGAGTGGGGGGAAAGAATATGGGTAAACACAATCCCCAAACTACTTTCAAAATGTTTGTGGGCCACCCCATTTCTTCTCCGCAACTTAGGGTCAATAGGACAGTTACCCAGAGGACCAGTGGGACGGCCTTTAAGGCTGTGTTCCGCTGATCTTTTGGTTTCAGTTTTCTCATTAATTTGACTATTTGGACACATAGCACGCCAACTAGGCCTGCTTCAATGATCCGCGCCACATAGTGTATTCCAATTATGGTAGCACACATAGGTTCCATTTTACCATCTGTTCCGTTCTTCTCTATTGCACCTATTTTACTTACTACAGTCATAGCTGCGGCCAAAGCTTCTAAATATAGACAGACCAAATAATATTTTCCTAATATTGTGTACATTCTCTGTATTAGTATTATTGGTACAACGGACAACATTATTCTTTGTCCCATCGTTAACCCTAGTCTAGCAATGGCAACTAATGAATTGATAGATAGAGTAACCCAAGTTACTAAGCCATTATTATGCCTATTTTCCCATGCTATTTTCACAAAAACTACGAGAACTAATATTTGACAACAGATGTTTTCCCATACCTGGTCAGTGAAGGGACTGCATGCCTCAGTCGAGGCGTCATGGTCAGTTTCGTTGGAAGTCATGGTAGAGGATAGCTTTAAGTTTTCACTGCCTAAAGTTAATCTGGTTGTTGAGTTGCGTTGTGTGAAGAGCAGGATGCCTCTGTGTCTCTGAGCAGGAGAGTGTTTGTGATCTGAGCGGCTGGGGGCTCTCTTATTTATTCACCTTTCTGCCCCTTAAACTTGAGTCACATCCGTTACTCTCGGGGTCATGAGCAGTACATCCTGTTCAACAGGAACTGCTGGTCCCTGTCTTCTAGGAGGATGCACTCTCTCATATACCATGCTCCAGATGATCAGTCCCTTTATCAACCATCTGATCCCCTTGAAGATTGACCAGGTAATTGTTAGGACCAGTTTACTTATTTTGACCAGTAGTTTAAACAGCCCTTTCCAAATTCTCTTGAACACTTTGTCTATCGGCATGCCTAATTTTTTTTGCATACCCTAACGCTGCCATTAATTGTGACATTTTCACCTAGGCTGTTGTTCCACTTAGTGTAATTAGTTCTGCTTTTTAGCTTTACAGTGGGGGAACCTGGACACTCAGTTTCATTGGCTGTGTCACATTGTACCAGGATGCCCCATCTCTTTGTGTATGTTCTAAATATGATTAAGTCACTTTCACATTTTATGTTGCTTTAGGTATATTACTCTTCCTGTTTCTCTAGGTATATTACTCTTCCTGTTTCTCTAGGTATATTACTCTTCCTGTTTCTCTAGGTATATTACTCTTCCTGTTTCTCTAGGTATATTACTCTTCCTGTTTCTCTAGGTATATTACTCTTCCTGTTTCTTTAGGTATATTACTCTTCCTGTTTCTCTAGGTATATTACTCTTCCTGTTTCTCTAGGTATATTACTCTTCCTGTTTCTCTAGGTATATTACTCTTCCTGTTTCTCTAGGTATATTACTCTTCCTGTTTCTTTAGGTATATTACTCTTCCTGTTTCTTTAGGTATATTACTCTTCCTGTTTCTCTAGGTATATTACTCTTCCTGTTTCTCTAGGTATATTACTCTTCCTGTTTCTCTAGGTATATTACTCTTCCTGTTTCTTTAGGTATATTACTCTTCCTGTTTCTCTAGGTATATTACTCTTCCTGTTTCTCTAGGTATATTACTCTTCCTGTTTCTCTAGGTATATTACTCTTCCTGTTTCTCTAGGTATATTACTCTTCCTGTTTCTTTAGGTATATTACTCTTCCTGTTTCTCTAGGTATATTACTCTTCCTGTTTCTCTAGGTATATTACTCTTCCTGTTTCTCTAGGTATATTACTCTTCCTGTTTCTTTAGGTATATTACTCTTCCTGTTTCTTTAGGTATATTACTCTTCCTGTTTCTTTAGGTATATTACTCTTCCTGTTTCTCTAGGTATATTACTCTTCCTGTTTCTTTAGGTATATTACTCTTCCTGTTTCTAAATCTTCTTGATCGTATTTTAGGCCCAAATACAATCCTAATATGGTGGCGCTGGGGACGCCAACTATAATTAAAAACATACTTACCCACCAGCATCATCCTATCTTACATTCCCTATGCTTTGTTCTGTACTCCCCCAACTTCATATTTCCAGTGAAATATAAGAGGGAGAGCATCTTTTAGTTTATTTTTTAACTATTGGGTTTCTGGGTTTGGATAAGCACTCTCCAGGGTCTGATCAAAATGCCAGTTTCACCCTAGCCAGGAATGATTTCTTAGGTGGGCTATATTCTCTTTTGAGTGCTGCCTTTTGTTTACCTTTTCCCTCTCCAGCAGCACTATCTCTACATATGTACTTGTGACAAGAGTAGACTCTTTCAGTTTTATACACGGGGTCCTGGGCTAAGTACAGCTGCCATCCTAGGCCTAACCTGTACCTTCTCCTGCCATCTCCATCATGGGGAGGGACATCATTTCCTCCAGACATGGGGTGACGAAGGTGAACATTTGTTCCTTTTCCATTGCTCTGCCCCAGTGTAGCTCTCTAACTGGCCTGCACTGACCTTCCCACCAACACCTTCTCATCCATCCAGGATGTTGGTTGTTGTCTAGGGGATAATTGTCCACCTGGTCCCAACCCGTGGACTCCAGAAGCACTCCATCCCAGGCTACACTAGGGTCTACTAGGATCCATTCACCTTGTCCTGTTTCCATCCAGGCCTGTCTGTTGACTCTGTCTATCCCATATCCATCACTAGGTCCCTCTCCAAGGTCCCTATCTCTCAGATACTCATAGCTGGAGTTAAATTGGAACCTTTGGCCTGTTAGAGCTGGGTCTGGGCCTGCAGTTCCAGTGGGAATGGGCCAGAGTGGTGCTTCTATTCTAACTGGGGTTAAGAGGGCACTTCTGGTTAGTTTGACCTCTGTGACCCTCTGTCTGCGACATTCCAGCAATCTTTGTCTGAGATGTTTCCATACCTATCCCAGGCACACTGGCACCCTCTGAGGTCCCAGGAACCATTAATGGTCCTTATGTCCAGTGCACAGTTGGTCATGGTGTTGCAGTTGCACCTGCCACACGTCTGAACTCTTCCATACCTGCACCTATACTCTCCTGAGGCTCCATCAGAGCACATCTCTAGTTGCCTGATGCTTAGCTCAGCGGGCCCTTCGTATTGCATATCGCCAGTGGGCTCATTGCATACGTCACAAGGGACACACTTCAGTCTGCTTGAGCCAGGTAGACCTGTCGGAACGCTTCGTTCCCAGACTACTCTTCTTGTGCTCCCTCCTTTGAGGCCCTGTCTGGCTAATTCCTCATGTCTAAAGTGCCTGCCTACCCAAATGGTGTTTGGACTCCTCCTGACTTGGAAGCCTGCTCTGCACTCTAGGAGGTATTTCCATTCTGGAACGATTATGGAGGACCTAATTTCCTAAGTTGTGTCAACTGTTCTTCCACAAGCTGTCCTTACAGTATTAGCGCTTATTACTTCCTCAATAATACGCCTTTTACCGTATTTCTTTACCAGGTCACTTTTATCTGCTGCTGGATTCTTCCTAATCCTGATCCAGTCTCCTACCTTTAAAACACAAGGTAGAGGGGTAGACTTGGGATTAGGAACATCCACCGTACTATTTTGTCCTGGTAATCCCATTAACTCCCTGAACTGGTTGGGGTGCTATTTAACTCTATGCATGCTTGCACTAGCTTTGGTCCCCAATCTTTGTCCGCTCTCCACAACCCCAAAAGTTGTTTTGAGTTTGCCAATGGTCCTCTCTGCACACCCATTTGCTTGAGGTGTGTAGGGAGGTGAGAAAGTGTGCTTTACTCCCCTCTGGGTGCACCATTCCTCTACCTTTTTGTTTTTATACTGACGTCCATCGTCAGTCCTGATCGATTGAAACCGTCCTAGGGTCAAAGTCAAAAGGTTAAGCATTGTCAACACAGGCAGAGCATTGCATGTTTTGATGTGTTGATCAGACACTCTTCCTAGATTACTAGGCTTTTGCTCTTGACAGGTAATGCACTGCTGGCACACCAGTTTGGCCTCTACTGGGTCAAATTCAATCTGGTCCTGTCTAAGACGCTTCATAAAGATTTTGGGACCTAGATGTCCCCAATCTATGTGTAACGCCTTGAGTTAGTCTGCTTCAGTTTTGTAGAGAATTATTCTGCCCATCTGGACTAGTTCATCTACTTCCCTGATGCCTTGTTGATTGAAGTCAGCTTCCTTTCCTCCCCCATCTACTGTGTGGGCTTTTTGGTGACTGACAACAACATCCATTCTATCCATTAACTCATGGATCTTTCTCCACTCTCCTTCGTGCTGAATTGTTTAGTTTTTAGCACTTCTGTAGCCATTGTTCTGCCATATCTTCTTGTCAGAAGTCATGGCCTGGGCACTGTAGTAACTGTCTGTAACCAGTTCTATTCTCTTTAGATTGGGTGTAGAACAGTGTAGCAGTGCTTCCATTATGGCCATAACTTCTGCTTTCTGGGCAGTGCCTGCTATTTCTTGTTTCCTTTTTATGAGTGTTTCGCCAGTGGCTTTGTTTTTTACAATAAAACCCCACTTGGTTACTTCCTGTTTTCTCACTTCCATCCGTGAGCACTACTATGTCCCTAGGTTTATCCTCCTTTGGTTTCACCTTGACTGTTGTAGGTCCTGGTCCTGGCTCGTCAGTGTCCCATCCTTGGTCACTGATGAACATAACTCCTTTGGTGGCATGTACGTTCCTCCACTTATCCCAAGTGGTGGTTGTAATTACCTACCATTTTTTTCGTATGGTTAGTGGCCCATAGTTCGTTTAGTTCTGTGTCTTTTATGATTATGGCCTGTCCTTAGGCAAGGGACACTATTTTGTTCCAGTATAGCTCTAGCAGGGCCATTTTAGCCCCTGTACTGGAGTACTTCATTGTGGGCCCTTTCAGCTGTTTGCTGTAACATTTGAATTGTTTTTCCTGATAGCTCATTCGAAATCCAAATGTAGCCATCCCTCACCACCTCTGGCCCTTCAGGTTTCAGACACAGCCAGAGGGGTACGTTGGGGTCTCTGGGCTTATTTTCTTGGGCTTCTATGGCCATAAATTTCACATTTTCCCAGGATTCTTCCATTTTCTTGTCCCATGTTATGGTTTGTCTACCATATTCTTTGTCTGACATGGCCTTTTGATGCCCTTCTCTTGTTATGCCTCTGTAGCAATGCTTTGCAGCTCTGCTACAGCCCGGTATGTGGTTTCTAATATACACTAGTTTACCTAGGCATTTCTGCATCTCATTCACTGTTTGTGGCTTGCTGAGCTCTGCTACTTTTTTCAAATAAATGTTGCTTGTGGTAATTCCAGTGCCTATAGTGAAACCGAGAAAGTTCACTTCCTCTCGACCAATTTGGCTCTTTGTCAAGTTCAGTTTCATGCCTGCTCTGTTGAGTCTGTCTAGGGCTGCTATTACTGCCTCTGTGTGTTCTGACTCTCTCTATTTGGTCTGGAACAAAAAATGGTTCATTTTTTATGACTCCCCTTACTCATAATTTTTTTGCGTCCGATTTGCTGAGGAGATTTTCTTCTCCTTGTAGCATATTTATCCCTATGTGGTTTATTATTTTCATATCTTCCATCCTCAGTCCATCCTGAAATTTTACCATGAGGTGTCCACCCTTTGCATTATTTACTTCCATGTAAAGTTCCATTCCCCTACTCCTGTGTCAGCGTCTAACTGACCTAATACATTTGCACATGGGTCACTATCTGTCTCAGCTCTTTCAATGTAGTTATGTCTATGTTTAACTTCCTCTTAACTGCTGTTTTAATGGCTGTGGTTTAAAACCGGCCTTTTTCGCTTCCGCATCTGCTTCCTGTTGCCGCAGCTAATACTGACAGTACCAGATATGGTCTCTGTCTCCAAATATTGACTGACTGTCTCACTGTCTCCCTGTTTACACTAATGCATTTTTATAGAACTCAACATTTCTATGTAGTAACCTATAAGATAATTATATAGTTCAACTTAATTAACCCGATACTCTCAATGACCCTGGGTCACAACAGATGCCATATATTCTTGTCAGCTTTCTACTATTTGAAGACAAACCTTCAAATGATTAGATGGAGGCCAAAACGCTGCTAAACATAGCATATGTTTTCTGTACTAATGAAATCTCTCTTTCGGGAGTCCACTGTATTTTATCTAACAATAACCTGGGTTAATCTTAACTCAGTCTCATCAATAATTTTATATATGTTGCGTGGTATGGGATCCATTACCTACAGTACTTTATTATCCCTAAGAACTGCAACATATTTATTTTCAAAATTAAATTTAATGCTTATAAAATCACTATTTTTCTACCTTCATCTTTTTTCTGCCCTGTTGGCTTAAAATATATCCTAAATATTTAACATAAGTCTCCCTGCATGGCTCTCAACATTACACTAGTGTCTCCTAGATTCGTTGGAGTCCCGTCTTGTAGCAGGGCCATTGCCATGGGGTACCAGGGCTATGCATAGAAGGCCACTTTGCCACAATACACACTTACAGCCCCCCTTCATTTTCTGGAATGACCTTTAATTAGAACCCAATTTCCTATTACTACGAGGTCTGCCTGCCTTAACGGCGCTGAAAATAATTCACTTGTTAACATATCTTCACCTTGAGGTTTGTATAAATTTCCTATTTAGTTATAAACTCTATAATATTTTCTAGTTTCCTCAGGGATTTTTTTCTCAAAGAGTAGACTCTAACCCGCCATTGCTCTTTACCTCGATTTTATTTAGATTTCCTATTTAGTTATAAACTCTATAGTACTTTCTTATTTCTCAGGGATTTTTTTCTCAAAGAGTAGACTCTAACCCGCCATTGCTCTTTACCTCAAGATGTAAAAATCCATAATATTTCAGATTATTTATTTGAATTAAGCGCCCTCCAGTTTCACCGGAAGTTGACCCGCTAGTGGGACACCGATCCTTAAGGGGTTTTTAATACTTATTGACTCAAGACATTCCAGCTTTTATTCTTTTTGAAAATTTAAAGGGAGTGTGAATACTTTTTGAAGGCACTTTAATTACCCTTTATGAATTTATGACTTTCTCATGCACTTCTGTCTTTGGTATGAAACTAGCTCTTGTCACGAACACGTATTATTTAATTGCCCTCTTAAATCGTTTAGTTCGTTGTTTCCCCATATATCTAGTAATTCATTTCTCCTAAATGTATATACTGTTGTTCTTCTGCCAGTATCATGGGTATTTACTGTGCGCAAGGTTAATTATTTCACATTTAAATTAGGGACAAATGGACAATGAAGTGATAATGCCAGAGAAGCCAGTGTTTGGAGGATATATTGCCACGGGTGTTGTTAAGCCCGAGACCAAGTCAAGTCATGTCCGTGCGTAATGGGAGTGTTTCACCGCCAGTTGGCCTGAATAACTATTGTTATGTAATTTGTATTCATTCATGGAAACTATTCCCACTTTGAGGATAAGACAGGAATGTCTATTTAGATGTTTATTTAGACGGAATATGTAAATGTGGGTATAATGAAGATGTCTGTCACATGATTTACTCTGCCATATTTGGGTAAAGAGTTCCATGGTTAATGTAAGAGAACACCCCCATGAAATGGACAAAAATGAATGGGAAGTCATTGACACTGGAAAAACCATATACACGGTGTCCAATACCACTCAATTCGGCATCATTTCATTCAAAGTTAATTGCCAGGTGTAAACACTTTGAAAATCCAACAGGTGGCGAGCGCGCGGTTTTTCATATTGCAAATGTAACACAAGTCAACATCCAAAAGTACAATTTTTGAAAAAACGTATCACCCCCTTAATAAAAAAGTGCTTTCTGTACCGTTTTTCGAAATTCATTTGCAATATGATTTCATAGGAAGTCAAAAGTCAAAAATAGCAAAAATGTTGAAAAAAACTTCACACACCCTTATAACCTCTTCAACCTATGGGGGCGCTATTTCATTATTGGATAAAAAAATGTGCCCGTTTTAAGCGCAATATTTTGTCACAAAAACATGCTCGACTATGCATATAATTGACAGCTTTGGAAAGAAAACACTCTGACGTTTCCAAAACTGCAAAGATATTATCTGTGAGTGCCCCAGAACTGATGCTACAGGCGAAACCAAGATGAAACTTCAAACAGGAAATGAGCAGGATTTTTGAGGCTCTGTTTTTCATTGTCTCCTTATATGGCTGTGAAAGCGCCAGGAATGAGCCTGCCCTTTCTATCGTTTCTCCAAGTTGTCTGCAGCATTGTGACGTATTTGTAGGCATATCATTGGAAGATTGGCCATAAGAGACTACATTTACCAGGTGTCCGCCCGGTGTCCTATGTTGAAATTGCTGCGTAATCTCCAAGCTGCTCGCATTCATCCATGTGATTGAGACAAAGAGGAGAATTCCAGGAACGATATATCATGAAGAGATATGTGAAAAACACCTTGAGGATTGATTCTAAACAACGTTTACCATGTTTCAGTCAATATTATGGAGTTAATGTGGAAGAAAGTTTGGCGTTTTGATGAATGAATTTTCGGGTTTTTTTGGTAGCCAAACATGACGCAGAAAACGGACCGATTTCTCCTGCACAAATAATCTTTCAGGAAAAACTGAACATTTGCTATCTAACTGAGAGTCTCCTCATTGAAAACATCCGAAGTTCTTCAAAGGTAAATGATTTTATTTGAATGGTTTTCTGGTTTTTGTGAAAATGTTGCCTGCTGAATGCTAACGCTAAATGCTAACGCTAGCAATCAATAGCTATCAATACTGTTACACAAATGCTTGTTTTCCTATGGTTGAGAAGCATATTTTTGAAAATCTGAGATGACAGTGTTAACAAAAGGCTAAGCTTGAGAGCTAGCATATTGATTTCATTTCATTTGCGATTTTCTTGAATAGTTAACGTTGCGTTATGGTAATGAGCTTGAGGCTGTATTCACGATCCCGGATCCGGGATGGCTCGACGCAAGAAGTTAAAAAAGTGCTTTCTGGACCGTTTTTCGAAATTCTTTCGAATTTTGTGTCAATTACACATGTATAAGAACTGTATCAACATACTTTAGTCATATTTTATTATGATTATTTTTTATTAAAAAAAAAACTTTTTACTTGTGCATAAGGCATATGTTTTGTCCATTTGCAATATGATTTCATAGGAAGTCAAAAGTCAAAGTCAAAAGTCACTTTTTTGGGGGCCAAATGCCATAAGAAATGTCCAAATGCAATGTGAAAGATTTTAAAATGCCAAATCAGGATGTTATGTCCATTTGCCATGTACCATCATGAATTTGACATGCTCAAAAATACTGCAGAAATGCAAAATTGACTGGCCTGATGAACTCGGGATGGCCGGGCAGTGATAGTGGTTCCTCTCCATCACTCGTTGTGTTGATTTCATCGTGTCCATTTGGTGATTTTTTTTCACTGTTGAATCATATTGCAGTTTTAAGTCTTTACGTTAAGAACTGACCGATTTACACAGGGTTGAATGCACTATTTCTATCAAACTGCAGGTTGAGTATGGAAAAACATGTTTAGGGTGATTTTAACCACTTCCGGTTGCTTCAGCTTAGAATCGACACAGGTAGACCTCATAGTGTCCTGATGGACTGTCATTGAAGACAGGTTCATAAGGCATTCATAACCTACATAGGCTTCAGGTTGACTTTAGAGGAGAAGGCAATGTATTCCTATGGTGAGAGATGTCATTGTAATCTGTGAGATCAAAAAACCCTGATTAACTGTTAAGGGTTAATGCCCCACGGTCAAGGTTAGGCTTGCACAGATCGGGAGGACCTCAGGAACGACCTGAGGTCGAATTGTGCTTCTCACCCTAACGGTTCTCTCACTGTCACCCAAAAGCAAATGACATTTAGGGCCAGGCTTAATTTTGGGCCTACATCCTTGCTGTGTGTGTGTGAGAGATAGAGCTTTTCTTTGACATCTGTTGGGAGAAATGACTGACTTACAGTTAATGAGGATTGCCTAATCACACATATGAAGTTTTGAAAAGATCAGACCTTTTTAACCCTTCGAAACAGCACCAATGACACCATTTTAAGGCACTTCCGGTTTACACAAGAAGCTGACAGTGAACACATATCCTCCTTGGGGTAGGCACTTATAGAATTTAGAGTTTTAAGTCTTTACGTTAAGAACTGACTTATTTACGGAGGGTTTAGTGAGTGTGTGTTATTTCAGAAAATCACAGAAAACTTGCAGAGCTCCGAAGCACACTTGAAAAAGATGTGTATGAACACGCTGCAACTGGATCTGTAACTGTTTAAAAAAAACACACCTATTTTTGAACATCGCCAATTTGACATTGTACGATTTCTCTTAAATGACGATAGATAAATGTCTTGTTCTTTTTTTATTGACACCGGAGGTTCCTTTACTTTGACGTGAAGCGGAAAAATTATTATCCCAGAAAAATGGCCATAACTCAAAAACAGTTGAGAGAGATTTCTCATTCCCCAGTATGAATACCTCTCCTATCACACAGTGGATAAAATGTTACCCATTTTAATGGGCGCTCCGGTACCGCTTGCCCTGCAAAGGCAGAGAGAACAGTCTATGACTAGGGTGGCTGGTGTCTGACAATTTTTAGGGCCTTCCTCTGACACCGCCTGGTACAGAGGTCCTGTTGGCAGGAAGCTTGGCCCCGGTGATGTACTGGGCCGTACACACTACCCTCTATAGGGCCTTCCTCTGACACCGCCTGGTACAGAGGTCCTGTTGGCAGGCCAAGCTTGGCCTTCCTCTGACACCGTGATGTACTGGGAAGCGTGATGTACACTACACACCCTCTATAGGGCCTTCCTCTGACACCGCCTGGTACAGAGGTCCTGTTGGCAGGAAGCTTGGCCCCGGTGATGTACTGGGCCATACGCACTACCCTCTATAGGGCCTTCCTCTGACACCGCCTGGTACAGAGGTCCTGTTGGCAGGAAGCTTGGCCCCGGTGATGTACTGGGCCGTACGCACTACCCTCTGTAAATGGCTTCTGTTGCAACAGAATCAATGTGATGAATACACCCCGGCATTCAATGGTTTGCTTTCATTTAGTGAAGTGGATTTGCCATTTCTTTTGAGTTACTAAAATCAAACTTTTTAAAATTAAATACTGTAGTCCAAGCACACTACTACTGTACCAAGTACAGTCATCAAATCCATTAATATTCTCAACGTTTGAGTTAACCAGCTGGACTTGAATACATTTAGGTCATCCAGCTTTAGCAGACTGTTCTCGAAAGCATGTAAATAAGGTAGGTAAGGAAACCACATTACAGTGATTACAACTACAGCTGTGAGTGTTGACCAGATAACACAACTACAGCTGTGAGTGTTGACCAGATAACACAACTACAGCTGTGAGTGTTGACCAGATAACACAACTGCTTGACCAGATAACACAACTACAGCTGTGAGTGTTGACCAGATAACACAACTACAGCTGTGAGTGTTGACCAGATAACACAACTACAGCTGTGAGTGTTGACCAGATAACACAACTACAGCTGTGAGTGTTGACCAGATAACACAACTACACCTGTGAGTGTTGACCAGATAACACAACTACACCTGTGAGTGTTGACCAGATAACACAACTACACCTGTGAGTGTTGACCAGATAACACAACTACAGCTGTGAGTGTTGACCAGATAACACAACTACACCTGTGAGTGTTGACCAGATAACACAACTACACCTGTGAGTGTTGACCAGATAACACAACTACAGCTGTGAGTGTTGACCAGATAACACAACTACACCTGTGAGTGTTGACCAGATAACACAACTACGCCTGTGAGTGTTGACCAGATAACACAACTACGCCTGTGAGTGTTGACCAGATAACACAACTACAGCTGTGAGTGTTGACCAGATAACACAACTACAGCTGTGAGTGTTGACCAGATAACACAACTACAGCTGTGAGTGTTGACCAGATAACACAACTACACCTGTGAGTGTTGACCAGATAACACAACTACAGCTGTGAGTGTTGACCAGATAACACAACTACACCTGTGAGTGTTGACCAGATAACACAACTACACCTGTGAGTGTTGACCAGATAACACAACTACACCTGTGAGTGTTGACCAGATAACACAACTACACCTGTGAGTGTTAACCAGATAACACAACTACACCTGTGAGTGTTAACCAGATAACACAACTACAGCTGTGAGTGTTGACCAGATAACACAACTACACCTGTGAGTGTTGACCAGATAACACGACTACACCTGTGAGTGTTGACCAGATAACACAACTACACCTGTGAGTGTTGACCAGATAACACGACTACACCTGTGAGTGTTGATCAGATAACAACTACAGCTGTGAGTGTTGACCAGATAACACAACTACAGCTGTGAGTGTTGACCAGATAACACAACTACACCTGTGAGTGTTGACCAGATAACACAACTACACCTGTGAGTGTTGACCAGATAACACAACTACACCTGTGAGTGTTGACCAGATAACACAACTACACCTGTGAGTGTTGACCAGATAACACAACTACACCTGTGAGTGTTGACCAGATAACACAACTACACCTGTGAGTGTTGACCAGATAACACAACTACACCTGTGAGTGTTGACAGATAACACAACTACACCTGTGAGTGTTGACCAGATAACACAACTACACCTGTGAGTGTTGACCAGATAACACAACCAGATGACCAGACACAACTACACCTGTGAGTGTTGACCAGATAACACAACTACCTGTGAGTGTTGACACAACCTGCTGAGTGTTGACCAGATAACACAACTACAGCTGTGAGTGTTGACCAGATAACACAACTACACTGTGAGTGTTGACCAGATAACACAACTACAGCTGTGAGTGTTGACCAGATAACACAACTACACCTGTGAGTGTTGACCAGATAGTGTTGACACAACTACACCTGTGAGTGTTGACCAGATAACACAACTACACCTGTGAGTGTTGACCAGATAACACAACTACGCCTGTGAGTGTTGACCAGATAACACAACTACACCTGTGAGTGTTGACCAGATAACACAACTACACCTGTGAGTGTTGACCAGATAACACAACTACAGCTGTGAGTGTTGACCAGATAACACAACTACAGCCGTGAGTGTTGACCAGATAACACAACTACACCCGTGAGTGTTGACCAGATAACACAACTACACCCGTGAGTGTTGACCAGATAACACAACTACACCCGTGAGTGTTGACCAGATAACACAACTACAGCTGTAAGTGTTGACCAGATAACACAACTACACCTGTGAGTGTTGACCAGATAACACAACTACACCTGTGAGTGTTGACCAGATAACACAACTACACCTGTGAGTGTTGACCAGATAACACAACTACACCTGTGAGTGTTAACCAGATAACACAACTACACCTGTGAGTGTTGACCAGATAACACAACTACAGCTGTGAGTGTTGACCAGATAACACAACTACACCTGTGAGTGTTGACCAGATAACACAACTACACCTGTGAGTGTTGACCAGATAACACAACTACAGCTGTGAGTGTTGACCAGATAACACACACAACTACAGCTGTGAGTGTTGACCAGATAACACAACTACAGCTGTGAGTGTTGACCAGATAACACAACTACACTACAGCTGTGAGTGTTGATAACACAACTACCTGTGAGTGTTGACCAGATAACACAACTACAGCTGTGAGTGTTGACCAGATAACACAACTACAGCTGTGAGTGTTGACCAGATAACACAACTACACCTGTGAGTGTTGACCAGATAACACAACTACAGCTGTGAGTGTTGACCAGATAACACAACTACAGCTGTGAGTGTTGACCAGATAACACAACTACACCTGTGAGTGTTGACCAGATAACACAACTACACCTGTGAGTGTTGACCAGATAACACAACTACACCTGTGAGTGTTGACCAGATAACACAACTACACCTGTGAGTGTTGACCAGATAACACAACTACGCCTGTGAGTGTTGACCAGATAACACAACTACGCCTGTGAGTGTTGACCAGATAACACAACTACAGCTGTGAGTGTTGACCAGATAACACAACTACAGCTGTGAGTGTTGACCAGATAACACAACTACAGCTGTGAGTGTTGACCAGATAACACAACTACACCTGTGAGTGTTGACCAGATAACACAACTACAGCTGTGAGTGTTGACCAGATAACACAACTACACCTGTGAGTGTTGACCAGATAACACAACTACACCTGTGAGTGTTGACCAGATAACACAACTACACCTGTGAGTGTTGACCAGATAACACAACTACACCTGTGAGTGTTGACCAGATAACACAACTACACCTGTGAGTGTTGACCAGATAACACAACTACAGCTGTGAGTGTTGACCAGATAACACAACTACAGCTGTGAGTGTTGACCAGATAACACAACTACACCCGTGAGTGTTGACCAGATAACACAACTACACCAGATAACACAACTGTGAGTGTTGACCAGATAACACAACTACAGCTGTGAGTGTTGACCAGATAACACAACTACACCTGTGAGTGTTGACCAGATAACACAACTACACCTGCTGAGTGTTGACCAGATAACACAACTACACCTGTGAGTGTTGACCAGATAACACAACTACACCTGTGAGTGTTGACCAGATAACACAACTACACCTGTGAGTGTTGATCAGATAACAACTACAGCTGTGAGTGTTGACCAGATAACACAACTACAGCTGTGAGTGTTGACCAGATAACACAACTACACCCGTGAGTGTTGACCAGATAACACAACTACAGCTGTGAGTGTTGACCAGATAACACAACTACAGCTGTGAGTGTTGACCAGATAACACAACTACAGCTGTGAGTGTTGACCAGATAACACAACTACAGCTGTGAGTGTTGACCAGATAACACAACTACAGTGAGTGTTGACCAGATAACACAACTACACCTGTGTTGACCAGTGTTGACCAGATAACACAACTACACCTGTGAGTGTTGACCAGATAACACAACTACAGCTGTGAGTGTTGACCAGATAACACAACTACAGCTGTGAGTGTTGACCAGATAACACAACTACACCTGTGAGTGTTGACCAGATAACACAACTACACCTGTGAGTGTTGACCAGATAACACAACTACAGCTGTGAGTGTTGACCAGATAACATGGCAGGTGTGAGTGTTGACCAGATAACATGGCAGGTGTGAGTGTTGACCAGATAACATGGCAGGTGTGAGTGTTGACCAGATAACACAACTACACCTGTGAGTGTTGACCAGATAACATGGCAGGTGTGATTTCCACCAGACCAAAGACAATACAAATTAAGTTCACAAACTATGGCATTTATTTGAAACAGAGGCTTATTTTTTGCTTACATTTGTACAATACATTAATTACAAATGAATGACCATCCTGTAATGTGCCGTATAAATAAATACAGTACTTTGTTTATTCTTTATCACATTCCCTCGCTGTCCCAGACCGTTCCATAGCGGTCCAGAAAACATGGACAGGTTGGAAAACATCTTTTCAAAACCACTAAACCCAGAGAGCAAAATTGTTTGAAAAAACATAATCGCAAATATGTATTTTCAAAATCTTGTGCTCATAGGGGATGCTTCTCAAAGAAGCACAAGCTAGCGGATAAACGAAACAAAAACGAGCAAATAAGCCAAGGCAAAGAAAACAAACAGTCTGGATAAAACCTCAGAACAACAAAACTAATGAAACCAAATTAACCTAAACATCCCAAATGGTAAACTATTCCCTATATAGTGCACTTCTTTTAACCAGGTCCCATTGGGCACAACATAGGGAATAGGGTGACATTTGGGATGTAGCCCTTGTCCTCCAATGAGGACCAGAATGAGATTTAAAGGGAAAACAAAATACACACTTTGACCCTCACTATGAACACTAATGAAACCACAAGTTGAAACAGTATGACTGCCTGTACAGAAAAGTACGTTATCATTATGAACAGTGGAAGATATTCAATAGCTTGACTCAAAACACTCTTCTTCTCAATATACAAATGTATAACAAAGACATACAAGTACATACAAGTGCCAAACAAACATCCCTTCAGGGTATAATACTGTAGGGATCTATCAGGGTACAACCCTCCTGTAAAATACCCTGATAGACTCCTCCTGTATTATATCAGGGTATACTACAGGAGGGTCCTACCCTGATAGACTCCTCCTGTATTAAATCAGGGTATACTACAGGAGGGTTCTATCAGGGTATTATACAGGAGGGTTCTATCAGGGTATACCACAGGAGGGTTCTATCAGGGTATAATAGAGGAGGGTTCTATCAGGGTATAATAGAGGAGGGTTCTATCAGGGTATAATAGAGGAGGGTTCTATCAGGGTATAATACAGGAGGGCTCTATCAGGGTATAATACAGGAGGGGCCTATCAGGGTATACCACAGGAGGGTTCTATCAGGGTATAATAGCGGAGGGTTCTATCAGGGTATATTACAGGAGAGTTCTATCATGGTATAATAGAGGAGGGTTCTATCAGGGTATAAGAGAGGAGGGTTCTATCAGGGTATATTACAGGAGAGTTCTATCAGGGTATAATAGAGGAGGGTTCTATCAGGGTATAAGAGAGGAGGGTTCTATCAGGGTATAATAGAGGAGGGTTCTATCAGGGTATAAGAGAGGAGGGTTCTATCAGGGTATAGTACAGGAGGGTTCTATCAGGGTATAATAGAGGAGGGTTCTATCAGGGTATAAGAGAGGAGGGTTCTATCAGGGTATAAGAGAGGAGGGTTCTATCAGGGTATAATACAGGAGGGTTCTATCAGGGTATAAGAGAGGAGGGTTCTATCAGGGTATAATAGAGGAGGGTTCTATCAGGGTATAATACAGGAGGGTTCTATCAGGGTATACTACAGGAGGGTTCTATCAGGGTATACTACAGGAGGGTTCTATTAGGGTATACTACAGGAGGGATTATCAGGGTATACTACAGGAGGGTTTATCAGGGTATACTACAGGAGGGTTCTATCAGGGTATACTACATGAGGGTTCTATCAGGGTATAATACAGGAGGGTTCTATACAAATGGCAACCTGCTCATTTGATAGTGCACTACTTTTGACCAGGGGATAGGGAGCCTTTTGACCAGTGCATAGGGAGCCTTTTGACCAGGGGATAGGGAGCCTTTTGACCAGGGGACAGGGAACCTTTTGACCAGGGGACAGGGAGCCTTTTGACCAGTGCATAGGGAGCCTTTTGACCAGGGGATAGGGAGCCTTTTGACCAGGGGACAGGGAGCCTTTTGACCAGGGGACAGGGAGCCTTTTGACCAGGGGACAGGGAGCCTTTTGACCAGGGGATAGGGAGCCTTTTGACCAGGGGACAGGGAGCCTTTTGACCAGGGGACAGGGAGCCTTTTGACCAGGGGACAGGGAGCCTTTTGACCAGGGGACAGGGAGCCTTTTGACCAGGGGATAGGGGACAGGGGACAGGGAGCCTTTTGACCAGGGGACAGGGAGCCTTTTGACCAGGGGACAGGGAGCCTTTTGACCAGGGGACAGGGAGCCTTTTGACCAGGGGACAGGGAGCCTTTTTCAAATGCAACCAAAGGGAATAAACACTGGAGTCTGAAATAATGATTGTATACACATACATGGCTGTCACTATTACCCCGGCCAGAGTCGAGAACAGAACCAGAACATGATTATTTGTTGGTGGTAGGGGGGGTATAGAAGAATAGATTAAAACTTGTTCGGGATCGGTGTCCCTTCCACGGGACGGTTGAGCTAACGTAGGCTAATGCGATCAGCATGAGGTTGTTAGTAACAAGAACATTGCCCAGGACATAGACATATCTGATATTGGCAGAAAGCTTAAATTCTTGTTAATCTAACTGCACTGTCCAATTTTCAGTAGCTATTACAGTCAAATAATACCATGCTATTGTTTGAGGAGAGTGCACAATTTTGAATATGAAAAGTTATTCATAAACAAATTAGTCACATTTGATCTGTCTTGATACAAAAAAATATATTTTACCCCTTTTTCTCCCCAATTTCGTGGTATCCAATTGTTAGTAGTTACTATCTTGTCTCATTGCTACAACTCCCGTATGGGCTCTGGAGAGATGGAGGTCAAGAGCCATGCGTCCTCCGAAACACAACCCAACCAAGCCGCACTGCTTCTTAACACAGCGTGCATCCAACCCGGAAGCCAGCCGCACTAATGTGTCGGAGGAAACACAGTACACCTGGTGACCTTGGTTAGCTTGCACTGCGCCCGGCCCGCCACAGGAGTCGCTGGTGCGCGATGAGACAAGGATTCCCTTGTCCCTAACCTGGATGACGCTAGGCCAATTGTGCGTCGCCCCACGGACCTCCCGGTCGCGGCCGGCTGCGACAGAGCCTGGCGCGAACACAGCCCTAGACCACTGCACCACCCGGGAGGCCTCGATACAACATTTTGAACAGAAATTCAATGGTTCATTGGATCAGTCTAAAACTTTGCACATACACTGCTCCCATCTAGTGGCAAATATCTAAATTGCAGCTGGGCTGGAATAATACATTATGGCCTTTCTCTTGCATTTCAGAGATGGTATAAAAAAATACAAAAGAACGGTTGTTTTTTTCTTTGTATTATCTTTTACCAGATCTAAAGTGTTTTATTCTCCTACATTACTTTCACATTCACACACACTTCAGAGTGTTTCCTTTCAAATGGTACCAAGAATAAGCATATCCTTAATGCAGGTCCTGAGCTACAGGCAGTTCGTTTTGGGTTTGTTATTTTAGGCAAAAAAAGAAAGAAAAAAGGGGGCGGATCATTTAGATGTTCAAAACAACATGATTGGTTGGTGGTGAAGAGATGGTAGAGGGGTGAGAGGGTGAAGAGATGGTAGGGGTGAGAGGGTGAAGAGATGGTAGAGGAGTGAGAGGGTGAAGAGATGGTAGAGGGGTGAGAGGGTGAAGAGATGGTAGAGGGGTGAGAGGGTGAAGAGATGGTAGAGGTGGTAGAGGGTGAAGAGATGGTAGGGGTGAGAGGGTGAAGAGATGGTAGGGGTGAGAGGGGGTGAAGAGATGGTAGGGAGGTGGAGAGGGTGAAGAGATGGTAGAGGGGTGAGAGGGTGAAGAGATGGTAGGGGTGAGAGGGTGAAGAGATGGTAGGGGTGAGAGGGTGAAGAGATGGTAGGGGTGAGAGGGTGAAGAGATGGTAGGGGTGAGAGGGTGAAGAGATGGTAGGGGTGAGAGGGTAAAAAGATGGTAGAGGTGGTAAAGGGTGAAGAGATGGTAGGGGTGAAGAGATGGTAGAGGTGTGAAGAGGGTGAAGAGATGGTAGAGAGTAGAGGGTGAAGAGATGGTAGAGGGGTGAGAGGGTGAAGAGATGGTAGAGGGGTGAGAGGGTGAAGAGATGGTAGAGGGGTGAGAGGGTGAAGAGATGGTAGGGTGAGAGGGTGAAGAGATGGTAGGGGTGAGAGGGTGAAGAGATGGTAGAGGGGTGAGAGGGTGAAGAGATGGTAGGGGTGAGAGGGTGAAGAGATGGTAGAGGGTGAGAGGGTGAAGAGATGGTAGGGGTGAGAGGGTGAAGAGATGGTAGAGGTGGTAGAGGGTGAAGAGATGGTAGAGGGGTGAGAGGGTGAAGAGATGGTAGGGGTGAGAGGGTGAAGAGATGGTAGGGGTGAGAGGGTGAAGAGATGGTAGGGATGAGAGGGTGAAGAGATGGTAGGGGTGAGAGGGTGAAGAGATGGTAGAGGGGTGAGAGGGTGAAGAGATGGTAGAGGGGTGAGAGGGTGAAGAGATGGTAGGAGGGTGAAGAGGGTGAAGAGATGGGGTGAGAGGGTGAAGAGATGGTAGAGGGGTGAGAGGGTGAAGAGATGGTAGAGGGGGGGTGAGAGGGTGAAGAGATGGTAGAGGGGTGAGAGGGTGAAGAGATGGTAGAGGGGTGAGAGGGTGAAGAGATGGTAGGGGTGAGAGGGTGAAGAGATGGTAGAGGGGTGAGAGGGTGAAGAGATGGTAGAGGGGTGAGAGGGTGAAGAGATGGTAGAGGGGTGAGAGGGTGAAGAGATGGTAGAGGGGTGAGAGGGTGAAGAGATGGTAGAGGGGTGAGAGGGTGAAGAGATGGTAGGGGTGAGAGGGTGAAGAGATGGTAGGGGTGAGAGGGTGAAGAGATGGTAGAGGGGTGAGAGGGTGAAGAGATGGTAGAGGGGTGAGAGGGTGAAGAGATGGTAGAGGGGTGAGAGGGTGAAGAGATGGTAGGGGTGAGAGGGTGAAGAGATGGTAGAGGGGTGAGAGGGTGAAGAGTAGATTAAAACATGACAACAGTCCTTGTGGACTGGCTGTGTCACTATGAAGAGGGGGGCTGCTCCACCTTGTGGACTGGCTGTGTCACTATGAAGAGGGGGGCTGCTCCACCCTGTGGACTGACTGTGTCACTATGAAGAGGGGGGCTGCTCCACCCTGTGGACTGGCTGTGTCACTATGAAGAGGGGGGCTGCTCCACCCTGTGGACTGGCTGTGTCACTATGAAGAGGGGGGCTGCTCCACCCTGTGGACTGGCTGTGTCACTATGAAGAGGGGGCTGCTCCACCCTGTGGACTGCTGTGTCACTATGAAGAGGGGGCTGCTCCACCCTGTGGACTGGCTGTGTCACTATGAAGAGGGGGGCTGCTCCACCCTGTGGACTGGCTGTGTCACTATGAAGAGGGGGGCTGCTCCACCCTGTGGACTGGCTGTGTCACTATGAAGAGGGGGGCTGCTCCACCCTGTGGACTGGCTGTGTCACTATGAAGAGGGGGGCTGCTCCACCCTGTGGACTGGCTGTGTCACTATGAAGAGGGGGCTGCTCCACCCTGTGGACTGGCTGTGTCACTATGAAGAGGGGGGCTGCTCCACCCTGTGGACTGGCTGTGTCACTATGAAGAGGGGGGCTGCTCCACCCTGTGGACTGGCTGTGTCACTATGAAGAAGGGGGCTGCTCCACCCTGTGGACTGGCTGTGTCACTATGAAGAGGGGGGCTGCTCCACCTTGTGGACTGGCTGTGTCACTATGAAGAGGGGGGCTGCTCCACTTTGTGGACTGGCTGTGTCACTATGAAGAGGGGGGCTGCTCCACCATGTGGACTGGCTGTGTCACTATGAAGAGGGGGGCTGCTCCACCCTGTGGACTGGCTGTGTCCATATGAACAAAAATATCAATAAAAAGTAAGTGCCTTCAGAAACTATTCACACCCCTTGACTTTGTCTTACAGCCAGAATTTAAAATGGATTTAACTGGCCTACACACAATACACCATCATGTTAAAGTGGAATCATGAAAAGCTGAAATGTGTTGAGTTAATATTCAACCCCTTTGTCACGTCCAGCCTAAATACGTTCAGGAGTAAAAATGTTGTTTAACATTATTTTTGAATAAATAAATCTCTATATCATCATCTCTAAAATTATCTGTAACGTCCCACAGTCGAGCTGTGAATTTCAAACACAGAATCAAACACAAAAACCAGAGTTTTTTCCAATGCCTCTCAAAGAAGGGAACCTATTAGTAGTTGGGTTAAATAAAAAGCAGACATTGAATACCCCTTTGAGCATGGTGAAGTTATTAATTACACTTTGGATGGGGTATCAATACACCCAGTCACTACAATGATGCAGGCATCATTCCTAACTCAGTTGCCGGAGAGGAAGGAAACCACTCAGGGATTTCACCATTCCCAGACTCACAGCTGTAATCACTCTTAGTGACTTACCCAGAAAGACTCACAGCAGTAATCATTCTTAGAGACTTACCCAGAAAGACTCACAGCTGTAATCACTCTTAGAGACTTACCCAGAAAGACTCACAGCTGTAATCACTCTTAGAGATGTACCCAGAAAGACTCACAGCAGTAATCACTCTTAGAGACTTACCCAGAAAGACTCACAGCAGTAATCACTCTTAGAGACTTACCCAGAAAGACTCACAGCAGTAATCACTCTTAGAGACTCACCCAGAAAGACTCACAGCTGTAATCATTCTTAGAGACTTACCCAGAAAGACTCACAGCTGTAATCATTCTTAGAGACTTACCCAGAAAGACTCACAGCTGTAATCATTCTTAGAGACTTACCCAGAAAGACTTACAGCTGTAATCATTCTTAGAGACTTACCCAGAAAGACTTACAGCTGTAATCACTCTTAGAGACTTACCCAGAAAGACTCACAGCAGTAATCACTCTTAGAGACTTACCCAGAAAGACTCACAGCAGTAATCACTCTTAGAGACGTACCCAGAAAGACTCACAGCAGTAATCACTCTTAGAGACTTACCCAGAAAGACTCACAGCTGTAATCACTCTTAGAGACTTACCCAGAAAGACTCACAGCTGTAATCACTCTTAGAGACTTACCCAGAAAGACTCACAGCTGTAATCACTCTTAGAGACTTACCCAGAAAGACTCACAGCAGTAATCACTCTTAGAGACTTACCCAGAAAGACTCACAGCTGTAATCACTCTTAGAGACTTACCCAGAAAGACTCACAGCTGTAATCACTCTTAGAGACTTACCCAGAAAGACTTACAGCTGTAATCACTCTTAGAGACGTACCCAGAAAGACTCACAGCTGTAATAAGGTGAAAGCACCAATTTGTAAGTCGCTCTGGATAAGAGCGTCTGCTAAATGACTTAAATGTAAATGTAATGTAATCACGGTGAAAGGTGATTCTAACATGTATTGACATACTTATGTAAATGGGATGTTTCTGTATTTTATTTTCAATACATTTTATTAAAAAAATCTAAAAACACACTTTCACTTTGTCATTATGGGGTATTGTGTGTCTTTGTGTGAGAACAGAGCGGAGGGGGACAGAGAGAGGAGGGGGACAGAGCGGAGGGGGACAGAGCGGAGGGGGACAGAGAGAGGAGGGGGACAGAGAGGAGGGGGACAGACGGAGGGGGACAGAGAGGAGGGGGACAGAGCGGAGGGGGACGGAGGGGGACAGAGGGGGACAGAGGAGGGGGACAGAGAACAATAATCTGTTGAATCCATTTTGAAAAGGCTGTAAGAACAAAATGTGGAATAAGTCAAGGGGTGTGATACTTTCTGAAGGTCCTGTATAATGATTTTGCACTTATAATTTAAGGCAATTTTGTTGCTCTAGATTGCAGGAAATGAAGTGTGTTACAGCTGCCCCCTTTCTGCTCAGCACCACCTTGTTAAAAATCCCTGGGGAGAACACTGCTTCTCTCCACATCAACCTCTACAATCACTATGTTTAGATAAACACACATATCTGTCATGTACATAACCTGTCTCTCATTCATACTCTGACCTACAGTCTAATGCTATAAATCTTCGGGATCAAGAGAGTGAGAGGAGGGGGACAGAGAGGAGGGGGACAGAGAGAGGAGGGGGACAGAGAGAGGAGGGGGACAGAGAGAGGAGGGGGACAGAGAGGAGGGGGACAGAGAGGGGACAGGAGCGGGGGGACAGAGAGAGGGGGAGAGAGGGAGGGGGACAGAGAGCGGAGGGGGACAGAGAGCGGAGGGGGACAGAGAGCGGAGGGGGACAGAGAGCGGAGGGGGACAGAGCGGAGGGGGACAGAGAGCGGAGGGGGACAGAGAGCGGAGGGGGACAGAGAGAGGAGGGGGACAGAGAGAGGAGGGGGACAGAGAGCGGAGGGGGACAGAGAGCGGAGGGGGACAGAGAGCGGAGGGGGACAGAGAGCGGAGGGGGAGGAGGGGAGAGCGGGGGGACAGAGAGCGGAGGGGGACAGAGAGCGGAGGGGGACAGAGAGCGGAGGGGGACAGAGAGCGGAGGGGGACAGAGCGGAGGAGGACAGAGAAAACAAGTGGCAAGGTTACTTTGAGTACACACGACATGCCAATGTGGCATTGACATTCTGTATAGGCTACAACAGAAGATGACATTGACTACATAGTACACAACATCCCTAACCCATATTAAATAACCACATCAGACATAATATAATTATAGCTTTTAGAAAACAACTCTTATAAATGTCTATCAATTTAAGGAAAAACACGTTTGTCGTTTTGTTGTCATTGTATTCTTCCACCCAATCATCATAAGAGTGCACTTGAGTGCAATTAGCTAGCCAAAGAAACAGCTGTGGACATGAAATTGTGCTTTTCGTCTTGTTTGTTTCTCTGTCGTCTCTGGTCCCTGCTGTAGTTACAGTGTGGAAGTTGGTGTGGAGGGGCCTGGGTGGGTTGTCACTTCTGTTGGAAGGGTGTTGGCGTGGAGGGGCCTGGGTGGGTTGTCACTTCTGTTGGAAGGGTGTTGGTGTGGAGGGGCCTGGGTGGGTTGTCACTTCTGTTGGAAGGGTGTTGGCGTGGAGGGGCCTGGGTGGGTTGTCACTTCTGTTGGAAGGGTGTTGGTGTGGAGGGGCCTGGGTGGGTTGTCAGTTCTGTTGGAGGGGTGTTGGTGTGGAGGGGCCTGGGTGGGTTGTCAGTTCTGTTGGACGGGTGTTGGTGTGGAGGGGCCTGGGTGGGTTGTCAGTTCTGTTGGAGGGGTGTTGGTGTGGAGGGGCCTGGATGGGTTGTCACTTCTGTTGGAGGGGTGTTGGTGTGGAGGGGCCTGGGTGGGTTGTCAGTTCTGTTGGACGGGTGTTGGCGTGGAGGGGCCTGGGTGGGTTGTCAGTTCTGTTGGAGGGGTGTTGGTGTGGAGGGGCCTGGGTGGGTTGTCAGTTCTGTTGGACGGGTGTTGGCGTGGAGGGGCCTGGGTGGGTTGTCCGTTCTGTTGGACGGGTGTTGGCGTGGAGGGGCCTGGGTGGGTTGTCCGTTCTGTTGGAGGGGTGTTGGTGTGGAGGGGCCTGTGTGGGTTGTCAGTTCTGTTGGAGGGGTGTTGGTGTGGAGGGGCCTGGGTGGGTTGTCAGTTCTGTTGGAGGGTGTTGGTGTGGAGGGGCCTGGGTGGGTTGTCACTTCTGTTGGAAGGGTGTTGGTGGGAGGGGTGGAGGGGCCTGGGTGGAGGTTGTCAGTTCTGTTGGAAGGGTGTTGGTGTGGAGGGGCCTGGGTGGGTTGTCCGTTCTGTTGGAAGGGTGTTGGTGTGGAGGGGCCTGGGTGGGTTGTCAGTTCTGTTGGAAGGGTGTTGGTGTGGAGGGGCCTGGGTGGGTTGTCCGTTCTGTTGGAGGGGTGTTGGTGTGGAGGGGCCTGGGTGGGTTGTCACTTCTGTTGGAAGGGTGTTGGTGTGGAGGGGCCTGGGTGGGTTGTCACTTCTGTTGGAAGGGTGTTGGTGTGGAGGGGCCTGGGTGGGTTGTCACTTCTGTTGGAAGGGTGTTGGCGTGGAGGGGCCTGGGTGGGTTGTCAGTTCTGTTGGAAGGGTGTTGGTGTGGAGGGGCCTGGGTGGGTTGTCAGTTCTGTTGGAGGGGTGTTGGTGTGGTGGGGCCTGGGTGGGTTGGGTTGTTCTGTTGGAAGGGTGTTGGCGTGGAGGGGCCTGGGTGGGTTGTCAGTTCTGTTGGAAGGGTGTTGGTGTGGAGGGGCCTGGGTGGGTTGTCAGTTCTGTTGGGAGTGTTGGAGATGGAGGGTGATGGTGCCTGGTTGGGGGCTGTTCTGTTGGGTCTGGGTGAATATAGGGTAGTTCTGTTGGAAGGGTGGAGGTTAGGGGCCTGGGTGGGTTGTGTGTCTTGGGTGGATGCTGACGGGGCCTGGGTGTTGGACCAGGGTGGTGCTGGTTAGGTGCTCAGTGCTGTGTCCTGGGCCTCAGAAGGTTGGGAGGGTGGGTTGGTGGGTGTCCTGTCACCTACATTCTAAAGACACCACAGAGTTCTGAGAGGAGGAAGAGGACTGACACAGGAGTGTCGGCTAGTGTCAACATCAGGGGCCTGGGTGGGTTGCTGCTGTTAGAGAGCTGGAGGAGGGTGGGGACGAGGGGAAGAGGAGGAGGAGGAAGATGCAGCCACTGTACCTGGGGAGAAAAAACAACATTGTGGTCAGATGGAGCAGGAACAACATGGTGGTCAGAAACAACATGGTGGTCAGATGATGCAGGAACAACATGGTGGTCAGATGGAGCAGAAACAACATGGTGGTCAGAAACAACATGGTGGTCAGATGGAGTAGAAACAACATGGTGGTCAGATGGAACAGAAACAACATGGTGGTCAGAAACAACATGGTGGTCAGATGATGCAGAAACAACATGGTGGTCAGATGGAGCAGAAACAACATGGTGGTCAGATGGAACAGAAACAACATGGTGGTCAGAAACAACATGGTGGTCAGATGGAGCAGGAACAACATGGTGGTCAGAAACAACATGGTGGTCAGATGGATCAGAAACAACATGGTGGTCAGATGGAGCAGGAACAACATGGTGGTCAGATGGAGCCAGAAACAACATGGTGGTCAGAAACAACATGGTGGTCAGATGGAGCAGAAACAACATGGTGGTCAGAAACAACATGGTGGTCAGAAACAACATGGTGGTCAGATGGAGAAGAAACAACATGGTGGTCAGATGGAGCAGGAACAACATGGTGGTCAGAAACAACATGGTGGTCAGATGGAACAGACACAACATGGTGGTCAGATGGAGCAGAAACAACATGGTGGTCAGATGGAGCAGAAACAACATGGTGGTCAGATGGAGCATGAACAACATGGTGGTCAGATGATGCAGAAACAACATGGTGGTCAGATGGAGAAGAAACAACATGGTGGTCAGAAACAACATGGTGGTCAGATGGAGAAGAAACAACATGGTGGTCAGATGGAGCAGAAACAACATGGTGGTCAGATGGAGCAGAAACAACATGGTGGTCAGATGGAGAGGGGCCTGGGTGGGGTCTGTTGGAAGGGTGTTGGTGGAACATGGTGGTCAGATGGAGCAGAAACAACATGGTGGTCAGATGGAGAAGAAACAACATGGTGGTCAGAAACAACATGGTGGTCAGATGGAGCAGAAACAACATGTTGGTCAGATGGAGAAGAAACAACATGGTGGTCAGAAACAACATGGTGGTAAGATGGAGCAGAAACAACATGGTGGTCAGATGGAGCAGACACAACATGGTGGTCAGAAACAACATGGTGGTCAGATGGAGCAGGAACAACATGGTGGTCAGAAACAACATGGTGGTCAGATGGATCAGAAACAACATGGTGGTCAGATGGAGCAGGAACAACATGGTGGTCAGATTGAGCAGAAACAACATGGTGGTCAGAAACAACATGGTGGTCAGATGGAGCAGAAACAACATGGTGGTCAGAAACAACATGGTGGTCAGAAACAACATGGTGGTCAGATGGAGAAGAAACAACATGGTGGTCAGATGGAGCAGGAACAACATGGTGGTCAGAAACAACATGGTGGTCAGATGGAACAGACACAACATGGTGGTCAGATGGAGCAGAAACAACATGGTGGTCAGATGGAGCAGAAACAACATGGTGGTCAGATGGAGCATGAACAACATGGTGGTCAGATGATGCAGAAACAACATGGTGGTCAGATGGAGAAGAAACAACATGGTGGTCAGAAACAACATGGTGGTCAGATGGAGAAGAAACAACATGGTGGTCAGATGGAGCAGAAACAACATGGTGGTCAGATGGAGCAGAAACAACATGGTGGTCAGATGGAGCAGAAACAACATGGTGGTCAGATGGAGCAGAAACAACATGGTGGTCAGATGGAGAAGAAACAACATGGTGGTCAGAAACAACATGGTGGTCAGATGGAGCAGAAACAACATGTTGGTCAGATGGAGAAGAAACAACATGGTGGTCAGAAACAACATGGTGGTAAGATGGAGCAGAAACAACATGGTGGTAAGATGGAGCAGAAACAACATGGTGGTCAGATGGAGCAGAAGTGGAGTAGAAGTCAGCTGGTGGTCTGTATCTTGGAAGTCTGTGGAGAAGCAGTCTGTAGCTTAGAAGTCTGTAGCTTAGCAGTCTGTAGCAGAAGAAGTCTGATAGCAGAAGAAGTCTGGTGGTCTTAGAAACAGTCTGTAGTTTAGAAGTCTGTAGATTAGAAGTCTGGTAGATTAGAAGTCAAGTTCAGCAGTCTGAAACAACATGGTGGCAGTGGAGCAGAAGTCTGTAGCTTAGAAGTCTGTAGCAGAAAGTCTGTAGCTTAGAAGTCTGTAGATTAGAAGTCTGTATCTTAGAAGTCTGTAGTTTAGCAGTCTGTAGTTTAGAAGTCATGGTGTAGATTAGAAGTCTGTAGTTCAGCAGTCATGGTGGTCCATTCAGACCCATGGTTCCAGATCCAAGAGTGGTAAAGAGAGAAAAAGCCTGGTGGTCAGCTGCACCATCAATAAACAAGCCATATTGGCCAAATGATCAACATGAGTCCTTAAAAACGGTCTAGAACAAATGACTAAAGCCCAATTTGTTGTGTTTCAGATGTGAGCATATTCAAAACTTCATAGTCTATTGTTTTATTGGTTTGTACTTTCCTAAAACAGTAATTGTCCACCTCATGGTTCAGCTGGAGGAGATTTGAGCACTAAATGCATCAGGACAATGCATGTATAGACCTAAAGGGCTGAGGTGTCCACTGTATGATATTAGCATAATATAATCAAATATATAAAATAATAAATGGTATAATAAATGAAATAATATTAAGGAAGAGAAGGTGAGGCCCTAGAAAGACCAGTGGTCAGAAAAAGATATGCTGGCAGATGGAGAAGCCATATGTGTACAGAAGGAGGCTAGAAACAACATTTTCTATAAAGATATCAAATCAAATTTGGTGAGTCACATGCGCTGAATACAACAGGTGAAGAAGACAACTGGTGGTCAGTGAAATGCTTTACTTCAGAAGCAACATGGTAACCAACAATACTGTTTAAAAAAAAACAGATAAGAATAAGAAATAAAAGTAACAAGAAATTAAGAGAAAAGAAGAGCAGCAGTAAAATAACAATAGCAAGACTATATACAGAAGGGGTAGTCTGTAGCAGAGTCAATGTGCTGGTTAGTTGAGTAATATGTACATGTAGGTAGAGTTAAAGTAACTATGCATAGATGATAACAATAGAGAGTAGCAGCGGTGTAAATGGGGGCTGGGGCAATGCAAATAGTCTGGGTAGCCATTTGATTAGATGTCCAGGAGTCTTATGGCTTGGGGGTAGAAGTCTGTTTAGAAAGTCTTGGATTAGAGTCTTAGTTCAGCAGTCTCCGGTCCACTTGCCGTGTGATAAAGAGAGAAAAGTCTATGACTCAGGGTGGCAAGTCTTTGACCATTTTGAGGCCTTCCTCTGACAAAGCCCTGTGTATAGAGGTCTGATATTCAAAGCTGCCATAGTCTATTGGCAGTTTGATGCTAAACCAGTCAGGATTGACCTCGATGGTTCAGCTGTAAAAGATTTGAGCATCTAAATGGACCCATGCCAAATCTTGTCAGTCTCCTGATGGGGAACTGTATGATAGGTTTTGTCGATATTAGCATAATCTTCACGACTGTCTTGGTGTGTTTGGACCATGTTAGTTTGTTGGGGATGTGGACGCCAAGGAACTTGAAGCTCTCAACCTGCTCCACTGCAGCCCGGTCGATGAGAATGGGGGCGTGCTCGGCCTCTTTTTCCTGTAGTCCATCTCCTTTGTCTTGATCACATTGAGGGAGAGGTTGTTGTCCTGGCACCACACGGCCAGGTCTCTGACCTCCTCCCTATAGTCTGTGTCATCGTTGTTGGTGTTCAGGCCTACCACTGTTGTGTCGTCAGCAAACTTAATGACAGTGTTGGAGTCGTGCCTGGCCGTGCAGTCATGAGTGAACAGGGAGTACAGGAGGGGACTGAGCATGAACCCCAGGATCCAGTTGCAAAGGGAGGTGTTTCGTCCCAGGGTCCTTAGCTTAGTGATGAGCTTTGAGGGCACTATGGTGTTGAAAGCTGAGCTTTAGTCAATGAACAGCATTCTAACACAGGTGTTGCTTTTGTCCAGGTGAGAAAGGGCAGTGTAGATTGCAGCGTCTGTGGATCTGTTGGGGTGGTATGCAAATTGGATTGGGTCTAGGATTTCTGGGATAATGGTGCTGATGTGAGCCATGACCAGACTTTCAAAGCACTTCATGGCTACAGATGCGAGTGCTACGGAGCAGTAGTTATTTCAGCAGGTTACCTTAGTGTTCATGGGCACAGGCACTATGGTGGTCTGCTTAAAACATGTTGGTAATACAGACTAGAACAGGGAGAGGTTGAAAATGTCAGTGAAGACACTTGCCAGTTGGCCAGCGCATACTCTGAGTAGTACACATCCTGGTAATCCGTTTGGCCCTGCGGCCTTGTGAATGCTGATCTGTTTAAAGGTCTTACTCACATTGGCTGTGGAGATCACGCAATCTTCCGGAACAGCTGGTGCTCTCTTGCATGGTTCAGTTTATTTGCCTCAAAGCGAGCATAGAAGTAGTTTAGCTCATCTAGTAGGCTTGTGTCACTGGGCAGCGCTCGGCTGTGCTTCCCTTTGTAGTCTGTAACAGTTTGTTAGCCCTGCCACATCCGAAGAGCGTCAAAGCCGATGTATTACGATTCGATCTTAGTCCTGTATTGACGCTTTGCCTGTTTGATGGTTCGTCGGAGGGCATAGCAGGATTTCTTATAAGCTTCCGGGTTAGAGTCCTGCTCCTTGAAAGCGGCAGCTCTATCCTTGAGCTCAGTGTGGATGTTGCCTGTAATCCATGGCTTCTGGTTGGGTTATGTACGTACGGTCACTGTGGGGACAACGACGCCAATTGGTGCATTCAACATGTCAATACCTCTCACAAAAACAACGCTTTATTATGGACAGACTTCTCCCCATCTTAGCCAACGTCATGACACTACTGTTGTATCAATATGTTTTGACCATGACAGTTTTACAATCCAGGGTTACGCCAAGCAGTTTAGTCACCTCAACTTGCTCTATTTGCACATTATTTAGTGATTTAGGATTTATTTCAGGTTTAAGGTATAGTGAATGATTTGTATAAAAAAACAATACTTTATTCAAATATTTAGGAGTAATTTATTCCCATTCTGAAACTAACTGCAGCTCTTTGTTAAGTGTTGCAGTCATTTCAGACTCTGCAGTAGCTGACGTGTATAGTGCTGAGCATCCGCATACATAGACACTGTGGCTTTACTCAAATACTGGTGGTTGTTACATTGTTGTTACCAGATCTTCCTAGCTTGGGGAACAAGTCTGGTCTGGGAGACTAGGTCTATTCAACATACACTAGAGCATTATCAATCAATCTACAGTCCTCAGACAGGATACAGTACAACAGGGATTGTCTCGGTCTCCAGCTACAGTACTACAGGGATTGTCTTGGTTTCCAACTACAGCACTACAGGGATTGTCTCGGTCTCCAGCTACAGTACTACAGGGATTGTCTTGGTTTCCAGCTACAGTACTACAGGGATTATATTGGTCTCCAGCTACAGTACTACAGGGATTATATTGGTCTCCAGCTACAGTACTACAGGGATTATATTGGTCTCCAGCTACAGTACTACAGGGATTATATTGGTCTCCAGCTACAGTACTACAGGGATTATATTGGTCTCCAACTACAGTACTACAGTACTACAGGGATTGTCTTGGTCTCCAGCTACAGTACTACAGGGATTATATTGGTCTCCAGCTACAGTACTACAGTGATTGTCATGGTTTCCAGCTACAGTACTACAGGGATTATATTGCTCTCCAGCTACAGTACTACAGTACTACAGGGATTGTCTTGGTCTCCAGCTACAGTACTACAGTACTACAGGGATTGTCTTGGTCTCCAGCTACAGTACTACAGGGATTATATTGGTCTCCAGCTACAGTACTACAGTACTACAGGGATTGTCTTGGTTTCCAGCTACAGTACTACAGGGATTATATTGGTCTCCAGCTACAGTACTACAGTACTACAGGGATTGTCTTGGTTTCCAGCTACAGTACTACAGGGATTATATTGGTCTCCAGCTACAGTACTACAGTACTACAGGGATTGTCTTGGTCTCCAGATACAGTACTACAGTACTACAGGGATCGTCTTGGTCTCCAGCTACAGTACTACAGGGATTGTCTTGGTCTCCAGCTACAGTACTACAGTACTACAGGGATTGTCTCGGTCTCCAGCTACAGTACTACAGGGATTATATTGGTCTCCAGCTACAGTACTACAGTACTACAGGGATTGTCTTGGTCTCCAGCTACAGTACTACAGGGATTATATTGGTCTCCAGCTACAGTACTACAGTGATTGTCTTGGTTTCCAGCTACAGTACTACAGGGATTATATTGCTCTCCAGCTACGGTCTCCAGCTACAGTACTACAGGGATTGTCTTGGTCTCCAGCTACAGTACTACAGTACTACAGGGATTGTCTTGGTCTCCAGCTACAGCTACAGTACTACAGTACTACAGGGATTGTCTTGGTCTCCAGCTACAGTACTACAGGGATTATATTGGTCTCCAGCTACAGTACTACAGGGATTATATTGGTCTCCAGCTACAGTACTACAGGGATTATATTGGTCTCCAGCTACAGTACTACAGTACTACAGGGATTGTCTTGGTTTCCAGCTACAGTACTACAGGGATTATATTGGTCTCCAGCTACAGTACTACAGGGACAGTACTACAGGGATTGTCTTGGTTTCCAGCTACAGTACTACAGGGATTATATTGGTCTCCAGTACTACAGTACTACAGGGATTGTCTTGGTCTCCAGATACAGTACTACAGTACTACAGGGATCGTCTTGGTCTCCAGCTACAGTACTACAGGGATTGTCTTGGTCTCCAGCTACAGTACTACAGTACTAAAGGGATTGTCTCGGTCTCCAGCTACAGTACTACAGGGATTGTCTTGGTCTCCAGATACAGTACTACAGGGATTGTCTTGGTCTCCAGCTACAGTACTACAGTAGTACAGGGATTGTCTTGGTCTCCAGCTACAGTACTACAGTACTACAGGGATGGTCTCGGTCTCCAGCTACAATACTACAGTACTACAGGGATTGTCTTGGTTTCTCCAGTACTACAGGGTACTACAGGGATTGTCTTGGTTTCCAGCTACAGTACTACAGGGATTATATTGCTCTCCAGCTACAGTACTACAGGGATTGTCTTGGTCTCCAGCTACAGTACTACAGGGATTATATTGGTCTCCAGCTACAGTACTACAGGGATTATATTGGTCTCCAGCTACAGTACTACAGTACTACAGGGATTGTCTTGGTTTCCAGCTACAGTACTACAGGGATTATATTGGTCTCCAGCTACAGTACTACAGTACTACAGGGATTGTCTTGGTTTCCAGCTACAGTACTACAGGGATTATATTGGTCTCCAGCTACAGTACTACAGTACTACAGGGATTGTCTTGGTCTCCAGCTACAGTACTACAGGGATTGTCTTGGTCTCCAGATACAGTACTACAGGGATTGTCTTGGTCTCCAGCTACAGTACTACAGTAGTACAGGGATTGTCTTGGTCTCCAGCTACAGTACTACAGTACTACAGGGATGGTCTCGGTCTCCAGCTACAATACTACAGTACTACAGGGATGGTCTCTTGGTCTCCAGCTACAGTACTACAGGGATGGTCTCAGGGGTCTCCAGCTACAGTACTACAGGGATTATATTGGTCTCCAGCTACAGTACTACAGGGATTATATTGGTCTCCAGCTACAGTACTACAGTACTACAGGGATTGTCTTGGTTTCCAGCTACAGTACTACAGGGATTATATTGGTCTCCAGCTACAGTACTACAGGGATTGTCTTGGTTTCCAGCTACAGTACTACAGGGATTGTCTTGGTCTCCAGATACAGTACTACAGTACTACAGGGATTGTCTCGGTCTCCAGCTACAGTACTACAGGGATTGTCTTGGTCTCCAGCTACAGTACTACAGTACTACAGGGATTGTCTTGGTCTCCAGCTACAGTACTACAGGGATGGTCTCGGTCTCCAGCTACAGTACTACAGGGATTATATTGGTCTCCAGCTACAGTACTACAGGGATTATATTGGTCTCCAGCTACAGTACTACAGGGATGGTCTCGGTCTCCAGCTACAGTACTACAGGGATTATATTGGTCTCCACTACAGTACTACAGGGATTGTCTTGGTTTCCAGCTACAGTACTACAGGGATTATATTGGTCTCCAGCTACAGTACTACAGTACTACAGGGATTGTCTTGGTTTCCAGCTACAGTACTACAGGGATTATATTGGTCTCCAGCTACAGTACTACAGTACTACAGGGATTGTCTTGGTTTCCAGCTACAGTACTACAGGGATTATATTGGTCTCCAGCTACAGTACTACAGTACTACAGGGATTGTCTTGGTCTCCAGCTACAGTACTACAGGGATTATATTGGTCTCCAGCTACAGTACTACAGTACTACAGGGATTGTCTTGGTCTCCAGCTACAGTACTACAGGGATTATATTGGTCTCCAGCTACAGTACTACAGTGATTGTCTTGGTTTCCAGCTACAATACTACAGTACTACAGGGATTGTCTCGGTCTCCAGCTACAGTACTACAGGGATGGTCTCGGTCTCCAGCTACAGTACTACAGTACTACAGGGATTGTCTCGGTCTCCAGCTACAGTACTACAGGGATTGTCTTGGTTTCCAGCTACAGTACTACAGGGATTATATTGCTCTCCAGCTACAGTACTACAGGGATTGTCTTGGTCTCCAGCTACAGTACTACAGGGATTATATTGGTCTCCAGCTACAGTACTACAGGGATTATATTGGTCTCCAGCTACAGTACTACAGGGATTATATTGGTCTCCAGCTACAGTACTACAGTACTACAGGGATTGTCTTGGTTTCCAGCTACAGTACTACAGGGATTATATTGGTCTCCAGCTACAGTACTACAGTACTACAGGGATTGTCTTGGTTTCCAGCTACAGTACTACAGGGATTATATTGGTCTCCAGCTACAGTACTACAGTACTACAGGGATTGTCTTGGTTTCCAGCTACAGTACTACAGGGATTATATTGGTCTCCAGCTACAGTACTACAGTACTACAGGGATTGTCTCGGTCTCCAGCTACAGTACTACAGGGATTGTCTTGGTCTCCAGATACAGTACTACAGTACTACAGGGATTGTCTTGGTCTCCAGCTACAGTACTACAGTAGTACAGGGATTGTCTTGGTCTCCAGCTACAGTACTACAGGGATGGTCTCGGTCTCCAGCTACAGTACTACAGGGATTATATTGGTCTCCAGCTACAGTACTACAGGGATTATATTGGTCTCCAGCTACAGTACTACAGTACTACAGGGATTGTCTTGGTTTCCAGCTACAGTACTACAGGGATTATATTGGTCTCCAGCTACAGTACTACAGGGATTGTCTTGGTCTCCAGATACAGTACTACAGGGATTGTCTCGGTCTCCAGCTACAGTACTACAGGGATTGTCTTGGTCTCCAGCTACAGTACTACAGTACTACAGGGATTGTCTTGGTCTCCAGCTACAGTACTACAGGGATGGTCTCGGTCTCCAGCTACAGTACTACAGGGATTGTCTTGGTCTCCAGCTACAGTACTACAGGGATGGTCTCGGTCTCCAGCACTACAGGGTTAGAAACTACATTTCTTCCTCTCTCTTTTTATTGTGTTTACCATAACAGCTCTGGTAGCAAATAAACTGTCGATTATGATGACTCACTCTCTCTCTCTTTCTTCTTGATGCGTTTGCGTCGTCTGTCGATGGATGCCACCTCAGACTTGAGAGACAGGTAGTGGTTCCTGATGTCCTGCAGCTTCTCCTGGAGGAAGGAGATCCTCTCCAGACTACACATCTTCTCCAGGTCCGCTAGGGGAGGAGAGGAACAACATTGAAAGGAGAGGACTCAGTGGGATGTTTCAGAGTAGAAACATTGAAAGGAGAGGAATCAGTGGGTTGTTTCAGAGTAGAAACATTGAAAGGAGAGGACTCAGTGGGATGTCACATTGAAAGGAGAGGAATCAGTGAGATGTTTCAGAGTAGAAACATTGAAAGGAGAGAAATCAGTGGGATGTTTCAGAGTAGAAACATTGAAAGGAGAGGACTCAGTGAGGTGTTTCAGAGTAGAAACATTGAAAGGAGAGGACTCAGTGGGTTGTTTCAGAGTAGAAATATTGAAAGGAGAGGACTCAGTGGGATGTTACATTGAAAGGAGAGGAATCAGTGAGGTGTTTCAGAGTAGAAACATTGAAAGGAGATGTGACGGCTCCTCCCTGCTCTGTCTACTGAGTTTTGCTGTGCTTACTTCCTGCAGGAGATTGGTGGGAAGAGTAGGAGAGGTGGGCGGAGCTGGGAAGAGTAGAAGAGGTGGGCGGAGCTGGGAAGAGTCGGAGAGGTGGGCGGAGCTGGGAGGGTAGTCAGTGCTGATGGGGCACACCTGTGAAAGCTCAGCTGTGGCAAAAAGAGATTCCTCTCTCCGTGCATACCTTTGGTAGTTGACACCTAATTTACTGACCTTCATGCCTCATCTGATTATTGTTGTGAGTTTACTTTATTTATGGAATACATTCATATTGTTATTCCTTTACTCAGTGTGCGGTTTCCTATTGTTACAATCTTGAGCCAGGTTGTAACAGAGAGAACACTGGGGTGGTTCAGAATAGAAATATTGAAAGGAGAGGAATCAGTGGGTTGTTTCAGAGTAGAAACATTGAAAGGAGAGGAATCAGTGGGTTGTTTCAGAGTAGAAAGCTAAACCAAACAGTATAAAACTAGTCAGTCCTCTGTCCTCTGTGTGATCACAAAGGGTTCTGTCTGACAAATCTACTTGTACAGTAACAGACAATCTGGTGGGACGTAGATGAGAATTCCTGTAGCTAGCATCAATCTGGAGGGCTTGAGGCTCTGTGAAAGACAGCCAGGGTTGGTTGAGGCTCTGTGAAAGACAGCCAGGGTTGGTTGAGGCTCTGTGAAAGACAGCCAGGGTTGGTTGAGGCTCTGTGAAAGACAGCCAGGGTTGGTTGAGGCTCTGTGAAAGACAGCCAGGGTTGGTTGAGGCTCTGTGAAAGACAGCCAGGGTTGGTTGAGGCTCTGTGAAAGACAGCCAGGGTTGGTTGAGGCTCTGTGAAAGACAGCCAGGGTTGGTTGAGGCTCTGTGAAAGACAGCCAGGGTTGGTTGAGGCTCTGTGAAAGACAGCCAGGGTTGGTTGAGGCTCTGTGAAAGACAGTCAGGGTTGGTTGAGGCTCTGTGAAAGACAGTCAGGGTTGGTTGAGGCACACTTACACATCTGGACGCTCCACTTGTAGACGGATGCTGTTCTGCCATGGTGCGCTCTGTGGTCAGGGTACCCATGCTGCTGCTCCTTGTGGTACTTCTGGCTGGATGGAGGTGTGTGTCCCTCAACCTGTCCCTGGCTGAGACACTTGGGGGAGATGGACCCCTTCATGTCTGCTGCACCATGGGTCTTGGAGGCTGAAGACTTAGCCATACTCTCACCCACTAACTGGTCTTCACTGTCACTGCTGTGGGCTGTAGGGGGGGGGATGGCAGGACAGGAAGGAGAAGATATTAATTAGCTACAAACGTATTTTTACAAGTAGATTCATTCCTTCGTTGGTAATTGCTCGTGCTTGGAGAGTTGTTAGAATGAACATTTGAAGACGTTCTACAGCCAGATTCACCAGCCCAAGCGGAGGGCCAGATTCACCAACCCTAGCGGAGGACAGACAGTTGGTTTACCAACTACTTCTCTGATAGAGTTCAGTGTGTCAAATCGGAGGGCCTGTTGTCCGGACCTCTGACAGTCTCTATGGGTGTGCCACAGGGTTCAATTCTCGGGCTGACTCTCTTTTCTGTATACATCAATGATGTTGCTCTTGCTGCTGGTGATTCTCTGATCCACCTCTACGCAGACGACACCATTCTGTATACTTCTGGCCCTTCTTTGGACACTGTGTTAACTAACCTCCAGACGAGCTTCAATGCCATACAGCTCTCCTTCCGTGGCCTCCAACTGCTCTTAAACGCAAGTAAAACTAAATGCATGCTCTTCAACCGATCACTGCCCACACGTCCAGCATTACTACTCTGGACGGCTCTGACTTAGAATATGTGGACAACTACAAATACCTGGGTGTCTGTTTAGACTGTAAACTCTCCTTTCAGACTCGCATTAAGCATCACCAATCCAAAATTAAATCTAGAATCGGCATCCTATATAACAACAAAGCATCCTTCACTCGTGCTGCCAAACATACCCTCATAAAACTGACCATCCTACCGATCCTCGACTTCGGTGATGTCATCTATAAAATAGCCCCCAACACTCTACACAACAAACTGGATGCAGTCTATCAGTGCCATTTGTTTTGTCACCAAAGCCCCATACACTACCCACCATTGCGACTTGTACACTCTCGTTGGTTGTCCCTCGCTTCATACTCATTGCCAGACCCACTGGCTCCAGGTTATCTTCAAGTCTCTGCTAGGTAAAGCCCCGCCTTATCTCAGCTCACTGGTCATCATAGCAGCACCCACTCGTAGCACGCGCTCCAGCAGGTATATCTCACTGGTCACCCCCAAAGCCAATTCCTCATTTGGTCGTCTTTCCTTCCAGTTCTCTGCTGCCCATGACTGGAACGAATTGCAAAAATCTCTGAAGCTGGAGACTCACATCTCCTTCAGTAGCTTTAAGCACCAGCTGTCAGAGCAGCTTACAGATCACTGCACCTGTACATAGCCCATCTGTAAACAGCCCATCTACCTACCTCATCCCCATACTGGTATTTATTTATTTATTTTGCTCCTTTGCACCCCAGTATCTCTACCTGCACATTCATCTTCTGCCGATCTACCATTCCAGTGTTTAATTGCTATATTGTAATTACTTCGCCACCATGGCCTATTTATTTCCTAAACTTACCTCATTTGCACTCACTGTTTATAGACTTTTTGTTTTCTTTTGTTCTACTGTATTATTGACTATGTTTTGTTTATTCCATGTGTAACTCTGTGTTGTGGTATGTGTCGAATTGCTACGTAAATGAGAACATGTTCTCAACTGGCCTACCTGGTGAAATAAAGGTGAAATAAAATAAAGATAAACTTGGATTTTTCGGCAGATACATATGCAGGATGCTACCCTCCACAGCATGGCCTTGACTACAGATCAAAACTCCAAACCTACAACCTAATTTTGACCAAAATGAACAAGAGAGATTACTGCTTCCAATGTATTATTTTCCCAAGCTATACGGCTCTAGCCAACAAACAGCAGAGACCTGAGGACACCATTCCAACCTGAACTGAGCAAATTCAATTAGCACTAAGGTGTGAAGTAAAAGGCCTTTGGGCACAACAAGTGGCAGGAGTCTTTGACGCGCCCTTTGAATTGCCCTCCTGTTTAAGACAATTCACTGGCATTTTCTACAAGAAATCTGCCTCCAGAAATATAAGCTTCCCCCAAGTGGGTGGGACACCTACTCCCCCTGTCTGCTGCACTGCTGCTTGGATTCCACCTGGTGATCTGTTCCCCGTCTGTCCTGGTCTGTCTCCCCCTGTCTGGTACAGGTACCTCCACCACACTCCCCCCTCTCTCCCTGGTCTGTCTCCCCCTGTCTGGTACAGGTACCCCCAACACACTCCCCCCTCTCTCCCTGGTCTGTCTTCCTCTGTCTGGTACAGGTACCCCACCACACTCCCCCCTCTCTCCCTGGTCTGTCTCCCCCTGTCTGGTACAGGTACCTCCACTACACTCCCCCTCTCTCGCTGGCCTGTCTCCCCCTGTCTGGTACAGGTACCTCAACTACATTCCCCCTCTCTCCCTGGTCTGTCTCCCCCTGTCTGGTACAGGTACCCCACCACACTCCCCCTCTCTCCCTGGTCTGTCTCCCCCTGTCTACAGGTACCTCCACCACACTCTGTCTCCCCTGTCTGGTACAGGTACCTCCACCACACTCCCCCTCTCTCCATGGCCTGTCTCCCTCTGTCTGGTACAGGTACCTCCACCACACTCCCCCTCTCTCCCTCTACCTGGCCTGTCTCCCCTGTCTGGTACAGGTACCCCCACAACACTCCCCCTCTCTCCCTGGCCTGTCTCCCCTGTCTGGTACAGGTACCCCCACCACACTCCCCCTCTCTCCCTGGTCTGTCTCCCCCTGTCTGGTACAGGTACCCCACCACACTCAGGTACCTCCCCTCTCTCCCTGGTCTGTCTCCCCTGTCTGGTACAGGTACCTCCACCACACTCCCCCTCCCTCTCCCCCTGTCTGGTACAGGTACCCCCAACACACTCCCCCTCTCTCCCTGGTCTGTCTTCCTCTGTCTGGTACAGGTACCCCACCACACTCCCCCTCTCTCCCTGGTCTGTCTCCCCCTGTCTGGTACAGGTACCTCCACTACACTCCCCCTCTCTCCCTGGCCTGTCTCCCCCTGTCTGGTACAGGTACCTCCACCACACTCCCCCTCTCTCCCCCTGTCTGGTACACTCCCCCCTCTCCCTGGCCTGTCTCCCCTGTCTGGTACAGGTACCTCCACCACACTACCTCCCCCTGTCTGGTACAGGTACCTCCACCACACTCCCCCCTCCCTCTCTCCCCCTGTCTGGTACAGGTACCTCCACCACACTCCCCCTCTCTCCTGGCCTGTCTCCCCCTGTCTGGTACAGGTACCTCCACTACACTCCCCCTCTCTACCTGGCCTGTCTCCCCCTGTCTGGTACAGGTACCTCCACCACACTCCCCCTCTCTCTCCCTGTCTGGTACAGGTACCTCCACCACACTCCCCCTCTCTCCATGGCCTGTCTCCCTCTGTCTGGTACAGGTACCTCCACCACACTCCCCCATCTCTACCTGGCCTGTCTCCCCCTGTCTGGTACAGGTACCTCCACCACACTCCCCCTCTCTCTCCCTGTCTGGTACAGGTACCTCCACCACACTCCCCCTCTCTCCATGGCCTGTCTCCCTCTGTCTGGTACAGGTACCTCCACCACACTCCCCCTCTCTACCTGGCCTGTCTCCCCTGTCTGGTACAGGTACCCCCCACCACACTCCCCCTCTCTCCCTGGCCTGTCTCCCCTGTCTGGTACAGGTACCCCCACCACACTCTCCCCTCTCTCCCTGGCCTGTCTCCCCCTGTCTGGTACAGGTACCCCCACCACACTGTCTCCCCCTCTCCCTGGTCTGTCTCCCCTGTCTGGTACAGGTACCCCCACCACACTCCCCCTCTCTCCCTGGCCTGTCTCCCCTATCTGGTACAGGTACCCCCACCACACTCCCCCTCTCTCCCTGGCCTGTCTCCCCTGTCTGGTACAGGTACCCCCACCACACTCCCCCTCTCTCCCTGGCCTGTCTCCCCCTGTCTGGTACAGGTACCCCCACCACACTCCCCCTCTCTCCCTGGCCTGTCTCCCCTGTCTGGTACAGGTACCCCCACCACACTCCCCCTCTCTCCCTGGCCTGTCTCCCCCTGTCTGGTACAGGTACCCCCACCACACTCCCCCTCTCTCCCTGGCCTGTCTCCCCTGTCTGGTACAGGTACCCCCACCACACTCCCCCTCTCTCCCTGGCCTGTCTCCCCTCCTATTGTAACCACCTCTCTGCACTTTAACACTTTCTTGGTATCTTATTAAATGTGCATGTACACCCTGGCCCATCAGGTGTTGGTCATTACTGAGACGTAAGGAAGTGTTTTGAATACCGATGTCAACCTTTCTGGTTATAACGTTTTTTTTTTTGTCAAGACAGATCTTCCACCTTCAGTGCTCGGGTGTCTCCACCAAGTCTGTCCCCAAACAACTTGATTATCTGGTTTTCTGCATTAAACATTCAAATTAACTCAGCAAAAAAAAAAAAAAACGTCCTCTCACTGTCAACTGCGTCTATTTTCAGCAAACTTAACATGTAGAAATATTTGTATGAACATAACAAGACTCAACAACTGAGACATAAACTGAACAAGTTCCACTGACATGGAATAATGTGTCCCTGAACAAAGGGAGGGAGGGGGGGGGGGGTCAAAAGTAACAGTCAGTATCTGGTGTGGCCACCAGCTGCATTAAGTACTGCAGTGCATCTCCTCATGGACTGCACCAGATTTTCCAGTTATTGCTGTGAAATGTTACCCCACTCTTCCACCAAGGCACCTGCACGTTTCTGGGGGGAATGGCCCTGGCCCTAGCCCTCACCCTCCGATCCAACAGGTCTCAGACGTGCTCAATGGGATTGAGATCCAGGCTCTTCGCTGGCCATGGCAGAACACTGACATTCCTGTCTTGCAGGAGATCATGCACAGAACGAGCAGTATGGCTGGTGGCATTGTCATGCTGGAGGGTCATGTCAGGATGAGCCTGCAGGAAGGGTACCACATGAGGGAGGAGGATGTCTTCCCCGTAACGCTCAGTGTTAAGGTTGCCTGCAATGACAAGCTAAGTCCGACGATGCTGTGACACACCGCCCCAGACGATGACAGACCTCCACCTCCAAATCGATCCCCCTCCAGAGTACAGGCCTCGGTGTAACTCTCATTCCTTCGACAATAAAAGCGAATCCGACCATCACCCCCGGTGAACAAAAGCGCGACTCGTCAGTGAAGAGCACTATTTTGCCAGTCCTGTCTGGTCCAGTGACGGTGGGTTTGTGCCCATAGGCGACAATGTTGCCAGTGATGTCTGGTGAGGACCTGTCTTACAACAGGCCTACACGCCCTCAGTCCAGCTTCTCTCAGCCTATTGTGGACAGTGTGAGCACTGAGCGTTCCTGGTGTAACTCGGGCAGTTGTTGTTGCCATCCTTTACCTGTCCCGCGGGTGTGATGTTCGGATGTACCGATCCTGTGCAGGTGACGTTACACGTGGTCTGCCACTGCGAGGACGATCAGCTGTCCTTCCGGTCTCCCTGTAGCGCTGTCTTAGGTGTCTCACAGAAGGACATGGCAATTTATTGCCCTGGACATATCTGCAGTCTTCATGCCTCCTTGCAACATGCTTAAGGCACGTTCACGCAAATGAGCAGGGACCCATTCTTTTGGTGTTTTTCCAGAGTCATTAGAAAGGCCTCTTTAGTTTTCATAACTGACCTTAATTGCCTGTAAGCTGTTAGTGTCTTAATGACTGTTCCGGAGGTGCATGTTCATTTAATTGTTTATGGTTCATTGAACACGCATGGGAAACAGTGTTTAAACCCTTTACAATGAAGATCTGTGACGTTACTTGGATGTTTACTAATTATCTTTGAAAGACAGGGTCCTGAAAGAGGGATATTTATTTTTTGCTGAGTTTTGATCTTTGTTGAATGTTGCTGGATATTATTGTCCTCCATCAGCACCGGCCTGTACCCTACCTGCCCTAAGCCCTCTCCTGGCCCCTTACACTAAGTCTGGATTTGTCCTGCTAGGTGACCTAAACTGGACATGCTTAAACCACCTGACCAAGTCCTAAAGCCATGGGACTCCCTAAATATTTCTCAGATTATTACTAATCCCACAAGGTATGACTCAACACCCAGAAAAGGCTACTCTTCTCGACGTTATCCTCACAAATGATCCGGATAGGTATCAGTTCTGGTGTTTTCTGTAATGACCTTAGGGATTACTGTTTTACAGCCTGTGTTCGTAATGGCTGCTCAGTGAAACAAGTTGTCCTGATTTGTCATAGACGCTTGCTAAAAAACTTTGAGCAAGCCTTCCTTCATGAACTGGCCTCTGTAAAATGGTATAGAATCAGCTTGATCCCCTCTGTCGAAGACACTTGGACCTTCTTTTTTTGATATTTTCAGTGGTATTGTTCACAAACACACCCCCAAAAAGAAAATGAGAATTAAAAACAGGTTCAGTCCCTGGTTCGACCGTGATCTTGCAGAGTTACTCCACCTCAAGAATTGCATTTGGCGACAGGCTCGGCACAAGTATACTCAGGCTGACTGGTTCTCGTTCAGGCAAATGAGAAATAAGTGCACTCAGGCTATCCGGATGGCCAAAGTTAGTTACTTTAAGGAGCAGTTCTCTCTCTGTGGGTCTAACGCCAAGAAGTTCTGGAAAACTGCTAAAGACCTGGAGAATAAACCCTCCTACTCACAGCTGCCCATGTCCCTTAATGTTGATGTGGTTGTTACTGACAAGAAGCACATGGCTCTAATCACCACGTCATAAAGTCAGGATTCCAATTTGACTCAGCCATGCCTCCTTCCCGTCCAACATTTCCTCTTCTCCCACCCATTCTAAAGCGACTATCCCCGACGCTTCTCCCTCTTTTTCACCTGCCCCGCTACACAGCTTCTCCCAGTAGGTAGTCACTGAGTCCGAGGTGCTAAAGGAGCTCCTTAAACTTGACCCCCAAAAAACATCTTGGTCAGATGGCTTAGACCCTTTAGGCTTCGCGACGATAGGGGTAGCAAACTCATCTCCAACCTTTTTCTCATCTCTAGAGAGCTTCCCATTGCTTTGAAGACAGTCACGGTTTGTTCTTTATTTAAAGGGGGAGATCAAGCTGATCCTAACTGGTATAGGCCTATTTCTATTTTGCCCTGTTTATCAAAAGTGTTGGAGAAACTTATCAATAATCAACGGACTGGTTTTCTTGATGTCTATAGTGTTCACTCTGGTATGCAATCTGGTTATGGATGTCACTGCAACCTTAGGTCCTCAATGATGTCACCATTGCCCTTGATTCTAAGTGATGTTGTGCTGCTATTTTTATTGACTTGGCCAAAGCGGTTTGTGTTAGACCATTCCATTGTTGTGGGCTGGCTAAGGAGTACTGGTGTCTCTGAGGGGTCTTTGGCCTGGTTTGCTAATTACATCTCTGAGTGCAGTGTTTAAAGTCAGCCACTGCTTGTCACCAAGGGAGTACCCCAAGGCTCGATCATAGGCCCCACGCTCTTCTCAATTTACAGCAACATAGCTCAGGCAGTAGGAAGCTCTCTCATCCATTTTATATGCAGATGATACAGTCAAAAACTCAGCTGGCCCTTCCCTGGATATTGTGTTAAATGTTCTACAACTTTCTTAGTGTCCAAAAAGCTTTCTCTACCCTTAACCTTGTTCTGAACACCTCCAAAACAAAGGTCATGTGGTTTGGTAGGAAGAATGCCCCTCTCCCCACAGGTGTGATTACTACCTCTGAGGGTTTAGAGCTTGAGGTAGTCACCTCATACAAGTACTTGGGAGTATGGCTAGACGGTGCACTGTCCTTCTCTCAGCACATATCAAAGCTGCAGGCTAAAGTTAAATCTAGACTTTGTTTTCTCTATCGTAATCGCTCCTCTTTCACCCCAGCTGCCAAACTAACCTTGATTCAGATGACCATCCTACCCATGCTAGATTACAGAGATATAATTTATAGATCGGCAGGTAAGGGTGCTCTCGAGTGGATAGATGTTCTTTACCATTCTGCCATCAGATTTGCCACCAATGCTCCCTACTGCAGCCCTTATCTTCCACATACAACACCCATTCTGCTAGTCACTTCTGTTAAGTGTCCCCAAAGCACACACATCCCTTGGTCGCTCACTTCATTCAAAGACTCAATCATGGACCCTCTTACTGACAGTTGTGGCTGCTTTGTGTGATGTATTGCTGTCTCTACCTTCTTGCCCTTTGTGCTGTTGTCTGTGCCCAATCATGTTTGTACCATGTTTTGTGTTGTTACCATGCTGTGTTGTCTTACTGCTCACTTTTTGTGGTGTTGTCTCTCTTGTTGTGATATGTGTTTTGTCCTATATTTATATTGTTTTCAAATTGTGTAATCCCAGGCCCCTGTCCCCACACAGCCTTTTGGTAAAAGTATTCCCCATTTGTAATTAACTGACTTGCCTAGGTAGAAAAAAGGGCCAGCTGCCATAGAGGAGGGACAGATTCCTCAGTACCTAGTGGGTGCTGTCAAAGACAGGGATATCATACTCGTCCTTACCAGTTTTCCTGTTGTTCTTCTTGGGAGGCACTGAGCTCTTTCTGTTTGGCTTGGGTTTCTTTGCTGCTCCACCTGCCTGCTGTTCCTTCTGACGCTTGTGACTGGCAGACACTGGAAGGTGAAGACGGGAAAGACACGGGAAGGTGAAGACGGGAAGGACACGGGAAGGTGAAGACGGGAAGGACACGGGAAGGTGAAGACGGGAAGGACACGGGAAGGTGAAGACGGGAAGGACACGGGAAGGTGAAGACGGGAAGGACACGGGAAGGTGAAGACGGGAAGGACACGGGAAGGTGAAGACGGGAAGGTGAAGACGGGAAGGACACGGGAAGGACACGGGAAGGTGAAGACGGGAAGGACACGGGAAGGTGAAGACGGGAAGGACACGGGAAGGACACGGGAAGGTGAAGACGGGAAGGACACGGGAAGGTGAAGACGGGAAGGTGAAGACGGGAAGGACACGGGAAGGTGAAGACGGGAAGGACACGGGAAGGTGAAGACGGGAAGGTGAAGACGGGAGACGGAGTGAAAGTGTATAAACAAAGCCTGTCAAACATCTCCAAACTAAAATGGAAAGAGGAACAAGAGTACTCGATGTCTGCTCAGCTTTCTCTCACTTTAACTGTGAACTTTTAATCAACATTTGGATCCTTAACGTTAAGAAAAATTCAAAACAGAAAAACAGTGTTTTTGTTTTTTCACATTAAAATGTTCTGTGTTGTAGCCTAACAAGATAACAGGCTACAAAGGCCTGGGGAAAGTTGTCATTTAAATAATCCCAAAGGAAGAGGTGAACTTTAGGCTAACTGGTGAATTTGCAAGACCGATGACCAAGACATATGCGTACGGTTCTGCCTGCCCCCTCTCTCTCCCTTGTGCTGGCTCGCCTGGGGCGTATTCATTACGTCGATTTTTGTTGCAAAACTTTTCTTAGATGGAGCGAAACGGGAAGTAACATGTAACAACTTTTTAAACTGTTGCATTTTTTTTTTTTAAGTATAAATACACTACATGACCAAAAGTATCTGGGCACCTGCTTGTTGAACATCTCATTCCAAAATCATGGGCATTAACATGGAGTTGGTCCCCCCTTTTGCTGCTATTACAGCCTCCACTCTTCTGGGAAGGAGTTCCATTAGATGTTGGAACGTTGCTGCAGGAACTTGCTTCCGTTCAGCCTCGAGCAGTAAGGTCAGGCACTGATGTTGGGCTATTACGCCTGGCTCGCAGTCGGTGTTCAAATTCATCCCAAGGGTGTTTGATGGGGTTGAGATCAGGGCTCTGTGCAGGCCAGCATTTGTGCGCGGGGGCATTTGTGCTTTGTGCACGGGGGCATTGTCATGCTGAAACCGGAAAGGGCCTTCACCAAACTATTGCCACAAAGGTGGAAGCATAGAATCGTCTAGAATGTCATTGTATGCGGCAGCATTAAGATTTCCCTTCACTGGAACTAAGGGGCCCGAACCATGAAAAAACTGCCCCACCATTATTCCTCCTCCACCAAACTTTACAGTTGGCACTATGCATTGAGGCAGGTAGCGTTCTCCTGGCATCTGCCAAACCCAGATTTGTCTGTCGGACAGTTAGTGAAGCGCGATTCATTTCCACTGCTCCAGAGTCCAAAGGCGGTGAGCTTTATAGCCGATGCTTGGCATTGCGCATGTTGATCTTAGGCTTGTGTGTGGCTGCTTGGCCACGGAAACCCATTTTCATGAAGCTCCCGACGAACAGTTCGTGGCGACGTTGCTTCCAGGGGCAGTTTGGAACTCTGTAGTGAGTGTTGTATACACTTCAGCACTCGTCGTTCCCGTTCTGTGACCTTGTGTGGCCTACCACTTCACAGCTGAGCCGTGGATGCTCCTACACTTTCACTTAATAACAGCATTTATAGTTGACCGGGGCAACTCTAGCAGGGCCAAGATTTGACAAACTGACTTGTGGCATCCTATGATAGTGCCACATTTGAAAGACACTGGGCTCTTCAGTAAGGCCATTTTACAGCCAATGTTTGTCTATGGCCCACTTTTTCAGTTTTTGATTTGTTAAAAAAGTTTTAAATATCCAATAAATGTCGTTCCACTTCATGATTGTGTCCCACTTGTTGTTGATTCTTCACAAAAAAATACAGTTTTATATATTTATGTTTGAAGCCTGAAATGTGGCAAAAGGTTGCAAAGTTCAAGGGGGCCGAATACTTTCGCAAGGCACTGTACAGGGTGTGCAAATGTGGTAGGGTATAAGATAAGGAAGGTAAGGCAATAAATAGGCCATAGTGGCGAAATAGCTATTAACCTGTTGCTTCTACTCGGGATGCTTGCATCCCAACTAGAGCTCTGGAAATGCAAATGCGCTACGCTAAATGCTAATAGTATTAGTTAAAACTCAAAAGTTCATTAAAATACACATGCAGGGTATCGAATTAAAGCTACACTCGTTGTGAATCCAGGCAACAAGTCAGATTTTTAAAATGCTTTTCGGCGAAAGCATGAGAAGCTATTATCTGATAGCATGTAACACCCAAAAAGACCCACAGGGGACGTAAACAAAATAATTAGCATTTCGGCGTTACACAAACCGCACAATAAAATAGAAAACATTCATTACCTTTCACCATCTTCTTTGTTGGCACTCCTAGATGTCCCATAAACACTATTTGGGTCTTTATTTCGATTAAATCGGTCCATATAAAGCCTAGATATCGTTATATGTAGACTGTGTGATAAACTAAAAAAACATTGTTTCAAAACGTAACGTCATTTTTTAAAATTCAAAAAGTCGACGATAAACTTTCACAAAACACTTCGAAATACGTTTGTAATGCAACTTTAGGTATTAGTAAACGATAAAATTCATCAGGAGGCGATGTAAAGATCATTAGCTGTCCGTCTGGAAAAATGTCCGGCTAGAAACTCAACGAAAATATCCCGTCCTAGACCATAGGAGATACGGTGCCCTGCATGTGTTTGACCAAGAAAAAACTCGAAGGGAAATGACAAGACTCTAGACACCGTGTGGAAGCTGTAGGTACTGCAACCTCAGTCAATTAATTGTGGTTCACCTTTATCAATGGGTTCAAGTAGCGCATGGATATATTTTCCCATTTTCAGTGATCAGTTTTTCCTGTGCTTTTCGATGTAAATGCCGTTCTGGTAAAGCCACAGCAGTGATTTAACCAGTTTTATAAATGTCTGAGTGTTTTCTATCCACACAGACTAAGCAAATGCATATACTATATTCCTGGCATGAGTAGCAGGGCGCTGAAATGTTGCGCGATTTTTAACAGAATGTTCAAAAAAGTAGAGGGTCGACTTAAGAGGTTAAACACTGGAGTGATAGATGTGCAGAAGATGAGTTTGGAAGTAGAGATACTGGGGTGCAAAGGAGCAAAATAAATAACAGTATGGGGATGGGATATTTACAGATGGGCTATGTACAGGGGCAGTGAGCTGCTCTGACAGCTGGTGCTTAAAGCTGGGAATCAACAGTGGTAAATAGCTCCCAACATTTTCCGTCGGCCCTGGCTCCCTTGAATGTTATATTAACATTTTTAATTTTAATTTAACTATTATAGTTGATGGTTATTACTGGTTTCTTAATGTGTTTGAGCCAATCAGTTGTGTTGTGACAAGGTAGGGGTGGTAAACAGACGAAAGCCCTATTTGGTAAAACACCAAGTCCATATTATTGCAAGAACAGCTCAAATAAGCAAAGAGAAACAACAATCCATCATTACTTTAAGACATGAAGGTCAGTCAATATGTACAATTTCATATCTGAGATCATATTGTGTGTGTGCAAATTGCATGGAATTGTTGTGCAATTTTAAATGTTTAAATATGAAACTATTTGTGAAAAGATTCAATGTAATTTTAGCTTCTTAAATGAGAGAACGGTTTGTCATAGAGAAACTCTGCTCACTCAGAGGCCCGCCCAAGTGAACAGACACTGGTTGAAAATGTAACTTCCTGTTCTGAGGACAACGACGCTAAAAGGGCTCAGATAAGAACCTAACGGAATTAGCATCAAATTACAGCGTGACGATCGACACGCCGAAAGGATAAATTTCGACTATACCAGACAGAATATAGCACGAGCTTAAAAGTATGGCAACTTGGTATAAACTTTGAACTCTTATTCACTTCAGAAGTGATACCTCCTAGCCGTTGAGTTAGCAGCAGCAGCTGTAAACATGAGCTAGGAAAGCTGAAGAGTTCCATCAGCCACTCCTGGGCTACAATCACCTATCCGGACCCGTTTTACTGCCGATGCGGAGACCCACCGGGACTTCACGACTGGACTACCGATGTTATCTGCCCGAGGGAGTTATCAAACTGGCCCCTCCGTCACGACGTTACCTGAACGCCCATCAGCGGCCCGCTAATCGTTAGCTGTCTTATCGGCTGCTATCTGAATAGGTCTATCGGACCATTTTTCTTGGGTCACTATAACTATATTGCCAATTGGATTGATCCCCTCTACTAGTCCCTAACTGTTTTATGGGCCTGCTGTAAGCGGTCTGTATGCAGCCAAATGATGGTCAGAGACCAAGAGCAGCACTGCCCCCTCAAGATTCTGAGCCTGCTTGGCAGGGTTGGTCCTGCAAAGCCAAAGCCCTCCAAAGGGAGAGCATACTACACAAGGAAATTCTCAAAGCTGCTAATGAGAACCTTGATGACCTTGTCCCTAGCCGGTGGGAATTCCGGTGGAGTGCCCCCACCCAGGCAGTGGCAGTGCTGCAGTAACCCATGGGGAGGGGGTCACACTCAGACATTCAGAGAGGGGGTATATTATTGTGACCCTGGTGGCAGGGTCTGACTGCATGGAGATGCTTGGGAATATGGTCAATACGGGTGACTGTATTGTAGGGGTTTCAGGGAAGAGGTGTACATTTGACCTCCATCATTTAGGATGTGACAATGGTAAATAAAATCTCTTAATTTTTGCCTATTTTTTTGTGTGGTCTTGTAGGCCTTCTCATGCAGCTGCAACTGCAAGTACATTTGTAAATCAAGACCTATCTTGAGTTGGGCTCTGGGGTGGTGCAATTGTTGAGTAAGTGAGCTTATGGTTGTGTGGGGGTATGGGTTGAGTGTGTGTGGGTGTATGTGTGTATCCCACAACTGTTGCGAAGAAGTAAAAGATGTTAGGGACAATAGAGGATGATCCACAGCTATATATAATACAAATCGAGGTGAGGGCGATGGAAATGCATTTGGCAGTTAATCTACTTCAATTCGGTAAATGGCACTGTGTTCTCTTTTCAAAGGATGGATCCCAGTCGGTTATGGGTTATGGGATACAGGGGGTCGAGGGTGGTCTGCCAGGCATTGGGATGACAAACCAACTCGGGATGAGGAGGGCTTTTAGCGGGTGGAATAGTGGGGACCAATTGGAGGTTTACTTAGTAGAAAGGCAAAGATCATGGTACAGCTATATAGACACTCATCATGTTCCTGTTTATTGGTACGTTAACAAACATATATTTTGATAAAAATAATTGAAAGTTGTGTCTCATTATGATAGGTGGTGAAATAAGTATAGCCAGTTACAATTGTAATGGCCTAGCAGATAATAAGAAAAGACAATCAGTATTTACCTGGCTAAAAGATAAGGAATATAATATATATTGTTTACAGGAAACCCATTCAACAGTTTTAGATGACGTTTTGTGGAAAAATAACTATATTCAAAAGGGGTGATGGTTTTGATCCAAATGTGTAAATTGTCCAAACAGATTCTCAAGGTAGATGGATTATTTTAAATATGTTATAAACAGAATTGATTGGACAATACAGAATTTCCATGTGGGATATTGGACATTTAATCAAAGCCTACTAGATGATAAATTGTTTAGAACCAGGACAGAAGAATTTATAACTGACTTTTCCAGACATAACACAGGTACAGCAGATCCCCTTATTGTATGAGACACTTTTAATTGTGCCTTTAGAGGCAATGCAATTCAGTACTCATTTATAAAACAAAATCAATTTAGATCAAAAGAGTCCATATTAACAAAGGCAACTGAAGGACTAACAGGACAGTTAGATAACAATAAAAACGGTACCATAGAGACACAGAATAAATTAGAGGAAAAACACAAAGAAATGGAAGAACTTATTCAAGAAAGATCCAGTGTAATATCTTATAAAAATAAAGCTAACTGGATGGAATATGGGGAAAAATGCACCAAATTATTTTTCAATCTTCAATATAGAAATGCTACCAAAAAACCCTCTACCACACGGAACCCCACTAATCTACCGACGGAAACGCACGATATAAACCTCCATCCTCCATCTTCTACTAGCTTGCTACCGATGGCCTGGCTAGCTGTCTGAATCGCCTTGACCCCAACCGACCTCACTACTCACTGGACCCTTATGATCACTCGACTAAGCATGCCCCTCCTTAATGTCAATATGCCTGGTCCATTACTATTCTGGTTAGTGTTTATTGGCTTATTTCACTGTAGAGCCTCTAGCCCTGCTCACTATACCTTATCCAACCTTTCAGATCCACCACCCACGCGATGACATCACCTGGATTCAATGATGTTTCTAGAGACAATATCTCTCTCATCATCACTCAATACCTAGGTTTACCTCCATTGTATTCACATCCTACCATACCTTTGTCTGTACATTATACCTTGAAGCTATTTTATAGCCCACAGAAACCTCCTTTTACTCTCTGTTCCCGGATGTTCTAGACGACCAATTCTCATAGCTTTTAGCCGTACCCTTATCCTACTCCTCCTCTGTTCCTCTGGTGATGTGGAGGTTAATCCAGACCCTGCAGTGTCTAGCTCCACTCCTATTCCCCAGGTGCTCTCATTTGATGACTTCTGTAACCATAATAGCCTTGGTTTCATGCATGTTAACATTAGAAGCCTCCTCCCTAAGTTTGTTTTATTCACTGCTTTTTGCACACTCTGCCAACCCGGATGTTCTAGCCGAGTCTGAATCCTGGTTTAGGAAGACCACTAAAAATTCTGAAATCTCGTTCCTTAACTACAACATTTTCAGTTAAGATAGAACTGCCAAAGGGGGCAGTGTTGCAATCTACTGCAAAGATAGCCTGCAGAGTTCTGTCCTACTATCCAGGTCTGTACCCAAACAACTTGAACTTCTACTTTTAAAAATCCACCTCTCTAAAAACTAGTCTCTCACCGTTGCCGCCTGCTATAGACCACCCTCTGCCCCCAGCTGTGCTTTAGATATAAATATGCACATTATTGAACAAAACATACATGTATTGTGTAACATGATGTCCTATGAGTGTCATCCGATGAAGATCACCAAAGGTTAGTGATTCATTTTATCTATATTTCTGCTTTTTGTGACTCCTCTCTTTGGCTGGAAAATGGCTGTGTTTTGTTTCGCAGTAAATCATTTTTTGAAATCAGACATGGGTAGATTAACCTGTTGAGTGTAGGGGCAGTACCCAAATGTACCCAAATGAAACTGCCTATTTCTCAGGCCCAGAATCTAGAATATGCATATAATTGGCAGATTAGGATAGAAAACACTCTAAGGTTTCCAAAACTGTCAAAATATTGTCTGTGGGTATAACAGAACTGATATTGCAGGCGAAACGAATCCCCCTGTTCCATTGCATGCCTTCCCTCCATTTAAAGGGATATCAACCAGATTCCTTTCCTTATGGCTTCCACATGGTGTGAACAGTCTTTAGACAAAGTTTTAGGCTTTTATTCTGAAAAATGAGCGATAACGATTACTTCGCGTCAGTGGATGGCTGGGTGCCAGCAGAGTTTTGCATGCGCAACAGTTTGGAGAAGACATTTTCTCTCTCTCTCCTATTGAAAAAAGCTACGGTTGAAATATTATCGATTATTTATTGTAAAAACAACCTGAGGATTGATTATAAAAAACGTTTGACATGTTTCTACGAACTTTACAGACACTATTTGGAATTTTCGTCTGCCATTCATGACCTGCACGAGCCTGTGGATTTCTGAACAAAACGTACCAACCAAATGGAGGTTTTTGGATATAAAAATAATCTTTATCGAACTCTATTGCACTTGTGATTTCATGAAAATTTTATATTTTTAGTAATTTACTTTGAATTTGGCGCTCTGCAATTCAGCGGATGTTGACGAAAATGATCCCGCTAACGGGATGGATGCGCCAAGAAGTTAACCAACACAAAAACATCCTACGATGTTCTGCATTAGCATCGAACAGACCCCATGATATGCAACTTTTCAGGGAAGCTAGAAACCAATATACACAGGCAGTTAGAAAAGCCAAGGCTAGCTTTTTCAAGCAGAAATTTGCTTCCTGCAACACAAACTCCAAAAAGTTCTGGGACTGTGTAAAGTCCATGGAGAATAAGAACACCTCCTCCCAGCTGTCCACTGTACTGAAGATAGGAAACACTGTCACCACCGATAAATCCACTAAAATTGAGAATTTCAATAAGCATTTTTCTATAGCTGGCCATGCTTTCCACCTGGCTACCCCTACCCCGGTCAACAACACTGCACCCCCCACAGCAACTCGGCCAAGCCTTCCATTTCTCCTTCTCCCAAATCCAGTCAACTGATGTTCTGAAAGAGCTGCAAAATCTGGACCCCTACAAATCAGTCGGGCTAGACAATCTGGACCCTTTCTTTCTAAAATGATCTGCCGAAATTGTTGCAACCCCAATTACTAGCCTGTTCAAACTCTTTCGTGTCGTCTAAGATTCCCAAAGATTGGAAAGCAGCTGCGGTCATCCCCCTCTTCAAAAGGGGGGACACTCTTGACCCAAACTGCTACAGACCTATATCTATCCTACCCTGCCTTTCTAAGGTCTTGGAAAGCCAAGTCAACAAACAGATTACCGACCATTTCGAATCCCACCATACCTTCTCCGCTATGCATTCTGGTTTCAGAGCTGGTCATGGGTGCACCTCAGCCACGCTCAAGGTCCTAAACGATATCTTAACCGCCATCGATAAGAAACAATACTGTGCAGCCGTTTTCATCGATCTGGCCAAGGCTTTCGACTCTGTCAATCACCACATCCTCATCGGCAGACTCAATAGCCTTGGTTTCTCACTCAAATGATTGCTCGCCTGGTTCACCAACTACTTCTCTGATAGAGTTCAGTGTGTCAAATTGGAGGTCCTGTTGTCCGGGCCTCTGTCAGTCTCTATGGGGTTGCCACAGGGTTCAATTCTTGGACCGACACTCTTCTCTGTATACATCAATGATGTCGCTCTTGCTGCTAGTGAGTCTCTGATCCACCTCTACGCAGACGACACCATTCTGGCCCTTCTTTGGACACTGTGTTAACAACACTCCAGACGAGCTTCAATGCCATACAACTCTCCTTCTGTGGCCTCCAATTGCTCTTAAATACAAGTAAAATTACATGCATGCTCTTCAACCGATCGCTGCCTGCACCTGCCCGCCCGTCCAACATCACTACTGTGGACGGTTCAGACTTAGAATCTGTGGACAACTACAAATACCTGGGTGTCTGGTTAGACTGTAAAATCTCCTTCCAGACTCACATCAAACATCTTCAATCCAAAGTTAAATCTAGAATTTGCAAGAATTTCGCAACAAAGCCTCCTTCACTCATGCTGCCAAGCATACCCGTGTAAAACTGACCAACCTACCGATCCTCGACTTCGGCGATGTCATTTACAAAATAGCCTCCAATACCGTACTCAGATTGCATCCAATTTATTATTACAGTGCCATCTGTTTTGTCACCAAAGCCCCATATACTACCCACCACTGCGACCTGTACGCTCTCGTTGGCTGGCCCTCGCTTCATACTCGTCGCCAAACCCACTGGCTCCAGGTCATCTACAAGACCCTGCTAGGTAAAGTCCCCCTTATCTCAGCTGTCCTAGCAACTCACAGATTACAGCACCTGTACATAGCCCATCTATAATTTAGCCCAATCAACTACCTCTTCCCCTACTGTATTTATTTTGCTCCTTTGCAAACCATTATTTCTATCTCTACTTTGCACATTCTTCCACTGCAAATCTACCATTCCAGTGTTTTTTTTTAACTTGCTATATTGTATTTACTTTGCCACCATGGCCTTTTTTTTGCCTTCACCTCCCTCATCTCACCTCATTTGCTCACATTGTATATAGACTTATTTTTCTACTGTATTATTGACTATATGTTTGCTTTACTCCATGTGTAACTCTGTGTCGTTGTATGTGTCGAACTACTTTGCTTTATCTTGGCCAGGTCGCAATTGTAAATGAGAACTTGTTCTCAACTTGCCTACCTGGTTAAATAAAGGTGATCTGGTCTACCTGGTTAAATAAAGGTGATCTGGTCTACCTGGTTAAATAAAGGTGATCTGGTCTACCTGGTTAAATAAAGGTGATCTGGTCTAATGATAAAATGGTCCATTGGATTACCAGTTGCCCATCCCTGCTCTAGAGGTGTTGAAAGCAGAGGGGGACACTACCACAACTTAATCAGGACAACTTGGTAGCACGAGTGCCCGTAAATTGAAAAATGTAGGCTCAAAAAAATTCTGGAGCAAAATGTTTGAGGTAATCAAGCAAGAATCCTTCATTTTCCAGGTGCACTGGTTTCACAGCAAAATATATAGGCGTATATAGACAAGTAAAATAGTGGCTCTGTAGAGCCCTGGTAAGAGTAATTTATCTGAACTGCCAAGGACTCCGGTAACTTCAAACCATTTCATTACACAAAGTAGGTCTGGATGGAGAATAAATCCTCGGTAAAGATATACCTGCCATTTCATTCATTTAACACTCATGTTCCTGATTTGGTTTAAAATGACAAAATATCCACCATCAATTGAGTCGGCATCTCTCGGCCCTCACACCCATAACCATTCAGATCTGAACATTTCTCTGCAATACCACAAAGAAGCCTGACAGCTGAACTGTAGGTACGTTTTGGATTTTGTGTTCAGTGATGCCGTGCCGACTGCTACTACTGAACTCCAGACTGCAGGTAGAGTTGGAGTGGCTGTGAGAGGAGGACAGGTTACCTGGACCGTCTGGGAGGAAGGCTGTACTCTGGGAGGAGGGGGATCCTTCCCCACATGGTGTTGCTCCTGGTCTGAACAAGGCTTTACTCTGGGGAGGATGGTGTTGCTCCTGGTCTGAACAAGGGATCTGGGATTCCCCCACATGGTGTTGCTCCTGGTCTGAACAAGGCTTTACTCTGGGAGGAGGGGGATCCTTCCCCACATGGTGTTGCTCCTGGTCTGAACAAGGCTTTACTCTGGGAGGAGGGGGATCATTCCCCCACATGGTGTTGCTCCTGGTCTGAACAAGGCTTTACTCTGGGAGGAGGGGGATCCTTCCCCACATGGTGTTGCTCCTGGTCTGAACAAGGCTTTACTCTGGGAGGAGGGGGATCCTTCCCCACATGGTGTTGCTCCTGGTCTGAACAAGGCTTTACTCTGGGAGGAGGGGGATCCTTCCCCACATGGTGTTGCTCCTGGTCTGAACAAGAAGCCTTTACTGATCCTTATGAGACGGAAATTGGTATTCTGCTGTACAATGGCCCTCCGATATATATGAACACACACACATTTCCTTGGAGGTGTTAGTGCAGTCGGACATGGGATTCGAACCGGCAACCATCCAGTTGCTGGCCTGCTTCTCTAACCACTAGCCATCTCAAATTCAAATCTATACCTCAAGCCAGTTCCACTGCTGGTTTTCATTCTTCCCCTCTAATCAGGGACTAATAGACTTAGGACACCAGGTGGGTACAAATAATGACTAGGTAGAACAGTGGAGCAGTAGTAGTACAGACCTCTTCACATTGATCTACATACGAGTGTGTGCTTGGCTATAGAGTTTCTGGAGAAGGGGACACCTTGCGGTAACATGACATGGGTCCATGCATTTCTTGACTTTCAAATAGCAACGTGATAGAGAATTTCCTGTTGTTGTATCCTATTTGGGCAAAGATGTATCACGTTGAAAAGATCACCACTGTAAACTAATTTGAAAGAAAACCAATTGCATATTTAAATAATAGTTTGGCCTACATGTAATGAAAGTTTAGGTTTGATTTACATGACCGTGTTTTGTGTCTGCCAGTTGGCTGTTTGTTGGTCCAAGCTTGCCTTTTTAGCTTCCCACATCTCTCCCATGTGAAATAATACGATTTATAAATAATTTGCCCTGGCAAATATTCTTAGCCTACTTGCCAGTGTAACCTACAACATTATTCCAGTTTAATATGCTGCTTCAATGTATTCACTCCCATAACAGCTAAAATAGAGAAAAGGCTACCAGCTGTTTTTAACCGTGTAGCGGTAGTTACTACTACAAAAAAATACCTTTTGGAGGGAATTCTAATCAGGCTAAAATGTTCCGCCAGGAACGAAACGGTGCCGGAGCGTGTTAGGAGCCACCCCCACGTCTCCACGAGGAACGAAACGGTGCCGGAGCGTGTTAGGAGCCACCCCCACGTCTCCACGAGGAACGAAACGGTGCCGGAGCGTGTTAGGAGCCACCCCCACGTCTCCGCGAGGAACGAAACGGTGTCGGGGAGTGTTAGGAGCCACCCCCACGTCTCCGCGAGGAACGAAACGGTGTCGGGGAGTGTTAGGAGCCACCCCCACGTCTCCGCGAGGAACGAAACGGTGCCGGAGCGTGTTAGGAGCCACCCCCACGTCTCCACGAGGAACGAAACGGTGCCGGAGCGTGTTAGGAGCCACCCCCACGTCTCCGCGAGGAACGAAACGGTGTCGGGGAGTGTTAGGAGCCACCCCCACGTCTCCGCGACGTCTCCACGAGGAACGAAACGGTGCCGGAGCGTGTTAGGAGCCACCCCCACGTCTCCACGAGGAACGAACGGTGCCACCCACGTCTCCACGACGGTGTCGGGCCACACGCCTCCGCGAGGAACGAAACGGTGTCGGGGAGTGTTAGGAACCACCCCCACGTCTCCGCGAGGAACGAAACTGTGCCAGAGCGTTTTCATTGTTTTCCCCATTTGTGAGGAAAACAATGTGCTCCACTGTATATCTACTGTGTCCATAGTGTAGACCCCTGAACTAGGCAACCTGCTACCCCACCCCCTTACCTGGAGGTAAGTCCTCGTCCTGCAGCTCCCCTCCCAGACTGCTTACCTGGGGGTAAGTCCTGGTCCAGACTCTCCACCTCCAACGTACTGCTTTCTGTCTCACTGTGACCCGGAAGGGGGTTGGGGTGTCCTGGGGTCAGGGGGTTGGGGTGTCCTGGGGTCAGAAGGTTGGGGTGTCCTGGGGTCAACCCCAGAGTCAGGGGGTTGGGGTGTCCTGGAGTCAGGGGGTTGGGGTGTCCTAGGGTCAGGGGTTGGGGTGTCCTAGGATCAGGGGGTGGGGTGTCCTGGGGTCAGAAGGTTGGGGTGTCCTGGAGTCAACCCAAGAGTCAGGGGTTGGGGTGTCCTGGAGTCAGGGGGTTGGGGTGTCCTGGAGTCAGGGGTTGGGGTGTCCTGGAGTCAGGGGGTTGGGGTGTCCTGGGGTCAGGGGTTGGGGTGTCCTGGAGTTACGGGGTTGGGGTGTCCTGGGGTCAGGGGTTGGGTTGTCCTGGAGTCAACCCCAGAGTCAGGGGGTTGGGGTGTCCTGGGGTCAGGGGGTTGGGGTGTCCTGGGGTCAGGGGTTGGGGTGTCCTGGGGTCAGGGGGTTGGGGTGTCCCAGGGTCAGGGGGTTGGGGTGTCCTGGAGTCAGGGGGTTGGGGTATCCTGGAGTCAGGGGGTCAGAGGAGGGGGTTTTACACAGTGCAGGGGTCCCTGTGGAGAGGGGAGGAGAGGAGGGCTGAGTCCAGTTTGAACCAGTCCCAGAGCTTTGCGCAATGGCTCCACTACTAATACCCTCCATGGAGGGGGACTCTGGGGTTGTAGGAGGGGTGTTGAGTACTGAGTTAGAGCCGCTGGGGGGGAACTCCTCCTGCTCACTCCTCCTCTCCTTCTCCTGGTTCTCCTCTGAGGTCCCAGGGTCCTCCCTCTCCGGGACTCCTCCTGCCTCGTCTCCATCCCCGTTCCGCTCCCCCTTGCTCTCCCTCTCCTCCAGGCCTGATGAGAAGGACTGGGCCGTTCCAGGGGGAGGGGAGTTAGCAGCCTCTGTGTCGGAGTCAGAGAACAGCTCCTTCAGGGTCTTCTTGGGCCACTGGGCCTGAATACTGGACCACACATCCTTCTGGCCCTTGGTGCGCCCCCCACCCACCTGCCTCTCCCTCTCATCCGCTGTAGCAGCCATCTTGGCCCTCTTCTCAGGAATATCCCAGAATCCCGCAGGGCGGGCGCCACTGCCACTCCCGCCTCTTTTGTCGGTCTTGTCCTTCATGCCGTTGTACTTCTTGGAGGGGGAAGGTTTGGATTTTGGACAGGAACTGGGTTGCTCTCTCTCTCGGTCGGTCTCTGATTGGTTGGGATCAGTGGGAGGTGGTGCTCCTCCCTCATCGTCAGAGCTGCTACTAGAAGAGCCTCCTCCTGCTGGTCCGCCTCTCTCCTCCCCTGGCCCTCCTCCTCTCTCCTCCCCTGGCCCTCTTCCTCCTCCTCTCTCCTCCCCTGGCCTTCCTCCTCCTCTCTCCTCCCCTGGCCTTCCTCCTCCTCTCTCCTCCCCTGGCCCTCCTCCTCCTCTCTCCTCCCCTCCTCCTCCTCCTCCTCTCTCCCTGGCCTTCCTGGGGTCTCTCGACAGCCAGTCAGTGTCCCTGATGCTCCGGGTGGGGAGCTTGGTTTTGGACAGGGGTCCTTTAGGGGTGCGTTCCGACCGCTCCCGGGTTGCTCCCTCTGACTTCCTCTTCCTCGAGGCAGAGCTACCCGGCCCCTCCCTCTCACCCTCAAACACTGGTTGGCTTCGCCATTTCACCGCCTCCGGGGCATCTTTGTTGATTGGTTCTTGGCCATTTCCTGCGATCAATGGGGTTTTGGTAAAGGTGGTACCCTCCCAGTGGTCTAATGCGTGAGGTGGTTCGGGCGGAACCCCCTTTCTGAGATGTTCTGGGGTACCCCCCTTTCTGAGATGTTCTGAGGTACCCCCCTTTCTGAGATGTTCTGGGGTACCCCCCTTTCTGACATGTTCCGAGGTACCCCTCTCTCTGAGATGTTCTGAGGTACCCCCCTTTCTGAGACCGCAGCGCCCCCCTGGACGGTCATCTTCGTCTTCACAATCACCCTCCTCATCCTGGTGATCAATGTCATCTGTTGAACTATCTGAGGCTGAAAGGAAACAACAACATGGTTTTCATATCACATACTATACTAGCAGTCAGTCTAGGAGACTTGACAAAGAGTTGTTTGGAATTAAATACATTCCTAATCTATTAATGGATTAAGACTCTTTTTCATTCCAAACAACTCTTTTTCATTCCAAACAACTCTCAACTCTTTTTCATTCCAAACAACTCTTTTTCATTCCAAACAACTCTTTTTCATTCCAAAGGCATTGGAGTCACTACCCTTGAACAAGTAAAATGCCCTCAAAGTACCCTTAAACAAGTAAGGATTCAAATACATTTAGATGGATGGAATTGCATGAGTTTTCCATGACTTCTCAATTACCTTTAACTGAATTTCCATGACCAACAATTGGCGGCGTCTATGTATGTACTGTGCTTTCGGAAAGTATTCAGACCCTTTCACTTTTTCCAGTTTTTGTTACGTTACAGCCTTATTCTAAAATGGATTACATCGTTTTTTCCCTCATCAATCTACACACAATATCCCATAATGACGAAGCAAAAACAGTTTTTTAGAAATCAAATAGATTTAAAAAAATTAAAAACATCAAAAAGTATTCAAACCCTTTACTCAGTACTTTGCTACAGCATCTTTTTGGCAGTGATTACAGCCTCATGTCTTCTTGGGTATGAAGCTACAAGCTTGGCACACCTGTATTTGGGGAGTTTCTCCCATTCTTCTCTGCACATCCTCTCAAGCTCTGTCAAGTTGAATGGGGAGTGTCGCTGCCCAGCTTTTTTCAGGTCTCTCCAGAGACGTTCGATCGGGTTTAAGTCTGGGCTCTGGCTGGGTCACTCAAGGACATTCAGAGACTTGTCCTGAAGCCACTCCTGCGTTGTCTTGGCTGTGTGCTTAAGGTTCTTGTCCTGTTGGAAGGTGAACCTTTGCGCCAGTCTGAGGTCCAGAGCGCTCTGGAGCAGGTTTCATCAAGGATCTCTCTGTACTTTTCTCCATTCATCTTTCCATCTATCCTGAAAGTCTTCCAGTCCCTGCTGCTGAAAAACATCCCCACAGCATGATGCTGCCAACACCATGCTTCACCGTAGGGATGCTGCCACCACCATGCTTCACCGTAGGGATGGTCCCAGTTTTCTTCCAGATGTGACGCTTGGTCTTCAGGCTAAAGAGTTCAATCTTCATTTCATCAGACCAGAGAATCTTGTTGCTCATGGTCTGAGAGTCCTTTTTGTGCCTTTTGGCAAAGTCCAAGCGGGTTGTCATGTGCCTTTTACTGAGGAGTGGCTTCTGTCTGGCCACTCTACCATAAAGGCCTGATTGGTGGAGTGCTGCAGAGATGGTTGTCCTTCTGGAAGGTTCTCCCATCTCCACAGAGGAACTCTGCAGCTCTGTCACAGTGATCATCAGGTTCTTGGTCACCTCCCTGACTAAGGCCCTTCTCCCCCAATTGCTCAGTTTGGCCGGGTGGCCAAAGAGTCTTGGTGGTTCCAAACTTCTTCCGTTTATAATGATGGAGGCCACTGTGTTCTTGGGGACCTTCAATACTGCAGAAATTTATTGGTACCCTCCCCAGATCTGTGCCTCAACTCAATCCTGTCTTGGAGCTCTACAATTCCTTTGACCTCATGGCTTGATTTCTGCTCTGACATGCACTGACTACTGTGAGACCTTCATATAGACAGGTGTGTGCCTTTCCAAATCATGTCCAATCAATTGAATTTACCACAGGTGGACTCCAATCACATTGTAGAAACATCTCTAGGATGGTCAATGGAAGCAGGATGCACTTGAGCTTCATTTTGACTCTCAAATCAAAGGGTCTGAATACCTGTTATTTCTGTTTTTATTTTTTAATGATGTGCAAACATTTCTAAAAACCTGTTTTTGCTTCGTCATTATTGGTATTGCGTGTAGATTGAGGAAAACAATTAATTTAATCTATTTTAGAGTAAGGCAGTAATGAAATAAACTGTGGAAAAAAGGAATACTTTCTGATTGAACCGTATAAATGTGTAATGTGGTAAACTGTTCTCTAATCCCCCTGTACTCATGTCTGTCATTGAACAAAGGAGAATACCTGTTAGGTTACTGTATAAACGTAGAGATGCACCGATATAACAAAGGAGAATACCTGTTAGGCTACTGTATAAACGTAGGACTGCACCGATATAACAAAGTAGAATACCTGTTAGGCTACTGTATAAACGTAGGGATGCACCGATATAACAAAGTAGAATACCTGTTAGGTTACTGTATAAACGTAGGACTGCACCGATATAACAAAGTAGAATACCTGTTAGGTTACTGTATAAACGTAGAGATGCACCGATATAACAAAGTAGAATACCTGTTAGGTTACTGTATAAACGTAGAGATGCACCGATATAACAAAGTAGAATACCTGTTAGGCTACTGTATAAACGTAGAGATGCACCGATATAACAAAGGAGAATACCTGTTAGGCTACTGTATAAACGTAGGACTGCACCGATATAACAAAGTAGAATACCTGTTAGGCTACTGTATAAACGTAGAGATGCACCGATATAACAAAGGAGAATACCTGTTAGGCTACTGTATAAACGTAGGACTGCACCGATATAACAAAGTAGAATACCTGTTAGGTTACTGTATAAACGTAGAGATGCACCGATATAACAAAGTAGAATACCTGTTAGGCTACTGTATAAACGTAGGACTGCACCGATATAACAAAGTAGAATACCTGTTAGGCTACTGTATAAACGTAGAGATGCACCGATATAACAAAGGCGAATACCTGTTAGGCTACTGTATAAACGTAGGGATGCACCGATATAACAAAGTAGAATACCTGTTAGGCTACTGTATAAACGTAGAGATGCACCGATATAACAAAGTAGAATACCTGTTAGGTTACTGTATAAACGTAGGACTGCACCGATATATCGGTGAACATACCGGAATCGGACGATAGTAGCTAAAAATGCCAACATCGTTATCGGCCAACGTCTAGTTTAACGGCGGCGTGCAAAGCTGACGTGTATACCTATAAAACTATTGGAGGAAATTATAGTTGAAATGATTAATAATGTATACATTTCAATTATAACCATTTATTCTAATACTATTATGTTATGGTATGAAATGTATGGGTTCTTGGTTAAGCTGTTACTGAAACTGTAAGTAAAACGAATTAATTGTCTGTACCTTGCGGGCAGGTTAAGGGAGAGGGATGATATATCTTTTCTGACAGATAAGAATGGTCCTTGATATTCCATTAGTGGAGGAGAAGATATCTTTTAGACAGATTGGAATGTTTGATTTATGAGGGGAGTAGAAGACATCTCCAGACCTGAAAACACTGTGTATTGTGTGGATCGGAGAGAGTGTGAGAAACTGATGATGTCATTTCATGTCCTCTCTTTAAATGTAAGGTTCGTTGTATTTTTAGTTAGTACTCTCTTGAATTAAACGCTGTTACCTGGCTTTTAAGACTGGTCTTGATCTACTTCATGCATAATTAATGAACTTACAACTCATTAATGAATTAGAAAGAGTGCGAATTTGGTTTTGGCTACAAAACATATAGGAATTTAGAATTCCACTAACAAAAACATATATAATGTATATATCTATATAATAATATATAAAACCTATATAATGTAGATACATGACGTAAAATATAGCACTACATGTGCAGCACAGCATTCGGGATTGGGATATAATTTTTGCGCTAGTTGGCTGTACCTTTCCTTCATAGCTTGTTCTCCATTTTCTTTTAAAATAGGGAGCCAATTTGTTTTCAGTGCTTTTCTTTCCATGACTGATCAAACTTGCTTTCTCGTCACTCTCTTGTTTAACTTGATGGGGAAACTTGTTTCCCAAACCTACGATGGTGCTGCTGTAATGAAATGTTTCTGCTATTTGTATTTACAGCCAAGTCCCCTCCTGTTCCATAAGAGGTGACGACCACTTCAGCCAAGTCCCCTCCTGTTCCCTAAGAGGTGACGACCACTTCAGCCAAGTCCCCTCCTGTTCCCTAAGAGGTGACGACCACTTCAGCCAAGTCCCCTCCTGTTCTCTAAGAGGTGACGACCACTTCAGCCAAGTCCCCTCCTGTTCTCTAAGAGGTGACGACCACTTCAGCCAAGTCCCCTCCTGTTCTCTAAGAGGTGATGACCACTTCAGCCAAGTCCCCTCCTGTTCTCTAAGAGGTGACGACCACTTCAGCCAAGTCCCCTCCTGTTCTCTAAGAGGTGACGACCACTTCAGCCAAGTCCCCTCCTGTTCTCTAAGAGGTGATGACCACTTCAGCCAAGTCCCCTCCTGTTCTCTAAGAGGTGACGACCACTTCAGCCAAGTCCCCTCCTGTTCCCTAAGAGGTGACGACCACTTCAGCCAAGTCCCCTCCTGTTCCCTAAGAGGTGATGACCACGCCACTACCAGTGTCAACTCTCTCCTGATATGAACTGAAGCCATATCTCATGGACCCTCTCATCCATTGGATGTTTGAGCACTGAGCATCCCTGTCCATTTTCTTTCATTACTGTATGTGGTGTCAATCACATTACACAACAATTTGATTATAAGCCTTTCTTGGACCAACTCATTCTTAGATCTTTTGTCTATCTCTGTCGTGTTACTGTTTCTTGTCTTCCCAGTCCTGTCCTGTCGTCTGTGGAAGAGTTCAGCTCGTCTCCAACTCCATCGATCCATGATGAGCCTGTCCTGCACTGATGCTTCTGAACACCACAACCCATCATGGACTTAAGCCTCAGCTCATGCTTCATTCAATTACTGCTGCGTAGCCCTCTCATTCCCAATTCCCATAATATTGTATTATAAATGTCTTTATTAAATGTTTTAGGTTAAAACAATTTGTCTTTGACAATTCCCCCCCAAAAAAAAATGTTTCTCCATAAACCAGCCTCCAATGCTTGCAGGCCATTGAGTATAGAAGTGATTTAAAAAGACTGCATAGTCAGTTGGTTCTCACCGTCCTCCATCTTGGAGAAGACATGGAGCTGGTGGGCCAAGCCGGGACATGAGCCATAGCCAGGGCCGAGGAGTTTGGAGGAGGGGCGGGGGACACGTAGGTTGTTGGGGTCCTGGTTCAGTCGTTCCAGGCGGTTGCGCTCTCTCTCCGCTTTGTTCTGGGAGGGCAGGAAGACCATGTTAAGGGCTCCAGAGTAATGTTCTGTATCTTGTGGTAACCTCATGTCATATTCATAGACAGAAACACAACTGTTTCTTCGGTAAGTTCATTTGAAATGGCTACAGTTAAAGTTTACATACAGTGGGGCAAAAAAGTATTTAGTCAGCCACCAATTGTGCAAGTTCTCCCACTTAAAAAGATGAGAGAGGCCTGTAATTCTCACCATAGGTACACTTCAACTATGACAGACAAAATAAGAAAAAAATCCAGAAAATCACATTGTAGGATTTTTAATGAATTTATTTGCAAATTATGGTGGAAAATAAGTATTTGGTCAATAACAAAAGTTTCTCAATACTTTATACCCTTTGTTGGCAATGACAGAGGTCAAACGTTTTCTGTAAATCTTCACAAGGTTTTCACACACTGTTGCTGGTATTTTGGCCCATTCCTCCATGCAGATCTCCTCTAGAGCAGTGATGTTTTGGGGCTGTTGCTGGGCAACACAGACTTTCAACTCCCTCCAAAGATTTTCTATGGGGTTGAGATCTGGAGACTGGCTAGGCCACTCCAGGACCTTGAAATGCTTCTTACGAAGCCACTCCTTCATTGCCCGGGCGGTGTGTTTGGGATCATTGTCATGCTGAAAGACCTAGCCACGTTTCATCTTCAATGCCCTTGCTGATGGAAGGAGGTTTTCACTCAAAATCTCACGATACATGGCCCCATTCATTCTTTCCTTTCCACGGATCAGTCTTCCTGGTCCAGAAAAACAGCACCAAAGCATGATGTTTCCACCCCCATGCTTCACAGTAGGTATGGTGTTCTTTGGATGCAACTCAGCATTCTTTGTCCTCCAAACACGACGAGTTGAGTTTTTACCAAAAAGTTATATTTTGGATTCATCTGACCATATGACATTCTCCCAATCTTCTTCTGGATCATCCAAATGCTCTCTAGCAAAATTCAGACGGGTTTGGACATGTACTGGCTTAAGCAGGGGGACACGTCTGGCACTGCAGGATTTGAGTCCCTGGCAGCATAGTGTGTTACTGATGGTAGGCTTTGTTACTTTGGTCCCAGCTCTCTGCAGGTCATTCACTAGGTCCCCCCGTGTGGTTCTGGGATTTTTGCTCACCGTTCTTGTGATCATTTTGACCCCACGGGGTGAGATCTTACATGGAGCCCCAGATCGAGGGAGATTATCAGTGGTCTTGTATGTCTTTTCCTAATAATTGCTCCCACAGTTGATTTCTTCAAACCAAGCTGAGTTTGGAGTGTGACTGTTTGAGGTTGTGGACAGGTGTCTTTTATACTGATAACAAGTTCAAACATGTGCCATTAATACAGGTAATGAGTGGAGGACAGAGGAGCCTCTTAAAGAAGAAGTTACAGGTCTGTGAGAGCCAGAAATCTTGCTTGTTTATAGGTGATCAAATACTTATTTTCCACCATAATTTGCAAATAAATTCATTAAAAATCATACAATGTGATTTTCTGGACTTTTTTTCCACATTTTGTCTGTCATAGTTAAAGTGTACCTATGATGAAAATTACAGGCCTCTCTCATCTTTTTAAGTGGGAGAACTTGCACAATTGGTGGCTGACTAAATACTTTTTTGCCCCACTGTATACCTAAGCCAACTACATTTAAACTCAGTTTTTCACAATTCCTGACATTTAATCCTAGTAAAAATTCCCTGTTTTAGGTCAGTTAGGATCACCACTTTATTTTAAGAATGTGAAATGTCAGAATAATAGTAGAGAGAAATATTTATTTCAGCTTTTAATTCTTTCTTCACATTCCCAGTGGGTCAGAAGTTTACATACACTCAATTAGTATTTGGTAGCATTGCTTTTAAATTGGTTAACTTGGATCAAACGTTTCGGGTAGCCTTCCACAAGCTTCCCACAATAAGTTGGGTGAATTTTGGCCCATTCCTCCTGACAGACCTGGTGTAACTGAATCAGGTTTGTAGGCCTTCTTGCTCACACAAGCTTTTTCAGGTCTGCCCACACATTTCCTATAGGATTGAGGTCAGGGCATTATAATGGCCACTCCAATACCTTGACTTTGTTGTCATTAAGCCATTTTGCCACAACTTTGGAAGTGTGCTTGGGGTCATTGCCCATTCGGAAGACCCATTTGCAACCAAGCTTTAACTTCCTGACTGATGTCTTGAGATGTTGCTTCAATATATACACATAATTTTCCAGCCTCATGATGCCATCTATTTTGAGAAGTGCACCAGTCCCTCCTGCAGCAAAGCACCCCCCCAACATGATGCTGCCACCCCCGTGCTTCACGGTTGGGATGGCGTTCTTCGGCTTGCAAGCTTCCCCCTTTTTCTTCCAAACATAACGATGGTCATTATGGCGAAACAGGTCTATTTTTTGTTTCATCAGACCAGAGGACATTTCCCCAAAAAGTACGATCTTTGTTCCCATGTGCAGTTGCAAACTGTAGTCTGGCTTTTTTATGGCGGTTTTGGAGTAGTGGCTTCTTCCTTGCCGAGTGGCCTTTCAGGTTATGTCAATATAGGACTCGTTTTACAGTAGATATAGATACTTTTGTACCTGTTTCCTCCAGCATCTTCACAAGGTCCTGTGCTGTTGTTCTGGGATTGATTTGCACTTAAGGTTGTTCATCTCTAGGAGACAGAATGCATCTCCTTCCTGAGCAGTATGACGGCTGCGTGGTCTCATGGTGTTTATACTTGCGTACTATTGTTTGTACAGATGAACGTGGTACCTTCAGGCGTTTGGAAGTTGCTCCCAAGGATGAACCAGTTTTGTTTCTGAGGTCTTGGCAGATTTATTTTGATTTTCCCATGACATCAAGCAAAGAGGCAATGAGTTTGAAGGTAGGCCTTGAAATACATTCACAGGTGCACCTCCAATTGACTCGAATGATGTCAATTAGCCTATCAGAAGCTTCTAAAGTCATGATATAATTTTCTGGAATGTTCCAAGCTGTTTAAAGGCACATCCAACTTAGTGTATGTAAACTTCTGACCCATTGGATTTGTGATACAGTGAAAAAAATCTGTCTAAACAATTGTTGGAAAAATGACTTGTGTCATGCACAAAGTATATGTCCTTACCAACTTGCCAAAACTATAGTTTGTTAACAAGAAATCTGTGGAGTGGTTGAAAAACAAGTTTTAATGACTTCAACCTAAGTGTATGTAAACTTCTGACTGCAACTGTATATGCAAAATAGTATTACATTTTTTTTAAATTAATATTTCTCCTACCTTTATTTTCTTGCGATGCTTGATCTTTTGAACATTCTTATTGGCCGGACGGACAATCTTGTCGGCTTTGACCCACTCGTCATATCTGATGGGAGAGATGGACACAAAGGGTCAATCACAGGTCAAAAGTAACGTGTATATAGCTCATATCCCAAATGGCACCCTATTCCCTATATAGTGCACTACTTTTGACAAACACTCTATGGGATTCCCTATAGGTTCTGGTCAAACGTGGTGCACTACATAGGGAGCCTAACAAGTATTATCACAGAGACATTCAACCCTCTATCTATCATCTGTCTGACAAACCAACACCCCACTGACCACACAGACATTCAACCCTCTATCTATCGTCTGTCTGACAAACCAACACCCCACTGACCACACAGACATTCAACCCTCTATCGTCTGTCTGTCTGACAAACCAACACCTCACTGACCACACAGACATTCAACCCTCTATCGTCTGTCTGTCTGTCTGACAAACCAACACCTCACTGACCACACAGACATTCAACCCTCTATCGTCTGTCTGACAAACCAACACCTCACTGACCACACAGACATTCAACCCTCTATCTATCGTCTGCCTGACAAACCAACACCTCACTGACCACACAGACATTCAACCCTCTATCGTCTGTCTTACAAACCAACACCTCACTGACCACACAGACATTCAACCCTCTATCGTCTGTCTTACAAACCAACACCTCACTGACCACACAGACATTCAACCCTCTATCGTCTGTCTGACAAACCAACACCCTACTGACCACACAGACATTCAACCCTCTATCGTCTGTCTGACAAACCAACACCTCACTGACCACACAGACATTCAACCCTCTATCGTCTGTCTGACAAACCAACACCTCACTGACCACACAGACATTCAACCCTCTATCTATCGTCTGTCTGACCCCCACTTTAGTCAAACAGGATCCAGATCTAACAGAAAGAGACCCAAAATGATATCATGAAATAAGGTTTTCTTAATGAAGATAAACCCACATTATATTATGGAATAACAGAACATTAATGCAGATAAATCCACATTATATTATGGAATAACAGAACATTAATGAAGATAAATCCACATTAGGATAAAATACCACAATTACTACTTAATTTCAGTCTACAGACCGTTACTACCCAGAGGTACTACTTAACGTCAGCCTACAGACCGTTACTACCCAGAGATACTACTTAAAGTCAGTCTACAGAACGATACTACCCAGAGATACTACTTAACGTCAGTCTACAGAACGATACTACCCAGAGATACTACTTAACGTCAGTCTACAGAACGATACTACCCAGAGATAGTACTTAACTTCAGTCTACAGAACGATACTACCCAGAGATACTACTTAACGTCAGTCTACCGAACGATACTACCCAGAGATACTACTTAACGTCAGTCTACCGAACGATACTATCCAGAGATACTACTTAAGTACCTACAGAAAGGAATGAAAGTCTTCCAACCTCACACCAAAAGACAACGTAACGCAGAGAGAAGAGCTTCTGCTCAACCAGTTTTGGAACTCAACCACAAAACGCCAGTACGACAATGACATCACTACATCGGTCTCACTGTGAAAAGCTCCCATCTGTTGTGTGTGTCTCATAATCCCCTTAGGTATGCCAACTCTACTTCTACATAGTAACACTGTAGTAACCTGTCTCTGGCCCAGGGGTGAGTATAGCAACACTTTAATACCACATTCAAACTATAGGGCCCGCCCTGGGGCGGCAGGGTAGCCTAGTGGTTACAGTGTTGGATAGTAACCGGAAGGGGGAGTTACTTAGTGGTAATGGCTAGTTAAATAAAGGTCAAATAACATTTAAATTAAATTCATTAAAAACCCAAATCGCTGCCTGTGGTCCTTTCCAGTGCGATTCCAGCAACTATGGTGGATGGGTAACCAGGCCAGCCCAGTTCATCAATCAAAGCCAAATTATCTATATGTTTTAGAAGAGGATAGATAGGCTGTAAAATAATGGTTGTTAGGTGAAAGTTCATATTCCCCAGGGAATATCCTGTGTCCTGCTAATCTTACCTGACGTTCCAGCCACAGTAGTGAACCAGGTAGAGCACCTCTCCCCCCTCCACGTCAGCATCTTTCACAGTGGCCTGGTACGTCTTCAGGCTGCGACCGCGACCATAGCTCACCTGCACCTTCATCCCCGGGGGGTAACACTCAAACTCCTCCCCTTCCTCCCCCAGATCCTCATCACCACCATCGCCCTCCCGACTGCAGATCTCATCCCTGAAACCAATGAAACACATTTCAGCTTCCTGTTCACTTCCTGGACCTAGGCTTCCCATAATGGACAACAACCACAACCCCCACACCCACTTTCACAACCTGGCAGTAGGTGGACCAACAACAATACCCTGGCCCTTGGACTGTGTTAACCCAAACCTCCAAGACATTACCACTAAATTACCCCCCGAAGACTCCAAGACACTAATACTAACTAACCCCCCCAAGCCACTACTACAAAATAACCCCCCTAGCCTCCAAGCCACTAATACTAACTAACCCCCCCAAGCCACTTCTACTAAATCACCCCCTAGCCTCCAAGCCACTACTACTAAATAACCCCCAAGCCTCAACCTCCAAGCCACTACTACTAAATGACCCACCTAGACTAAAAGCCAATAAAACGAAATACCCCCCTAGCCTCCAAGCCACTACCACTAAATAACCCCTAGCCTCCAAGCCACTACCACTAAATAACCCCCTAGCCTCCAAGCCACAACCACTAAATAACCCCCTAGCCTCCAAACCACTACCACTAAATAACCCCTAGCCTCCAAGCCACTACCACTAAATAACCCCCTAGCCTCCAAGCCACTACTACTAAATAACCCCCTAGCCTCCAAGCCACTACTACTAAATAACCCCAATAGCCTCCAAACCACTACTACTAAATAACCCTGTAGCCTCCAAGCCACTACTACTAAATAACCCCTAGCCTCCAAGCCACTACTACTAAATAACCCCCTAGCCTCCAAGCCACTAAAACTAAATAACCCCCTAGCCTCCAAGCCACTACTACTAAATACCCCCCAGCCTCCAAGCCACTATTACTAAATAAACCCCCCTCCAAGCCACTACTCCATAACCCCCCCAGCCTCCAAGCCACTACTAAATAACCCCCCTAGCCTCCAAGCCACTACTACTAAATAATCCCCCTAGCTTCCAAGCCACTACTACTAAATAACCCCTAGCCTCCAAGCCACTACTACTAAATAACCCCCTAGCCTCCAAGCCACTACTACTAAATAACCTCCCCTAGCCTCCAAGCCACTACTACTAAATAACCCCCTAGCCTCCAAGCCACTACTACTAAATAACCCCCCCCCTAGCCTACTAAATTACCCCTAGCCAACAAGCCACTACTACTAAATACTAAATAACCCCCCCCTAGCCTCCAAGCCACTACAACTAAATAACCCCTAGCCTCCAAGCCACTACTACTAAATAAAGCTTCCAAGCCACTACTACTGAATAACCCTGTAGCCTCCAAGCCACTACTACTAAATAACCCCCCTAGCCTCCAAGCCACTACTACTAAATTACCTCCTAGCCACCAAGCCACTACGACTAAATAACACCCCTAGCCTCCAAGCCACTACAACTAAATAACCCTGTAGCCACCAAGCCACTACAACTAAATAACCCTGTAGCCTCCAAGCCACTACTACTAAATAACCCCCCTAGCTTCCAAGCCACTACTACTGAATAACCCTGTAGCCTCCAAGCCACTACTACTAAATAACCCCCCTAGCCTCCAAGCCACTACTACTAAATAACCCCCCTAGCCTCCAAGCCACTACTACTAAAGAACCCCCTCCTCCTAGCCTCCAAGCCACTACTAAATTACCCCTAGCCTCCAAGCCACTACTACTAAATAACCCCCTAGCCTCCAAGCCACTACTACTAAATTACCCCCTAGCCTCCAAGCCACTACGACTAAATAACCCCCTAGCCTCCAAGCCACTGTAGCCTCCAAGCCACTACAACTAAATAACCCTGTAGCCTCCAAGCCACTACTACTAAATAACCCCCCTAGCTTCCAAGCCACTACTACTGAATAACCCTGTAGCCTCCAAGCCACTACTACTAAATAACCCCCCTTGCCTCCAAGCCACTACTACTAAATTACCTCCTAGCCACCAAGCCACTACGACTAAATAACACCCCTAGCCTCCAAGCCACTACAACTAAATAACCCTGTAGCCACCAAGCCACTACTACTAAATAACCCTGTAGCCTCCAAGCCACTACAACTAAATAACCCTGTAGCCTCCAAGCCACTACTACTAAATAACCCCCCTAGCTTCCAAGCCACTACTACTGAATAACCGTGTAGCCTCCAAGCCACTACTACTAAATAACCCCCCTAGCCTCCAAGCCACTACTACTAAATAACCCCTAGCCTCCAAGCCACTACTACTAAATACCCCCTAGCCTCCAAGCCACTACTACTAAAGAACCCCTCCCCTAGCCTCCAAGCCACTACTACTAAATTACCCCCTAGCCTCCAAGCCACTACTACTAAATAACCCCCTAGCCTCCAAGCCGCTACTACTAAATAACCCCCAGCCTCCAGGCCACTACAACTAAATAACACACCCCCAGCCTCCAAGCCACTACATGACCCCCCAAGACACTACTACCAAATAACCCCCCAGCCTCCAAGCCAATACTACTAAATAACCCCGAAGCCAATAATACTAAATAACCCCCTAGCCTCCAAACCACTACTACTAAATTACCCCCTAGCCTCCAAGCCACTACAACTAAATAACCCTGTAGCCACCAAGCCACTACTACTAAATAACCCTGTAGCCTCCAAGCCACTACAACTAAATAACCCTGTAGCCTCCAAGCCACTACAACTAAATAACCCTCCCAGCCTCCAAGCCACTACCACTAAATAACCCCCCAGCCTCCAAGCCACTACTACTAAATGACCCCCCCAAGACACTACTACCAAATAACCCCACCCAGCCTCCAAGCCACTACTACTAAATAACCCTGTAGCCTCCAAGCCACTACTACTAAATAACCCCCTAGCTTCCAAGCCACTACTACTGAATAACCGTGTAGCCTCCAAGCCACTACTACTAAATAACCCCCTAGCCTCCAAGCCACTACTACTAAATAACCCCCTAGCCTCCAAGCCACTACTACTAAATAACCCCCTAGCCTCCAAGCCACTACTACTAAAGAACCCCCTCCCCTAGCCTCCAAGCCACTACTACTAAATTACCCCCTAGCCTCCAAGCCACTACTACTAAATAACCCCCTAGCCTCCAAGCCGCTACTACTAAATAACCCCCCAGCCTCCAGGCCACTACAACTAAATAACACACCCCCAGCCTCCAAGCCACTACATGACCCCCCAAGACACTACTACCAAATAACCCCCCAGCCTCCAAGCCAATACTACTAAATAACCCCCGAAGCCAATAATACTAAATAACCCCCCTAGCCTCCAAACCACTACTACTAAATTACCCCCTAGCCTCCAAGCCACTACAACTAAATAACCCCTAGCCACCAAGCCACTACTACTAAATAACCCTGTAGCCTCCAAGCCACTACAACTAAATAACCCTGTAGCCTCCAAGCCACTACAACTAAATAACCCTCCCAGCCTCCAAGCCACTACCACTAAATAACCCCCCAGCCTCCAAGCCACTACTACTAAATGACCCCCCAAGACACTACTACCAAATAACCCCACCCAGCCTCCAAGCCACTACTACTAAATAACCCTGTAGCCACCAAGCCACTACTACTAAATAACCCTGTAGCCCCAGAGCCACTACTACTAAATAACCCCCACCCCAGCCTCCTAGCCACTACTACTAAATAACCCCCAGCCTCCAAGCCACTACTACTAAATAACCCCCCTAGTCTCCAAGCCACTGCAACTAAATAACCCACGTAGCCTCCAAGCCACTACTACTAAATACCCCCCTAGCCTCCAAGCCACTACTACTAAATAACCCCCTAGACTCCAAGCCACTACTACTAAATGACCCCCTAGACTCCAAGCCACTACTACTAAATAACCCCCCTAGCCTCCAAGCCACTACTACTAAACAACCCCTAGCCTCCAAGCCACTACTACTAAATAACCCCTAGCCTCCAAGCCACTACTACTAAATAACCCCCTAGACTCCAAGCCACTACTACTAAATGACCCCTAGACTCCAAGCCACTACTACTAAATAACCCCCTAGCCTCCAAGCCACTACTACTAAACAACCCCCTAGCCTCCAAGCCACTACTACTAAATAACCCCTCTAGCCTCCAAGCCACTACTACTAAATAACCCCCATAGACTCCAAGCCACTACTACTAAATGACCCCCCAAGACACTACTACCAAATAACCCCCCCAGCCTCCAAGCCACTACTACTAAATAACCCCACTAGCCTCCAAGCCGCTACTACTAAATAACACACCCCCAGCCTCCAAGCCACTACTACTAAATGACCCCAAGACACTACTACCAAATAACCCCCCAGCCTCCAAGCCACTACTACTAAATAACCCTGTAGCCACCAAGCCACTACTACTAAATAACCCCCTAGCCTCCAAGCCACTACTACTAAATAACCCCCTAGCCTCCAAGCCACTACTACTAAATTACCCCTAGCCAACAAGCCACTACGACTAAATAACCCCCCTAGCCTCCAAGCCACTACAACTAAATAACCCTGTAGCCACCAAGCCACTACTACTAAATAACCCTGTAGCCTCCAAGCCACTACAACTAAATAACCCTGTAGCCTCCAAGCCACTACTACTAAATAACCCCCCTAGCTTCCAAGCCACTACTACTGAATAACCCTGTAGCCTCCAAGCCACTACTACTAAATAACCCCCCTAGCCTCCAAGCCACTACTACTAAATAACCCCCCTAGCCTCCAAGCCACTACTACTAAATTACCCCCTAGCCTCCAAGCCACTACGACTAAATAACCCCCCTAGCCTCCAAGCCACTGTAGCCTCCAAGCCAATACAACTAAATAACCCTGTAGCCTCCAAGCCACTACTACTAAATAACCCCCTAGCCTCCAAGCCACTACTACTAAATACCCCCCCTAGCCACCAAGCCACTACGACTAAATAACACCCCTAGCCTCCAAGCCACTACAACTAAATAACCCTGTAGCCACCAAGCCACTACTACTAAATAACCCTGTAGCCTCCAAGCCACTACAACTAAATAACCCTGTAGCCTCCAAGCCACTACTACTAAATAACCCCCCTAGCTTCCAAGCCACTACTACTGAATAACCCTGTAGCCTCCAAGCCACTACTACTAAATAACCCCCCTAGCCTCCAAGCCACTACTACTAAATAACCCCCCTAGCCTCCAAGCCACTACTACTAAATACCCCCCTAGCCTCCAAGCCACTACTACTAAAGAACCCCTCCCCCTAGCCTCCAAGCCACTACTACTAAATTACCCCCTAGCCTCCAAGCCACTACTACTAAATAACCCCCCAGCCTCCAAGCCACTACTACTAAATGACCCCCTAGCCTCCAAGACACTACGACTAAATAACCCCCTAGCCTCCAAGCCACTGTAGCCTCCAAGCCACTACAACTAAATAACCCTGTAGCCACCAAGTGACTACTACTAAATAACCCCCAGCTTCCAAGCCACTACTACTGAATAACCCCACTAGCCTCCAAGCCACTACTACTAAATAACCCCCAGCCTCCAAGCCACTACTACTAAATAACCCCCCCAGCCTCCAAGCCACTACTACTAAATGAACCCCCCCTAGCCTCCAAGCCACTACTACTAAATTACCCCCTAGCCTCCAAGCCACTACTACTAAATAACCCCTAGCCTCCAAGCCACTACTACTAAATTACCCCTAGCCTCCAAGCCACTACTACTAAATAACCCCCTTAGCCTCCAAGCCACCTAGCCTAGCCTCCAAGCCACTACTACTAAATAACCCCCTAGCAAGCCACTACTAAAATAACCCTGTAGCCTCCAAGCCACTACTACTAAATAACCCCCTAGCTCCAAGCCACTACTACTAAATAACCCCCTAGCCTCCAAGCCACTACTACTAAATAACCCCCTAGCCTCCAAGCCACTACTACTAAATAACCCTGTAGCCACCAAGCCACTAACTAAATAACCCCCAGCCTCCAAGCCACTACAACTAAATAACCCTGTAGCCTCCAAGCCACTACTACTAAATAACCCCACTAGCCTCCAAGCCACTACTACTAAATAACCCCAGCCTCCAAGCCACTACTACTAAATAACCCCTAGCCTCCAAGCCAAAATAACACACCCCCAGCCTCCAAGCCACTACTACTAAATGACCCCCCAAGACACTACTACCAAATAACCCCCCTCCAAGCCTCCAAGCCAATACTACTAAATAAGCCTCAAGCCACTACATGACCCCCCAAGACACTACTACCAAATAACCCCCCCAGCCCCAAGCCAATAATACTAAATAACCCCCCCCTAAATAACCCCCCTAGCCTCCTCCTAAATAACCCCAGCCTCCAAACCACTACTACTAAATTACACCCCTAGCCTCCAAGACTCCAAGCCACTACTACTAAATAACCCTGTAGCCTCTAAGCCACTACAACTAAATAACCCTGTAGCCTCCAAGCCACTACAACTAAATAACCCTCCCAGCCTCCAAGCCACTACCACTAAATAACCCCCCAGCCTCCAAGCCACTACTACTAAATGACCCCCCAAGACACTACTACCAAATAATCCCCCCAGCCTCCAAGCCAATACTACTAAATAACCCCCAAGCCAATAATACTAAATAACCCCCTAGCCTCCAAACCACTACTACTAAATTACCCCTAGCCTCCAAGCCACTACAACTAAATAACCCTCCCAGCCTCCAAGCCACTACTACTAAATAACCCCCCAGCCTCCAAGCCACTACTACTAAATGACCCCCAAGACACTACTACCAAATAACCCCCCCAGCCTCCAAGCCACTACTACTAAATAACCCTGTAGCCACCAAGCCACTACTACTAAATAACCCTGTAGCCCCAGAGCCACTACTACTAAATAACCCCACCCCCAGCCTCCTAGCCACTACTACTAAATAACCCCCCCCAGCCTCAAGCCACTACTACTAAATAACCCCCTAGTCTCCAAGCCACTGCAACTAAATAACCCCCTAGCCTCCAAGCCACTACTACTAAATAACCCCCTAGTCTCCAAGCCACTGCTACTAAATAACCCCCTAGACTCCAAGCCACTACTACTAAATAACCCCCTAGCCTCCAAGCCACTACTACTAAATAACCCCCTAGACTCCAAGCCACTACTACTAAATGACCCCCTAGACTCCAAGCCACTACTACTAAATAACCCCCTAGCCTCCAAGCCACTACTACTAAACAACCCCCTAGCCTCCAAGCCACTACTACTAAATAACCCCTAGCCTCCAAGCCACTACTACTAAATAACCCCCTAGCCTCCAAGCCACTACTACTAAATAACCCCTAGACTCCAAGCCACTACTACTAAATGACCCCCCAAGACACTACTACCAAATAACCCCCAGCCTCCAAGCCACTACTACTAAATAACCCCACTAGCCTCCAAGCCGCTACTACTAAATAACACACCCCCAGCCTCCAAGCCACTACTACTAAATGACCCCCAAGACACTACTACCAAATAACCCCCCCCCAGCCTCCAAGCCAATACTACTAAATAACCCTGTAGCCACCAAGCCACTACTACTAAATAACCCCCTAGCCTCCAAGCCACTACTACTAAATAACCCCCTAGCCTCCAAGCCACTACTACTAAATTACCCCCTAGCCAACAAGCCACTACTACTAAATAACCCCCTAGCCTCCAAGCCACTACAACTAAATAACCCTGTAGCCACCAAGCCACTACTACTAAATAACCCTGTAGCCTCCAAGCCACTACTACTAAATAACCCTGTAGCCTCCAAGCCACTACTACTAAATAACCCCCTAGCTTCCAAGCCACTACTACTGAATAACCCTGTAGCCTCCAAGCCACTACTACTAAATAACCCCCTAGCCTCCAAGCCACTACTACTAAATAACCCCTAGCCTCCAAGCCACTACTACTAAATTACCCCTAGCCTCCAAGCCACTACGACTAAATAACCCCCCTAGCCTCCAAGCCACTGTAGCCTCCAAGCCAATACAACTAAATAACCCTGTAGCCTCCAAGCCACTACTACTAAATAACCCCCCTAGCTTCCAAGCCACTACTACTGAATAACCCTGTAGCCTCCAAGCCACTACTACTAAATACCCCCCCTAGCCTCCAAGCCACTACTACTAAATTACCTCCTAGCCACCAAGCCACTACGACTAAATAACACCCCTAGCCTCCAAGCCACTACAACTAAATAACCCTGTAGCCACCAAGCCACTACTACTAAATAACCCTGTAGCCTCCAAGCCACTACAACTAAATAACCCTGTAGCCTCCAAGCCACTACTACTAAATAACCCCCCTAGCTTCCAAGCCACTACTACTGAATAACCCTGTAGCCTCCAAGCCACTACTACTAAATAACCCCTAGCCTCCAAGCCACTACTACTAAATAACCCCCCCTAGCCTCCAAGCCACTACTACTAAATACCCCCTAGCCTCCAAGCCACTACTACTAAAGAACCCCCCTCCCCCTAGCCTCCAAGCCACTACTACTAAATTACCCCCTAGCCTCCAAGCCACTACTACTAAATAACCCCCCTAGCCTCCAAGCCACTACTACTAAATTACCCCCTAGCCTCCAAGCCACTACGACTAAATAACCCCTAGCCTCCAAGCCTCCAAGCCACTACTACTAAATAACCCTGTAGCCTCCAAGCCACTACTACTAAATAACCCCCAGCTTCCAAGCCACTACTACTGAATAACCCTGTAGCCTCCAAGCCACTACTACTAAATAACCCTCCTAGCCACCAAGCCACTACGACTAAATAACACCCCTAGCCTCCAAGCCACTACAACTAAATAACCCTGTAGCCACCAAGCCACTACTACTAAATAACCCCAGCCTCCAAGCCACTACAACTAAATAACCCTGTAGCCTCCAAGCCACTACTACTAAATAACCCCCTAGCTTCCAAGCCACTACTACTGAATAACCCTGTAGCCTCCAAGCCACTACTACTAAATAACCCCCTAGCCTCCAAGCCACTACTACTAAATAACCCCCTAGCCTCCAAGCCACTACTACTAAATACCCCCTAGCCTCCAAGCCACTACTACTAAAGAACCCCCCCTAGCCTCCAAGCCGCTACTACTAAATAACCCCCAGCCTCCAAGCCACTACAACTAAATAACACACCCCAGCCTCCAAGCCACTACTACTAAATGACCCCCCAAGACACTACTACCAAATAACCCCCCAGCCTCCAAGCCAATACTACTAAATAACCCTGTAGCCACCAAGCCACTACTACTAAATAACCCCCTAGCCTCCAAGCCACTACTACTAAATAACCCCCTAGCCTCCAAGCCACTACTACTAAATTACCCCTAGCCAACAAGCCACTAATACTAAATAACCCCTAGCCTCCAAGCCACTACTACTAAATAACCCTGTAGCCACCAAGCCACTACTACTAAATAACCCTGTAGCCTCCAAGCCACTACTACTAAATAACCCTGTAGCCTCCAAGCCACTACTACTAAATAACCCCTAGCTTCCAAGCCACTACTACTAAATAACCCCCCTAGCCTCCAAGCCACTACTACTAAATAACCCCCTAGCCTCCAAGCCACTACTACTAAATAACCCCCTAGCCTCCAAGCCACTACTACTAAATAACCCCTAGCCTCCAAGCCACTACTACTAAATAACCCCCTAGCCTCCAAGCCACTACTACTAAATAACCCCCTAGCCTCCAAGCCACTACTACTAAATAACCCCCTAGCTCCAAGCCACTACTACTGAATAACCCCTAGCCTCCAAGCCACTACTACTAAATACCCCCTAGCCTCCAAGCCACTACTACTAAATAACCCCTAGCCTCCAAGCCACTACTACTAAATAACACCCCTAGCCTCCAAGCCACTACTACTAAATAACCCTGTAGCCACCAAGCCACTACTACTAAATAACCCTGTAGCCTCCAAGCCACTACTACTAAATAACCCCCTAGCCTCCAAGCCACTACTACTAAATAACCCCCTAGCCCAAGCCACTACTACTGAATAACCCTGTAGCCTCCAAGCCACTACTACTAAATAACCCCCTAGCCTCCAAGCCACTACTACTAAATAACCCCCCCTAGCCTCCAAGCCACTACTACTAAATAACCCCCTAGCCTCCAAGCCACTACTACTAAAACCCCCCTCCCCCTAGCCTCCAAGCCACTACTACTAAATTACCCCCTAGCCTCCAAGCCACTACTACTAAATAACCCCCCTAGCCTCCAAGCCACTACTACTAAATACCCCCTAGCCTCCAAGCCACTACTACTAAATAACCCCCCTAGCCTCCAAGCCCTGTAGCCTCCAAGCCACTACAACTAAATAACCCCCTAGCCTCCAAGCCACTACTACTAAATAACCCCCTAGCTTCCAAGCCACTACTACTGAATAACCCTGTAGCCTCCAAGCCACTACTACTAAATAACCCCTAGCCTCCAAGCCACTACTACTAAATTACCTCCTAGCCACCAAGCCACTACTACTAAAAATAACACCCCTAGCCTCCAAGCCACTACAACTAAATAACCCTGTAGCCACCAAGCCACTACTACTAAATAACCCTGTAGCCTCCAAGCCACTACAACTAAATAACCCTGTAGCCTCCAAGCCACTACTACTAAATAACCCCCTAGCTTCCAAGCCACTACTACTGAATAACCCCTAGCCTCCAAGCCACTACTACTAAATAACCCCCTAGCCTCCAAGCCACTACTACTAAATAACCCCCCTAGCCTCCAAGCCACTACTACTAAATACCCCCTAGCCTCCAAGCCACTACTACTAAATAACCCCCCCCCTAGCCTCCAAGCCGCTACTACTAAATAACCCCCAGCCTCCAAGCCACTACAACTAAATAACACACCCCCAGCCTCCAAGCCACTACTACTAAATAACCCCCAAGACACTACTACCAAATAACCCCCAGCCTCCAAGCCAATACTACTAAATAACCCTGTAGCCACCAAGCCACTACTACTAAATAACCCCCTAGACTCCAAGCCACTACTACTAAATGACCCCTAGACTCCAAGCCACTACTACTAAATAACCCCTAGCCTCCAAGCCACTACTACTAAACAACCCCCTAGCCTCCAAGCCACTACTACTAAATAACCCCCTAGCCTCCAAGCCACTACTACTAAATAACCCCCCTAGCCTCCAAGCCACTACTACTAAATAACCCCCCTAGACTCCAAGCCACTACTACTAAAACCCCCAAGCCACTACCACTAAATAACCCCAGCCTCCAAGCCACTACTACTAAATGATCCCCCAAGACACTACTACAAATAACCCCCAGCCTCCAAGCCACTACTACTAAATAACCCTGTAGCCACCAAGCCACTACTACTAAATAACCCGGTAGCCTCCAAGCCACTACTACTAAATAACCCCTAGCCTCCAAGCCACTACTACTAAATAACCCCCTAGCCTCCAAGCCACTAAAACTAAATAACCCCCCTAGCCTCCAAGCCACTACAACTAAATAACCCCTAGCCTCCAAGCCACTACTACTAAATAACCCTAGTAGCCCCAGAGCCACTACTACTAAATAACCCCCAGCCTCCAAGCCACTACTACTAAATAAACCCCCAGCCTCCAAGCCACTACTACTAAATAACCCCCTAGCCTCCAAGCCACTGCTACTAAATAACCCCCTAGCCTCCAAGCCACTACTACTAAATAACCCCCCTAGCCTCCAAGCCACTACTACTAAATAACCCCCTAGACTCCAAGCCACTACTACTAAATAACCCCCTAGACTCCAAGCCACTACTACTAAATAACCCCCTAGCCTCCAAGCCACTACTACTAAACAACCCCCTAGCCTCCAAGCCACTACTACTAAATAACCCCCTAGCCTCCAAGCCACTACTACTAAATAACCCCCTCTAGCCTCCAAGCCACTACTACTAAATAACCCCCTAGACTCCAAGTCACTACTACTAAATGACCCCCCAAGACACTACTACTAAATAACCCCCCAGCCTCCAAGCCACTACTACTAAATAACCCCACTAGCCTCCAAGCCACTACTACTAAATAACCCCCAGCCTCCAAGCCTACAACTAAATAACCCCCAGCCTCCAAGCACTACTACTAAATGACCCCCCAAGACACTACTACCAAATAACCCCCCAGCCTCCAAGCTAAATAACCCCAAGCCACTACTACTAAATAACCCCCTAGACTCCAAGCCACTACTACTAAATGACCCCCTAGACTCCAAGCCACTACTACTAAATAACCCCTAGCCTCCAAGCCACTACTACTAAACAACCCCCTAGCCTCCAAGCCACTACTACTAAATAACCCCCTAGCCTCCAAGCCACTACTACTAAATAACCCCCTAGCCTCCAAGCCACTACTACTAAATAACCCCTAGACTCCAAGTCACTACTACTAAATGACCCCCCAAGACACTACTACCAAAGCCCCCAGCCTCCAAGCCACTACTACTAAATAACCCCACTAGCCTCCAAGCCGCTACTACTAAATAACCCCCAGCCTCCAAGCCACTACAACTAAATAACACACCCCCAGCCTCCAAGCCACTACTACTAAATGACCCCCAAGACACTACTACCAAATAACCCCCCAGCCTCCAAGCCAATACTACTAAATAACCCTGTAGCCACCAAGCCACTACTACTAAATAACCCCCTAGCCTCCAAGCCACTACTACTAAATGACCCCCTAGACTCCAAGCCACTACTACTAAATGACCCCCTAGACTCCAAGCCACTACTACTAAATAACCCCCTAGCCTCCAAGCCACTACTACTAAACAACCCCTAGCCTCCAAGCCACTACTACTAAATAACCCCCTAGCCTCCAAGCCACTACTACTAAATAACCCTCTAGCCTCCAAGCCACTACTACTAAATAACCCCCTAGACTCCAAGCCACTACTACTAAATGACCCCCCCCCAAGCCACTACCACTAAATAACCCCCCCAGCCTCCAAGCCACTACTACTAAATGACCCCCAAGACACTACTACCAAATAACCCCAGCCTCCAAGCCACTACTACTAAATAACCCTGTAGCCACCAAGCCACTACTACTAAATAACCCTGTAGCCTCCAAGCCACTACTACTAAATAACCCCTAGCCTCCAAGCCACTACTACTAAATAACCCCCCTAGCCTCCAAGCCACTAAAACTAAATAACCCCCCTAGCCTCCAAGCCACTACTACTAAATAATCCCCCTAGCTTCCAAGCCACTACTACTAAATAACCCCCCTAGCCTCCAAGCCACTACTACTAAAGAACCCCCCCTAGCCTCCAAGCCACTACTACTAAATTACCCCCTAGCCTCCAAGCCACTACTACTAAATAACCCCCTAGCCTCCAAGCCACTACTACTAAATAACCCCCTTAGCCTCCAAGCCACTACTACTAAATTACCCCTAGCCTCCAAGCCGCTACTACTAAATAACCCCACAGCCTCCAGGCCACTACTACTAAATAACCCCACTAGCCTCCAAGCCACTACTACTAAATAACACACCCCCAGCCTCCAAGCCAATACTACTAAATAACCCCCAAGCCAATAATACTAAATAACCCCCTAGCCTCCAAGCCACTACTACTAAATTACCCCCTAGCCTCCAAGCCGCTACTACTAAATAACCCCACAGCCTCCAGGCCACTACTACTAAATAACCCCACTAGCCTCCAAGCCGCTACTACTAAATAACCCCCAGCCTCCAAGCCACTACAACTAAATAACACACCCCCAGCCTCCAAGCCACTACTACTAAATGACCCCCCCAAGACACTACTACCAAATAACCCCCCCCAGCCTCCAAGCCAATACTACTAAATAACCCCCCCAAGCCAATAATACTAAATAACCCCCTAGACTCCAAGCCACTACTACTAAATAACCCTGTAGCCTCCAAGCCACTACAACTAAATAACCCTGTAGCCTCCAAGCCACTACAACTAAATAACCCTCCCAGCCTCCAAGCCACTACCACTAAATAACCCCCCAGCCTCCAAGCCACTACTACTAAATGACCCCCAAGACACTACTTCCAAATACCCCCCAGCCTCCAAGCCAATACTACTAAATAACCCCCAAGCCAATAATACTAAATAACCCCCTAGCATCCAAGCCACTACTACTAAATAACCTCCCAGCCTCCAAGCCACTACTACTAAATAACCCCCCAGCCTCCAAGCCACTACTACTAAATGACCCCCAAGACACTACTACCAAATAACCCCCAGCCTCCAAGCCACTACTACTAAATAACCCTGTAGCCACCAAGCCACTACTACTAAATAACCCTGTAGCCCCAGAGCCACTACTACTAAATAACCCCCCCAGCCTCCTAGCCACTACTACTAAATAACCCCCTAGTCTCCAAGCCACTGCAACTAAATAACCCCCTAGCCTCCAAGCCACTACTACTAAATAACCCCCCAGCCTCCAAGCCACTACTACTAAATGACCCCCAAGACACTACTACCAAATAACCCCCAGCCTCCAAGCCACTACTACTAAATAACCTGTAGCCACCAAGTGACTACTACCAAATAACCCCCAGCCTCCAAGCCACTACTACTAAATAACCCCACTAGCCTCCAAGCCGCTACTACTAAATAACCCCCAGCCTCCAAGCCACTACAACTAAATAACACACAAAATAACCCCCAGCCTCCAAGCCACTACTACTAAATGATCCCCCAAGACACTACTACCAAATAACCCCCCAGCCTCCAAGCCAATACTACTAAATAACCCCCAAGCCAATAATACTAAATAACCCCCTAGCCTCCAAGCCACTACTACTAAATTACCCCCTAGCCTCCAAGCCGCTACTACTAAATAACCCCACAGCCTCCAGGCCACTACTACTAAATAACCCCATTAGCCTCCAAGCCGCTACTACTAAATAACCCCCAGCCTCCAAGCCACTACAACTAAATAACACACCCCCAGCCTCCAAGCCACTACTACTAAATGACCCCCTAGACTCCAAGCCACTACTACTAAATGACCCCCAAGACACTACTACCAAATAACCCCCCAGCCTCCAAGCCGCTACTACTAAATAACCCCACAGCCTCCAGGCCACTACTACTAAATAACCCCACTAGCCTCCAAGCCGCTACTACTAAATAACCCCCAGCCTCCAAGCCACTACAACTAAATAACACACCCCAGCCTCCAAGCCACTACTACTAAATGACCCCCAAGACACTACTACAAATAACCCCCCAGCCTCCAAGCCAATACTACTAAATAACCCCCAAGCCAATAATACTAAATAACTCCCCTAGACTCCAAGCCACTACTACTAAATAACCCTGTAGCCTCCAAGCCACTACAACTAAATAACCCTGTAGCCTCCAAGCCACTACAACTAAATAACCCTCCCAGCCTCCAAGCCACTACCACTAAATAACCCCCCCCCAGCCTCCAAGCCACTACTACTAAATGACCCCCAAGACACTACTTCCAAATACCCCCCCAGCCTCCAAGCCAATACTACTAAATAACCCCCAAGCCAATAATACTAAATAACCCCCTAGCCTCCAAACCACTACTACTAAATTACCCCCTAGCCTCCAAGCCACTACAACTAAATAACCCTCCCAGCCTCCAAGCCACTACCACTAAATAACCCCCCAGCCTCCAAGCCACTACTACTAAATGACCCCCCAAGACACTACTACCAAATAACCCCCCAGCCTCCAAGCCACTACTACTAAATAACCCTGTAGCCACCAAGCCACTACTACTAAATAACCCCAGTAGCCCCAGAGCCACTACTACTAAATAACCCCCCAGCCTCCTAGCCACTACTACTAAATAACCCCGCCCCAGCCTCCTAGCCACTACTACTAAATAACCCCCTAGTCTCCAAGCCACTGCAACTAAATAACCCCTAGCCTCCAAGCCACTACTACTAAATAACCCCCCCCTAGCCTCCAAGCCACTACTACTAAATAACCCCCCTAGACTCCAAGCCACTACTACTAAATGACCCCAGACTCCAAGCCACTACTACTAAATAACCCCCTAGCCTCCAAGCCACTACTACTAAACAACCCCCTAGCCTCCAAGCCACTACTACTAAATAACCCCCTAGCCTCCAAGCCACTACTATTAAATAACCCCTCTAGCCTCCAAGCCACTACTACTAAATAACCCCCTAGACTCCAAGCCACTACTACTAAATGACCCCCCCCCAAGCCACTACCACTAAATAACCCCCCAGCCTCCAAGCCACTACTACTAAATGACCCCCAAGACACTACTACCAAATAACCCCCCAGCCTCCAAGCCACTACTACTAAATAACCCTGTAGCCACCAAGTGACTACTACCAAATAACCCCCAGCCTCCAAGCCACTACTACTAAATAACCCCACTAGCCTCCAAGCCGCTACTACTAAATGACCCCCCCAAGCCACTACACTAAATAACCCCCCAGCCTCCAAGCCACTACTACTAAATGACCCCCAAGACACTACTACCAAATAACCCCCCAGCCTCCAAGCCACTACTACTAAATAACCCTGTAGCCACCAAGTGACTACTACCAAATAACCCCCAGCCTCCAAGCCACTACTACTAAATAACCCCCTAGACTCCAAGCCACTACTACTAAATGACCCCCCCAAGCCACTACCACTAAATAACCCCCCCAGCCTCCAAGCCACTACTACTAAATGACCCCCAAGACACTACTACCAAATAACCCCCAGCCTCCAAGCCACTACTACTAAATAACCCCCAAGCCACCAAGTGACTACTACCAAATAACCCCCCAGCCTCCAAGCCACTACTACTAAATAACCCCACTAGCCTCCAAGCCGCTACTACTAAATAACCCCCAGCCTCCAAGCCACTACAACTAAATAACACACCCCAGCCTCCAAGCCACTACAACTAAATAACCCCCACCCTAGCCTCCAAACCACTACTACTAAATAACCCCTAGCCTCCAAGCCACTACTATTAAATAAACTCCAAGCCCCCCCTAGCCTCCAAGCCACTACTACTAAATAATCCCCTAGCTTCCAAGCCACTACTACTAAATAACCCCCCCCTAGCCTCCAAGCCACTACTACTAAATTGCCTCCAAGCCACTACTACTAAATAACACCCCTAGCCTCCAAGCCACTACTACTAAATAACCCCCTTAGCCTCCAAGCCACTACTACTAAATAACCCCCTAGCCTCCAAGCCACTACTACTAAATTACCCCCTAGCCTCCAAGCCACTACTACTAAATAACCCCACAGCCTCCAGGCCACTACTACTAAATAACCCCACTAGCCTCCAAGCCGCTACTACTAAATAACCCCCAGCCTCCAAGCCACTACAACTAAATAACACACCCCCAGCCTCCAAGCCACTACTACTAAATGACCCCCCAAGACACTACTACCAAATAACCCCCCAGCCTCCAAGCCAATACTACTAAATAACCCCCAAGCCAATAATACTAAATAACCCCCTAGCCTCCAAGCCACTACTACTAAATAACCCCCTAGCCTCCAAGCCACTACTACTAAATAACCCACCTAGTCTCCAAGCCACTACTACTAAAGAGCCCCCCCACCTAGCCTCCAAGCCACTACTACTAAATAACCCCCTAGCCTCCAAGCCACTACTACTAAATAACCCCCTAGCCTCCAAGCCACTACTACTAAATAACCCCCTAGCCTCCAAGCCACTACTACTAAATAACCCCCTAGCCTCCAAGCCACTACTACTAAATAACCCCCTAGCCTCCAAGCCACTACTACTAAATAACCCCACTAGCCTCCAGGCCACTACTACTAAATAACCCCACTAGCCTCCAAGCCACTACTACTAAATAACCCCCAGCCTAGCCTCCAAGCCACTACAACTAAATAACACACCCCCAGCCTCCAAGCCACTACTACTAAATAATCCCCCCCCCAAGACACTACTACTAAATAACCCCCCAGCCTCCAAGCCACTACTACTAAATAACCCCCCCCCAAGCCAATAATACTAAATAACCCCCTAGCCTCCAAGCCACTACTACTAAATAACCCCCTAGCCTCCAAGCCACTACTACTAAATAACCCCCTAGCCTCCAAGCCACTACAACTAAATAACCCCCTAGCCTCCAAGCCACTACTACTAAATTACCCCTAGCCACCAAGCCACTAAAACTAAATAACCCTGTAGCCACCAAGCCACTACTACTAAATAACCCTGTAGCCTCCAAGCCACTACAACTAAATAACCCTGTAGCCTCCAAGCCACTACTACTAAATAACCCCCTAGCTTCCAAGCCACTACTACTGAATAACCCTGTAGCCTCCAAGCCACTACTACTAAATAACCCCCCTAGCCTCCAAGCCACTACTACTAAATAACCCCCCTAGCCTCCAAGCCACTACTACTAAAGAACCCCTCCCCTAGCCTCCAAGCCACTACTTCTAAATTACCCCCTAGCCTCCAAGCCACTACTACTAAATAACCCCCTAGCCTCCAAGCCACTACTACTAAATAACCCCCTTAGCCTCCAAGCCACTACTACTAAATAACCCCTAGCCTCCAAGCCACTACTACTAAATTACCCCTAGCCTCCAAGCCGCTACTACTAAATAACCCCCAGCCTCCAGGCCACTACTACTAAATAACCCTGTAGCCTCCAAGCCACTACTACTAAATAACCCCACTAGCCTCCAAGCCGCTACTACTAAATAACCCCCAGCCTCCAAGCCACTACAACTAAATAACACACCCCCAGCCTCCAAGCCACTACTACTAAATGACCCCCCAAGACACTACTACCAAATAACCCCCCAGCCTCCAAGCCAATACTACTAAATAACCCCCCTAGCCTCCAAACCACAAACCACTACTAAATTACCCCCTAGCCACCAAGCCACTACGACTAAATAACCCCCTAGCCTCCAAGCCACTACAACTAAATAACCCTGTAGCCACCAAGCCACTACTACTAAATAACCCTGTAGCCTCCAAGCCACTACAACTAAATAACCCTGTAGCCTCCAAGCCACTACAACTAAATAACCCTCCCAGCCTCCAAGCCACTACCACTAAATAACCCCCCAGCCTCCAAGCCACTACTACTAAATGACCCCCCAAGACACTACTACCAAATAACCCCCAGCCTCCAAGCCAATACTACTAAATAACCCCCAAGCCAATAATACTAAATAACCCCCTAGCCTCCAGAACACTACTACTAAATAACCCCCCCCAAGCCACTACTACTAAATAACCCCCTAGCCTCCAAGCCACTACTACTAAATAACCCCCTAGCCTCCAAGCCACTACTACTAAATACCCCCCTAGCCTCCAAGCCACTACTACTAAATAACCCTGTAGGCTCCAAGCCACTACGACTAAATAACCCCCACTAGCCTCCAAGCCACTACGACTAAATAACCCCCTAGCCTCCAAGCCACTACTACTAAATAACCCCCTAGCCTCCAAGCCACTACTACTAAATAACCCTGTAGCCTCCAAGCCACTACTACTAAATAACCCTGTAGCCTCCAAGCCACTACTACTAAATAACCCTGTAGCCACCAAGCCACTACTACTGAATACCCCCCTAGCCTCCAAGCCACTACTACTAAATAACCCCTAGCCTCCAAGCCACTACTACTAAATAACCCCCTAGCCTCCAAGCCACTACTACTAAATAACCCCCAGCCTCCAAGCCACTACCACTAAATAACCCCCTAGCCTCCAAGCCACTACTACTAAATAACCCCTAGTCTCCAAGCCACTACTACTAAATAACCCCCTAGCCTCCAAGTCACTACTACTAAATAACCCCCTAGCCTCCAAGCCACTACTACTAAATAACCCTGTAGCCTCCAAGCCACTACTACTAAATAACCCCCTAGCCTCCAAGCCACTACCACTAAATAACCCCCTAGCCTCCAAGCCACTACTACTAAATAACCCCCTAGCCTCCAAGCCACTACCACTAAATAACCCCCTAGCCTCCAAGCCACTACTACTAAATAACCCCCTAGTCTCCAAGCCACTACTACTAAATAACCCCCTAGCTTCCAAGCCACTACTACTAAATAACCCTGTAGCCTCCAAGCCACTACTACTAAATAACCCTGTAGCCACCAAGCCACTACTACTGAATAACCCCCCTAGCCTCCAAGCCACTACTACTAAATAACCCTGTAGCCTCCAAGCCACTACTACTAAATAACCCTGTAGCCACCAAGCCACTACTACTGAATAACCCCCCTAGCCTCCAAGCCACTACTACTAAATAACCCTGTAGCCTCCAAGCCACTACTACTAAATAAACCCCCTAGCCTCCAAGCCACTACTACAAAATAACCCTGTAGCCACCAAGCCACTACTACTAAATAACCCCCCTAGCCTCCAAGCCACTACTACTAAATAACCCCCCCCCCCCCTAGCCTCCAAGCCACTACTACTAAATAACCCCCTAGCCTCCAAGCCACTACTACTAAATAACCCCTAGCCTCCAAGCCACTACTACTAAATAACCCCCCCAAGCCTCCAAGCCACTACTACTAAATAACCCCTAGCCTCCAAGCCACTACTACTAAATAACCAATAGCCACTACTACTAAATAACCCCCCATAGCCACTACTACTAAATAACCCCCCTAGCCTCCAAGCCACTACTACTAAATAACCCCCCAGAGCCTCCTGAATTGCTTACAGAAAATGCAGAGATCATAATGGCGACAGTATTGAGCATTAAATAAATACTACTATCCCACAAACACTTCCTCATGAAAACTATATATCATCTAGCCTTGTTCTGGTCCTCTGTGGACTTCCATGACATCTCGGCCACTGAACCCTTCATCCACACCACATAAACATCACTCATTGACTTGAGGTTTTAGTTGAGTTGTAGTAGGTAAGACAGCCACAAGGGGGTGCTATAGTACAAAGTAAGTGCTGGAGAGAGGGGAGGGGTGGTGGGAATGGTTTCAGGACACTGAGGCAGATTATGCAGGTTGGCACAGCAATGCACAGCTTAGCTGCACAGAATTTGAGGCTGTTGCAGAGTGCAGACACAGTAGTAACGTGAGACAGGAAGTACAGCCAAGATATCCAAAATCCAGGTTAGCTCACACAACCTCACCAGGCTGGTCCCAGATCTGTTGTCTCCTTCTATAGACTGGTCCCAGATCTGTGGTCTCATTCTATAGCCTGGTCCCAGATCTGTGGTCTCATTCTATAGCCCTAGCTCTAGAGTCAGATGAAAGCATGGATACCATTGCTGTGTCTCTGTTTGCAGTTTGAATGAAGTTGCAAACCTAGCAGCAAACGAAACTACCTTAAAACCTCCTTCAAACTCCATGTACAGATACTGGACACGGAGACATACACATGGTCTCCACGTGTTCATCTGAATCTGGGGAAGTAGATCAAGTCTTTCACTACCATAGTGATGAGTTACAACCTGTATTGGTGGCAAACAGAGAGTACAGCCACCTCATCATCTCCATACAGTCCAGAGGTGTGAATGAGACTACAGCCACCTCATCATCTCCATACAGCCCAGAGGTGTGAATGAGACTACAGCCACCTCATCATCTCTCTACAGTCCAGTGGTGTGAATGAGACTACAGCCACCTCATCACCTCTCTACAGTCCAGTGGTGTGAATGAGACTACAGCCACCTCATCATCTCTCTACAGTCCAGTGGTGTGAATGAGACTACAGCCACCTCATCATCTCCATACAGCCCAGTGGTGTGAATGAGACTACAGCCACCTCATCATCTCCCTTCAGTCCAGAGGTGTGAATGAGACTACAGCCACCTCATCACCTCCCTTCAGTCCAGAGGTGTGAATGAGACTACAGCCACCTCATCATCTCTCTACAGTCCAGAGGTGTGAATGAGACTACAGCCACCTCATCACCTCTCTACAGTCCAGTGGTGTGAATGAGACTACAGCCACCTCATCATCTCCATACAGCCCAGAGGTGTGAATGAGACTACAGCCACCTCATCACCTCTCTACAGTCCAGTGGTGTGAATGAGACTACAGCCACCTCATCACCTCTCTACAGTCCAGAGGTGTGAATGAGACTACAGCCACCTCATCATCTCTCTTACAGTCCAGAGGTGTGAATGAGACTACAGCCACCTCATCACCTCTCTACAGTCCAGAGGTGTGAATGAGACTACAGCCACCTCATCATCTCTCTTACAGTCCAGAGGTGTGAATGAGACTACAGCCACCTCATCATCTCCATACAGCCCAGAGGTGTGAATGAGACTACAGCCACCTCATCACCTCTCTACAGTCCAGTGGTGTGAATGAGACTACAGCCACCTCATCATCTCTCTTACAGTCCAGAGGTGTGAATGAGACTACAGCCACCTCATCATCTCCATACAGCCCAGAGGTGTGAATGAGACTACAGCCACCTCATCACCTCTCTACAGTCCAGAGGTGTGAATGAGACTACAGCCACCTCATCACCTCTCTACAGTCCAGAGGTCTGAATGAGAGCCAGGAGACTACAGCCACCTCATCATCTCTCTACAGTCCAGTGGTGTGAATGAGACTACAGCCACCTCATCATCTCTCTACAGTCCAGTGGTGTGAATGAGTCTACAGCCACCTCATCACCTCTCTACAGTCCAGTGGTGTGAATGAGACTACAGCCACCTCATCATCTCTCTACAGCCCAGAGGTGTGAATGAGAGCCAGGAGACTACAGCCACCTCATCATCTCCATACAGCCCAGAGGTGTGAATGAGACTACAGCCACCTCATCATCTCTCTACAGTCCAGAGGTGTGAATGAGACTACAGCCACCTCATCATCTCTCTACAGCCCAGAGGTGTGAATGAGAGCCAGGAGACTACAGCCACCTCATCATCTCCATACAGCCCAGAGGTGTGAATGAGACTACAGCCACCTCATCATCTCTCTACAGTCCAGTGATGTGAATGAGACTACCGCCAACTCATCATCTCCATACAGCCCAGAGGTGTGAATGAGACTACAGCCACCTCATCACCTCTCTACAGTCCAGTGGTGTGAATGAGACTACAGCCACATCATCATCTCTCTACAGTCCAGAGGTGTGAATGAGACTACAGCCACCTCATCACCTCTCTACAGTCCAGTGGTGTGAATGAGACTACAGCCACCTCATCACCTCTCTACAGTCCAGTGGTGTGAATGAGACTACAGCCACCTCATCACCTCTCTACAGTCCAGTGGTGTGAATGAGACTACAGCCACCTCATCATCTCCATACAGCCCAGAGGTGTGAATGAGACTACAGCCACCTCATCACCTCTCTACAGTCCAGTGGTGTGAATGAGACTACAGCCACCTCATCATCTCTCTACAGTCCAGTGGTGTGAATGAGACTACAGCCACCTCATCACCTCTCTACAGTCCAGTGGTGTGAATGAGACTACAGCCACCTCATCACCTCTCTACAGTCCAGAGGTGTGAATGAGAGCCAGGAGACTACAGCCAAATTAGTGCATTCAGCGTTTTCAGCCACACTCGTTGCTGACAGGCGTATAAAATCGAGCACACCGCCATGCAATCTCCATAGACAAACGTTGGCAGACTATTGGCCCTGGCCCGTATAATAGAGCTCGTTGACCTTTCCAACAAGTCAGTCCGTCAAATTTCTGCCCTGCTAGAGCTGCTGTTAACTGTAAATGTAGACGTCTTCGGGGGAACAACAGCTCAGCAGTGAAGAGGTCACAAGGTCACAGAACTGGACCACCGAGTGCTGAAGTGCATAAAATTGTCTGTCCTCGGTTGCAACATTCAACATGCGCCCCCGAGTGTCGCATCTCAGTACTAGACGCGTCACTACAGACCATTGTTTGATTCCAGGCTGTATCACAACAGGCCGTTGTGATACACCACTGGGATTGAGGCTGTTATAGCAGCAATGTTCCAACATCTAGTGGAAAGCCTTCCCAGAAGAGTGGAGGCTGTTATAGCAGCAATGTTCCAACATCTAGTGGAAAGCCTTCCCAGAAGAGTGGCGGCTGTTATAGCAGCAATGTTCCAACATCTAGTGGAAAGCCTTCCCAGAAGAGTGGCGGCTGTTATAGCAGCAATGTTCCAACATCTAGTGGAAAGCCTTCCCAGAAGAGTGGAGGCTGTTATAGCAGCAATGTTCCAACATCTAGTGGAAAGCCTTCCCAGAAGAGTGGAGGCTGTTATAGCAGCAATGTTCCAACAATCTAGTGGAAAGCCTTCCCAGAAGAGTGGAGGCTGTTATAGCAGCAAAGGGAAGACCAACTCCATATTAATGACTTCCCAGAAGAGTCCTGGAGGCTGTTATAGCAGCAAAGGGAAGACCAACTCCATATTAATGACTTCCCAGAAGAGTCCTGGAGGCTGTTATAGCAGCAAAGGGAAGACCAACTCCATATTAAAGCCTTCCCAGATGAGTGGAGGCTGTTATAGCAGCAACGTTCCAACATCTAGTGGAAAGCCTTCCCAGAAGAGTGGTGGCTGTTATAGCAGCAACGTTCCAACATCTAGTGGAAAGCCTTCCCAGAGGAGTGGAGGCTGTTATAGCAGCAATGTTCCAACATCTAGTGGAAAGACTTCCCAGATGAGTGGAGGCTGTTATAGCAGTAAAGGGGGACCAACTCCATATTAAAGCCTTCCCAGAAGAGTGGAGGCTGTTATAGCAGCAAAGGGAAGACCAACTCCATATTAATGACTTCCCAGAAGAGTGGAGGCTGTTATAGCAGCAAAGGGGGACCAACTCCATATTAATGACTTCCCAGAAGAGTGGAGGCTGTTATAGCAGCAAAGGGAAGACCAACTCCATATTAATGACTTCCCAGAAGAGTGGAGGCTGTTATAGCAGCAAAGGGTAGACCAACTCCATATTAATGACTTCCCAGAAGAGTGGAGGCTGTTATAGCAGCAAAGGGAAAACCAACTCCATATTAATGACTTCCCAGAAGAGTGGAGGCTGTTATAGCAGCAAAGGGGGACCAACTCCATATTAATGACTTCCCAGAAGAGTGGAGGCTGTTATACCAGCAAAGGGAAGACCAACTCCATATTAAAGCCTTCCCAGATGAGTGGAGGCTGTTATAGCAGCAAAGGGAAGACCAACTCCATATTAATGACTTCCCAGAAGAGTGGAGGCTGTTATAGCAGCAAAGGGAAGACCAACTCCATATTAATGACTTCCCAGAAGAGTCCTGGAGGCTGTTATAGCAGCAAAGGGAAGACCAACTCCATATTAAAGCCTTCCCAGATGAGTGGAGGCTGTTATAGCAGCAACGTTCCAACATCTAGTGGAAAGCCTTCCCAGAAGAGTGGTGGCTGTTATAGCAGCAACGTTCCAACATCTAGTGGAAAGCCTTCCCAGAGGAGTGGAGGCTGTTATAGCAGCAATGTTCCAACATCTAGTGGAAAGCCTTCCCAGATGAGTGGAGGCTGTTATAGCAGCAAAGGGGACCAACTCCATATTAATGCCTTCCCAGAAGAGTGGAGGCTGTTATAGCAGCAAAGGGAAGACCAACTCCATATTAATGCCTTCCCAGAAGAGTGGAGGCTGTTATAGCAGCAAAGGGAAGACCAACTCCATATTAATGCCTTCCCAGAAGAGTGGAGGCTGTTATAGCAGCAAAGGGGGGACCAACTCCATATTAATGACTTCCCAGAAGAGTGGAGGCTGTTATAGCAGCAAAGGGGGGACCAACTCCATATTAATGACTTCCCAGAAGAGTCCTGGAGGCTGTTATAGCAGCAAAGGGGGGACCAACTCCATATTAATGACTTCCCAGAAGAGTCCTGGAGGCTGTTATAGCAGCAAAGGGGGGACCAACTCCATATTAATGACTTCCCAGAAGAGTCCTGGAGGCTGTTCTAGCAGCAAAGGGAAGACCAACTCCATATTAATGACTTCCCAGAAGAGTGGAGGCTGTTATAGCAGCAAAGGGGGACCAACTCCATATTAATGACTTCCCAGAAGAGTGGAGGCTGTTATAGCAGCAAAGGGAAGACCAACTCCATATTAATGACTTCCCAGAAGAGTGGAGGCTGTTATAGCAGCAAAGGGGGGACCAACTCCATATTAATGACTTCCCAGAAGAGTCCTGGAGGCTGTTCTAGCAGCAAAGGGGGGACCAACTCCATATTAATGACTTCCCAGAAGAGTGGAGGCTGTTATAGCAGCAAAGGGGGGACCAACTCCATATTAATGACTTCCCAGAAGAGTCCTGGAGGCTGTTCTAGCAGCAAAGGGGGGACCAACTCCATATTAATGACTTCCCAGAAGAGTAGAGGCTGTTATAGCAGCAAAGGGAAGACCAACTCCATATTAATGACTTCCCAGAAGAGTGGAGGCTGTTATAGCAGCAAAGGGAAGACCAACTCCATATTAATGACTTCCCAGAAGAGTGGAGGCTGTTATAGCAGCAAAGGGGGGGACCAACTCCATATTAATGACTTCCCAGAAGAGTGGAGGCTGTTATAGCAGCAAAGGGGGACCAACTCCATATTAATGACTTCCCAGAAGAGTGGAGGCTGTTATAGCAGCAAAGGGAAGACCAACTCCATATTAATGACTTCCCAGAAGAGTGGAGGCTGTTATAGCAGCAAAGGGAAGACCAACTCCATATTAATGACTTCCCAGAAGAGTGGAGGCTGTTATAGCAGCAAAGGGAAGACCAACTCCATATTAATGACTTCCCAGAAGAGTGGAGGCTGTTATAGCAGCAAAGGGGGACCAACTCCATATTAATGACTTCCCAGAAGAGTGGAGGCTGTTATAGCAGCAAAGGGAAGACCAACTCCATATTAATGACTTCCCAGAAGAGTAGAGGCTGTTATAGCAGCAAAGGGAAGACCAACTCCATATTAACGACCATGATTTTGGAACAAGATGTTTGACGAGCATATACTTTTGATAGTGTACTGTATATTTCAAATTGTGTTAATTGTCTATCTGAAAGGTGGGTCTGTCCCTTCACAGCCTAGTCAACAGTCTGTCCCCATCACAGCCTAGTCAACAGTCTGTCCCCATCACAGCCTAGTCAACAGTCTGTCCCCATCACAGCCTAGTCAACAGTCTGTCCCCATCACAGCCTAGTCAACAGTCTGTCCCCATCACAGCCTAGTCAACAGTCTGTCCCCATCACAGCCTAGTCAACAGTCTGTCCCTTCACAGCCTAGTCAACAGTCTGTCCCTTCACAGCCTAGTCAACAGTCTGTCTCTTCACAGCCTAGTCAACAGTCTGTCCCCATCACAGCCTAGTCAACAGTCTGTCCCCATCACAGCCTAGTCAACAGTCTGTCCCTTCACAGCCTAGTCAACAGTCTGTCCCCATCACAGCCTAGTCAACAGTCTGTCCCCATCACAGCCTAGTCAACAGTCTGTCCCCATCACAGCCTAGTCAACAGTCTGTCTCTTCACAGCCTAGTCAACAGTCTGTCCCCATCACAGCCTAGTCAACAGTCTGTCCCCATCACAGCCTAGTCAACAGTCTGTCCCCATCACAGCCTAGTCAACAGTCTGTCCCCATCACAGCCTAGTCAACAGTATGTCCCTTCACAGCCTAGTCAACAGTCTGTCCCCTTCACAGCCTAGTCAACAGTCTGTCCCCATCACAGCCTAGTCAACAGTCTGTCCCCATCACAGCCTAGTCAACAGTCTGTCCCTTCACAGCCTAGTCAACAGTCTGTCCCCTTCACAGCCTAGTCAACAGTCTGTCCCCATCACAGCCTAGCCAACAGTCTGTCCCCATCACAGCCTAGTCAACAGTCTGTCCCTTCACAGCCTAGTCAACAGTCTGTCCCCATCACAGCCTAGCCAACAGTCTGTCCCCATCACAGCCTAGTCAACAGTCTGTCCCCTTCACAGCCTAGTCAACAGTCTGTCCCTTCACAGCCTAGTCAACAGTCTGTCCCTTCACAGCCTAGTCAACAGTCTGTCCCCATCACAGCCTAGTCAACAGTCTGTCCCCATCACAGCCTAGTCAACAGTCTGTCCCCATCACAGCCTAGTCAACAGTCTGTCCCCATCACAGCCTAGTCAACAGTCTGTCCCCATCACAGCCTAGTCAACAGTCTGTCTCTTCACAGCCTAGTCAACAGTCTGTCCCCATCACAGCCTAGTCAACAGTCTGTCCCCATCACAGCCTAGTCAACAGTCTGTCCCTTCACAGCCTAGTCAACAGTCTGTCTCTTCACAGCCTAGTCAACAGTCTGTCCCCATCACAGCCTAGTCAACAGTCTGTCCCCATCACAGCCTAGTCAACAGTCTGTCCCCATCACAGCCTAGTCAACAGTCTGTCCCCATCACAGCCTAGTCAACAGTCTGTCCCCATCACAGCCTAGTCAACAGTCTGTCCCTTCACAGCCTAGTCAACAGTCTGTCTCTTCACAGCCTAGTCAACAGTCTGTCCCCATCACAGCCTAGTCAACAGTCTGTCCCCATCACAGCCTAGTCAACAGTCTGTCCCCATCACAGCCTAGTCAACAGTCTGTCCCCATCACAGCCTAGTCAACAGTCTGTCCCTTCACAGCCTAGTCAACAGTCTGTCCCCTTCACAGCCTAGTCAACAGTCTGTCCCCATCACAGCCTAGTCAACAGTCTGTCCCCATCACAGCCTAGTCAACAGTCTGTCCCTTCACAGCCTAGTCAACAGTCTGTCCCCTTCACAGCCTAGTCAACAGTCTGTCCCCTTCACAGCCTAGTCAACAGTCTGTCCCCATCACAGCCTAGTCAACAGTCTGTCCCCATCACAGCCTAGTCAACAGTCTGTCTCTTCACAGCCTAGTCAACAGTCTGTCCCCATCACAGCCTAGTCAACAGTCTGTCCCCATCACAGCCTAGTCAACAGTCTGTCCCTTCACAGCCTAGTCAACAGTCTGTCTCTTCACAGCCTAGTCAACAGTCTGTCCCCATCACAGCCTAGTCAACAGTCTGTCCCCATCACAGCATAGTCAACAGTCTGTCCCCATCACAGCCTAGTCAACAGTCTGTCCCTTGACAGCCTAGTCAACAGTCTGTCCCCATCACAGCCTAGTCAACAGTCTGTCCCCATCACAGCCTAGTCAACAGTCTGTCCCCATCACAGCCTAGTCAACAGTCTGTCCCCATCACAGCCTAGTCAACAGTCTGTCCCTTCACAGCCTAGTCAACAGTCTGTCCCCATCACAGCCTAGTCAACAGTCTGTCCCCATCACAGCCTAGTCAACAGTCTGTCCCTTCACAGCCTAGTCAACAGTCTGTCTCTTCACAGCCTAGTCAACAGTCTGTCCCCATCACAGCCTAGTCAACAGTCTGTCCCCATCACAGCCTAGTCAACAGTCTGTCCCCATCACAGCCTAGTCAACAGTCTGTCCCTTCACAGCCTAGTCAACAGTCTGTCCCCATCACAGCCTAGTCAACAGTCTGTCCCCATCACAGCCTAGTCAACAGTCTGTCCCCATCACAGCCTAGTCAACAGTCTGTCCCCATCACAGCCTAGTCAACAGTCTGTCCCCATCACAGCCTAGTCAACAGTCTGTCCCCATCACAGCCTAGTCAACAGTCTGTCCCTTCACAGCCTAGTCAACAGTCTGTCCCCATCACAGCCTAGTCAACAGTCTGTCCCCATCACAGCCTAGTCAACAGTCTGTCCCCATCACAGCCTAGTCAACAGTCTGTCCCCATCACAGCCTAGTCAACAGTCTGTCCCCATCACAGCCTAGTCAACAGTCTGTCCCTTCACAGCCTAGTCAACAGTCTGGCCCCATCACAGCCTAGTCAACAGTCTGTCCCCATCACAGCCTAGTCAACAGTCTGTCCCCATCACAGCCTAGTCAACAGTCTGTCCCTTCACAGCCTAGTCAACAGTCTGTCCCCATCACAGCCTAGTCAACAGTCTGTCCCTTCACAGCCTAGTCAACAGTCTGTCCCCATCACAGCCTAGTCAACAGTCTGTCCCTTCACAGCCTAGTCAACAGTCTGTCCCCATCACAGCCTAGTCAACAGTCTGTCCCTTCACAGCCTAGTCAACAGTCTGTCCCCATCACAGCCTAGTCAACAGTCTGTCCCCATCACAGCCTAGTCAACAGTCTGTCCCTTCACAGCCTAGTCAACAGTCTGTCCCCTTCACAGCCTAGTCAACAGTCTGTCCCCATCACAGCCTAGTCAACAGTCTGTCTCTTCACAGCCTAGTCAACAGTCTGTCCCTTCACAGCCTAGTCAACAGTCTGTCCCTTCACAGCCTAGTCAACAGTCTGTCCCCATCACAGCCTAGTCAACAGTCTGTCCCCATCACAGCCTAGTCAACAGTCTGTCCCCATCACAGCCTAGTCAACAGTCTGTCCCCTTCACAGCCTAGTCAACAGTCTGTCCCCATCACAGCCTAGTCAACAGTCTGTCCCCAACAGCCTAGTCAACAGTCTGTCCCCATCACAGCCTAGTCAACAGTCTGTCCCCATCACAGCCTAGTCAACAGTCTGTCCCCATCACAGCCTAGTCAACAGTCTGTCCCCATCACAGCCTAGTCAACAGTCTGTCCCCATCACAGCCTAGTCAACAGTCTGTCCCCATCACAGCCTAGTCAACAGTCTGTCCCCATCACAGCCTAGTCAACAGTCTGTCCCCATCACAGCCTAGTCAACAGTCTGTCCCCATCACAGCCTAGTCAACAGTCTGTCCCCATCACAGCCTAGTCAACAGTCTGTCCCCATCACAGCCTAGTCAACAGTCTGTCCCCATCACAGCCTAGTCAACAGTCTGTCCCCATCACAGCCTAGTCAACAGTCTGTCCCCATCACAGCCTAGTCAACAGTCTGTCCCCATCACAGCCTAGTCAACAGTCTGTCCCCATCACAGCCTAGTCAACAGTCTGTCCCCATCACAGCCTAGTCAACAGTCTGTCCCTAGTCACAGCTGTCCCCATAGTCAACAGTCTGTCCCCATCACAGCCTAGTCAACAGTCTGTCCCCATCACAGCCTAGTCAACAGTCTGTCCCCATCACAGCCTAGTCAACAGTCTGTCCCCATCACAGCCTAGTCAACAGTCTGTCCCCATCACAGCCTAGTCAACAGTCTGTCCCCTTCACAGCCTAGTCAACAGTCTGTCCCCATCACAGCCTAGTCAACAGTCTGTCCCCATCACAGCCTAGTCAACAGTCTGTCCCCATCACAGCCTAGTCAACAGTCTGTCCCCTTCACAGCCTAGTCAACAGTCTGTCCCCATCACAGCCTAGTCAACAGTCTGTCCCCTTCACAGCCTAGTCAACAGTCTGTCCCCATCACAGCCTAGTCAACAGTCTGTCCCCTTCACAGCCTAGTCAACAGTCTGTCCCCATCACAGCCTAGTCAACAGTCTGTCCCATCACAGCCTAGTCAACAGTCTGTCCCCATCACAGCCTAGTCAACAGTCTGTCCCTTCACAGCCTAGTCAACAGTCTGTCCCCATCACAGCCTAGTCAACAGTCTGTCCCCATCACAGCCTAGTCAACAGTCTGTCCCCATCACAGCCCTAGTCAACAGTCTGTCTCTTCACAGCCTAGTCAACAGTCTGTCCCCATCACAGCCTAGTCAACAGTCTGTCCCCATCAGTCTGTCCCCTTCAGCCTAGTCAACAGTCTGTCCCCATCACAGCCTAGTCAACAGTCTGTCCCCATCACAGCCTAGTCAACAGTCTGTCCCTTCACAGCCTAGTCAACAGTCTGTCCCCTTCACAGCCTAGTCAACAGTCTGTCCCCATCACAGCCTAGTCAACAGTCTGTCCCCATCACAGCCTAGTCAACAGTCTGTCCCCATCACAGCCTAGTCAACAGTCTGTCCCTTCACAGCCTAGTCAACAGTCTGTCCCTTCACAGCCTAGTCAACAGTCTGTCCCCATCACAGCCTAGTCAACAGTCTGTCCCTTCACAGCCTAGTCAACAGTCTGTCCCCATCACAGCCTAGTCAACAGTCTGTCCCTTCACAGCCTAGTCAACAGTCTGTCCCCATCACAGCCTAGTCAACAGTCTGTCCCCATCACAGCCTAGTCAACAGTCTGTCCCTTCACAGCCTAGTCAACAGTCTGTCCCCATCACAGCCTAGTCAACAGTCTGTCCCCATCACAGCCTAGTCAACAGTCTGTCTCTTCACAGCCTAGTCAACAGTCTGTCCCTTCACAGCCTAGTCAACAGTCTGTCCCCATCACAGCCTAGTCAACAGTCTGTCCCCATCACAGCCTAGTCAACAGTCTGTCCCCATCACAGCCTAGTCAACAGTCTGTCTCTTCACAGCCTAGTCAACAGTCTGTCCCCATCACAGCCTAGTCAACAGTCTGTCCCCATCACAGCCTAGTCAACAGTCTGTCCCCATCACAGCCTAGTCAACAGTCTGTCCCCATCACAGCCTAGTCAACAGTCTGTCCCTTCACAGCCTAGTCAACAGTCTGTCCCCTTCACAGCCTAGTCAACAGTCTGTCCCCATCACAGCCTAGTCAACAGTCTGTCCCCATCACAGCCTAGTCAACAGTCTGTCCCCATCACAGCCTAGTCAACAGTCTGTCCCCTTCACAGCCTAGTCAACAGTCTGTCCCCATCACAGCCTAGCCAACAGTCTGTCCCCATCACAGCCTAGCCAACAGTCTGTCCCCATCACAGCCTAGTCAACAGTCTGTCCCTTCACAGCCTAGTCAACAGTCTGTCCCCTTCACAGCCTAGTCAACAGTCTGTCCCCATCACAGCCTAGCCAACAGTCTGTCCCCATCACAGCCTAGTCAACAGTCTGTCCCCATCACAGCCTAGTCAACAGTCTGTCCCTTCACAGCCTAGTCAACAGTCTGTCTCTTCACAGCCTAGTCAACAGTCTGTCTCTTCACAGCCTAGTCAACAGTCTGTCCCCATCACAGCCTAGTCAACAGTCTGTCCCCATCACAGCCTAGTCAACAGTCTGTCCCCATCACAGCCTAGTCAACAGTCTGTCCCTTCACAGCCTAGTCAACAGTCTGTCCCCATCACAGCCTAGTCAACAGTCTGTCCCCATCACAGCCTAGTCAACAGTCTGTCCCCATCACAGCCTAGTCAACAGTCTGTCCCCATGACAGCCTAGTCAACAGTCTGTCCCCATCACAGCCTAGTCAACAGTCGGTCCCTTCACAGCCTAGTCAACAGTCTGTCTCCATCACAGCCTAGTCAACAGTCTGTCCCCATCACAGCCTAGTCAACAGTCTGTCCCCATCACAGCCTAGTCAACAGTCTGTCCCTTCACAGCCTAGTCAACAGTCTGTCCCCATCACAGCCTAGTCAACAGTCTGTCCCTTCACAGCCTAGTCAACAGTCTGTCCCCATCACAGCCTAGCCAACAGTCTGTCCCTTCACAGCCTAGTCAACAGTCTGTCCCCATCACAGCCTAGTCAACAGTCTGTCCCTTCACAGCCTAGTCAACAGTCTGTCCCCATCACAGCCTAGTCAACAGTCTGTCCCCATCACAGCCTAGTCAACAGTCTGTCCCCATCACAGCCTAGTCAACAGTCTGTCCCTTCACAGCCTAGTCAACAGTCTGTCCCCATCACAGCCTAGTCAACAGTCTGTCCCTTCACAGCCTAGTCAACAGTCTGTCCCCATCACAGCCTAGTCAACAGTCTGTCCCCATCACAGCCTAGTCAACAGTCTGTCTCTTCACAGCCTAGTCAACAGTCTGTCCCTTCACAGCCTAGTCAACAGTCTGTCCCTTCACAGCCTAGTCAACCATACTCAGTACATTTTAGGTCTCAGAACAAATATGGCAATGCTGACTGACTAGCTAGCTGACTGATTGATTGACTAGCTAGCTGACTGACTGACTAGCTGACTGATTGATTGACAAGCTAGCTGACTGACTAGCTAGCCGACTGACTAGCTAGCCGACTGACTAGCTAACTGACTGACTAGCTAGCTGACTGACTGACTAGCTAGCTGTGTGAGGTTCTGTGTTATGCACTATAGCCCGTTACCATATCATATGTGATTGAATATTATCTGCTGTTGGCTTGTGTGGATGTATGTATGTGCCATGCAACATAGCTGACTTGAAACATTGTTAACAGTTTCAGGGCCATGGGCCTTTCTCGTGATGGAAAAATACATAAAAACGGACACATACAGAACGTAGTGTACCAAACCACAGACTGTTTTTTGTTAGAACTCAAACTTAACAATAACAGAATCTAGGGAATGAGCGCATAGATACTCTACACAGAAACAGTTACATCTATCAACTGGAGCGCCCGGGGGCTGGTACCAGCTCGTATGCCAACAATCAACGATAGGCTGGGTGAGTCTAAACCACGCCCACTCTCTACTCTGTGACAGGCCGGCTCAGAAGCAGGAATTACCTCTGTCAGAGTATATTATAATAATTTTGTCAGGTGACTCATTGTCATATTTATCCTGATACCAGATTCGAATTGACACAACCCTAACAGCTGACTAGCTAGCTAGCTGACTGACTGACTGACTAGCTAGCTGACTGACTGACTAGCTAGTTGACTGACTGACTAGCTAGCTGACTGACTGACTAGCTAGCTGACTGACTAGCTAGCTGACTAGCAAGCTGACTGGCTGACTAGCTAGCTGACTGACTGACTAGCTAGCTGACTGACTAGCAAGCTAGCTGACTGACTAGCAAGCTGACTGACTAGCTAGCTGACTGACTGACTAGCTAGCTGACTAGCAAGCTGACTGGCTGACTAGCTAGCTGACTGACTAGCAAGCTAGCTGACTGACTAGCAAGCTGACTGACTAGCTAGCTGACTGACTGACTAGCTAGCTGACTGACTAGCTAGCTGCCTAGCTAGCTGACTGACTAGCTAGCTGACTGACTAGCTAGCTGACTAGCTAGCTGACTAGCTAGCTGACTGACTAGCTAGTTGACTGACTGACTAGCTAGTTGACTGACTAGCTAGCTGACTAGCTAGCTGACTGACTAGCTAGCTGACTAACTAGCTGACTGACTAGCTAGCTGACTGACTGACTAGCTAGCTGACTGACTAGCTAGCTGACTGACTGACTAGCAAGCTAACTGACTGACTAGCAAGCTGACTGACTGACTAGCTAGCTAGCTGACTAGCTAGCTGACTGACTAGCAAGCTGACTGACTAGCTAGCTGACTGACTAGCTAGCTGACTGACTAGCAAGCTGACTGACTGACTAGCTAGCTGACTGACTGACTAGCTAGCTAGCTGACTAGCTAGCTAGCTGGCTGACTGACTAGCTAGCTAGCTGACTAGCTAGCTGACTGACTAGCTGACTGACTAGCAAGCTGACTGACTAGCTATCTGACTGACTAGCAAGCTGACTGACTAGCAAGCTGACTGACTAGCAAGCTGACTGACTAGCTAGCTGACTGACTAGCAAGCTGACTGACTAGCTAGCTGACTGACTAGCTAGCTGACTGACTAGCTAGCTGACTGAGCAGCCAAAGCGACATCATTAGAGGGGCACAGCGACATCACTAGAGGGGCACAGCGACATCATTAGAGGGGCACAGCGACATCACTAGAGGGGCACAGCGACATCACTAGAGGGGCACAGTAACGGCACAGCGGGTAGAGGGCCAGTAGAGTAGAGCTCAGCCAGGGCAATAGAGGGTAGAGGGACAGTAGAATAGTAGAGTAGAGCTCAGCCAGGGCAATAGAGGGTAGAGGGGCAGTAGAATAGTAGAGTAGAGCTCAGCCAAGGCAATAGAGGGTAGAGGGGCAGTAGAATAGTAGAGTAGAGCTCAGCCAGGGCAATAGAGGGTAGAGGGACAGTAGAATAGTAGAGTAGAGCTCAGCCAGGGCAATAGAGGGTAGAGGGGCAGTAGAATAGTAGAGTAGAGCTCAGCCAGGGCAATAGAGTGGCAGTAGAGTAGAGCTCAGCCAGGGCAATAGAGGGTAGAAGGGCAGTAGAATAGTAGAGTAGAGCTCAGCCAGGGCAATAGAGGGTAGAGGGGCAGTAGAGTAGAGCTCAGCCAGGGCAATAGAGGGTAGAGGGGCAGTAGAATAGTAGAGTAGAGCTCAGCCAGGGCAATAGAGTGGCAGTAGAATAGAACTCAGCCAGGGCAATAGAGGGTAAAGGGGCAGTAGAATAGAACTCAGCCAGGGCAATAGAGGGGCAGTAGAGTAGAGCTCAGCCAGGGCAATAGAGGGTAGGGGGGCAGTAGAAAAGAACTCAGCCACGGCAATAGAGGGTAGAGGGGCAGTAGAATAGAACTCAGCCAGGGCAATAGAGGGTAGGGGGGCAGTAGAAAATAACTCAGCCAGGGCAATAGAGGGTAGAGGGGCAGTAGAATAGAGCTCAGCCAGGGCAATAGAGGGTAGAGGGGCAGTAGAATAGAGCTCAGCCAGGGCAATAGAGGGTAGAGGGGCAGTAGAATAGTAGAGTAGAGCTCAGCCAGGGCAATAGAGGGTAGAGGGGCAGTAGAATAGTAGAGTAAAGCTCAGCCAGGGTAATAGAGGGTCGAGGGGCAGTAGAGTAGAGCTCAGCCAGGGTAATAGAGGGGCAGTAGAGCAGAGCTCAGCCAGGGTAATAGAGGGGCAGTAGAGCAGAGCTCAGCCAGGGTAATAGAGGGGCAGTAGAGTAGAGCTCAGCCAGGGTAATAGAGGGGCAGTAGAGCAGAGCTCAGCCAGGGTAATAGAGGGGCAGTAGAGCAGAGCTCAGCCAGGGTAATAGAGGGGCAGTAGAGCATAGCTCAGCCAGGGTCCAGGAGGGAAGCTGCCTGTCTACAGCAGGTTAACAGTGGTTAAAGACGGTCAACCACCCAATGAAGCCAGCTTGCAGACTCAGACACAACTCTTTAGCTGACAGGGATTGCCTAAGGTATTATGCCATTAACTTAAGGCTACATAAGTATCAAGGGTGAATTTTTAAATATTTGAACATTCCAATGTAAAGTGCTATTTTTTGCATAGATACTGAGGACACATTATCTGTGTGTACCACGTGTACCATTATCTGTGTGTACCACGTGTACCATTATCTGTGTGTACCATTATCTGTGTGTACCACGTGTACCATTATCTGTGTGTACCACGTGTACCATTATTTGTGTGTACCATTATCTGTGTGTACCATTATTTGTGTGTACCATTATCTGTGTGTACCATTATCTGTGTGTACCACGTGTACCATTATTTGTGTGTACCATTATCTGTGTGTACCATTATTTGTGTGTACCGTTATCTGTGTGTACCATTATCTGTGTGTACCATTATTTGTGTGTACCACGTGTACCATTATTTGTGTGTACCACGTGTACCATTATCTGTGTGTACCACGTGTACCATTATCTGTGTGTACCACGTGTACCATTATCTGTGTGTACCACGTGTACCATTATTTGTGTGTACCATTATCTGTGTGTACCACGTGTACCATTATCTGTGTGTACCACGTGTACCATTATTTGTGTGTACCACGTGTACCATTATCTGTGTGTACCACGTGTACCATTATCTGTGTGTACCACGTGTACCATTATTTGTGTGTACCACGTGTACCATTATTTGTGTGTACCACGTGTACCATTATCTGTGTGTACCACGTGTACCATTATTTGTGTGTACCATGTGTACCATTATTTGTGTGTACCAAGTGTACCATTATTTGTGTGTACCACGTGTACCATTATTTGTGTGTACCACGTGTACCATTATTTGTGTGTACCACGTGTACCATTATTTGTGTGTACCACGTGTACCATTATTTGTGTGTACCACATGTACCATTATCTGTGTGTACCACGTGTACCATTATTTGTGTGTACCACGTGTACCATTATTTGTGTGTACCACGTGTACCATTATCTGTGTGTACCACGTGTACCATTATTTGTGTGTACCACGTGTACCATTATCTGTGTGTACCACGTGTACCATTATTTGTGTGTACCACGTGTACCATTATCTGTGTGTACCACGTGTACCATTATCTGTGTGTACCACGTGTACCATTATTTGTGTGTACCACGTGTACCATTATTTGTGTGTACCACGTGTACCGTTATTTGTGTGTACCACGTGTACCATTATTTGTGTGTACCACGTGTACCATTATCTGTGTGTACCACGTGTACCATTATTTGTGTGTACCACGTGTACCATTATTTGTGTGTACCACGTGTACCATTATCTGTGTGTACCACGTGTACCATTATTTGTGTGTACCACGTGTACCATTATTTGTGTGTACCACGTGTACCATTATTTGTGTGTACCACGTGTACCATTATTTGTGTGTACCATTATTTGTGTGTACCACGTGTACCATTATCTGTGTGTACCACGTGTACCATTATTTGGTCAAATTAAATCAGGTGTTCATCAGTGCTCAGTTCTAGGACCTCTCAATTATTATTGTCAATGTACTACAATCATTGGACGTTTAGTTTATGAATCCAGTACTGAATGATATGAGATGGGTCTATTATTGGATCCAGTACTGAATGATATGAGATGGGTCTATTATTGGATCCAGTACTGAATGATGAGATGGGTCTATTATTGGATCCAGTACTGAATGATATGAGATGGGTCTATTATTGGATCCAGTACTGAATGATGAGATGGGTCTATTATTGGATCCAGTACTGAATGATATGAGATGGGTCTATTATTGAATCCAGTACTGAATGATATGAGATGGGTCTATTATTGGAACACATTGGGCATCATTCCCCATCAGCTGAAGAGTTCCACAAATAGAGAAATCCTTACGATATCATCACTAGGGTCCCAGAAACATGCCCGAAATCCCCAGGTTTATCAAGAAATCCTGGTCGGGGGATTCTCCAACCAGGATTTACGGAAAAGTCAGTAATTTGAGGATAGTTTCCAGAATTGTGCAACGCTCAAACGTACTGCCTGATACCCCAGCCGTAGAGAGAGAACCACCTACCCAAAGATGTCCTCCTCCTTCCCAGTCCCAGGGAGAGAGAACCACCTACCCAAAGATGTCCTCCTCCTTCCCAGTCCCAGGGAGAGAGAACCACCTATCCAAAGATGTCCTCCTCCTTCCCAGTCCCAGGGAGAGAGAACCACCTACCCAGAGATGTCCTCCTCCTTCCCAGTCCCAGGGAGAGAGAACCACCTACCCAAAGATGTCCTCCTCCTTCCCAGTCCCAGGGAGAGAGAACCACCTACCCAGAGATGTCCTCCTCCTTCCCAGCCCCAGGGAGAGAGAACCACCTACCCAGAGATGTCCTCCTCCTTCCCGGCCCCAGGGAGAGAGAACCACCTACCTAGAGATGTCCTCCTCCTTCCCAGTCCCAGGGAGAGAGAACCACCTACCCAGAGATGTCCTCCTCCTTCCCAGTCCCAGGGAGAGAGAACCACCTACCCAGAGATGTCCTCCTCCTTCCCAGTCCCAGGGAGAGAGAACCACCTACCCAGAGATGTCCTCCTCCTTCCCAGTCCCAGGGAGAGAGAACCACCTACCCAGAGATGTCCTCCTCCTTCCCAGCCCCAGGGAGAGAGAACCACCTACCCAGAGATGTCCTCCTCCTTCCCAGTCTCAGGGAGAGAGAACCACCTACCCAGAGATGTCCTCCTCCTACCCAGCCCCACCTACCCAGAGCCAGAGATGTCCTCCTCCTTCCCAGTCTCAGGGAGAGAGAACCACCTACCCAGAGATGTCCTCCTCCTTCCCAGTCTCAGGGAGAGAGAACCACCTACCCAGAGATGTCCTCCTCCGTCCCAGCCCCAGGGAGAGAGAACCACCTACCCAGAGATGTCCTCCTCCTACCCAGCCCCACCTACCCAGAGCCAGAGATGTCCTCCTCCTACCCAGCCCCAGCCCCACCTACCCAGAGCCAGAGATGTCCTCCTCCTTCTCAGCCCCAGGGAGAGAGAACCACCTACCCAGAGCCAGAGATATCCTCCTCCTACCCAGCCCCAGCCCCACCTACCCAGAGCCAGAAATGTCCTCCTCCTACCCAGCCCCACCTACCCAGAGCCAGATATATCCTCCTCCTTCCCAGTCCCAGGGAGAGAGAACCACCTACCCAGAGATGTCCTCCTCCTTCCCAGCCCCAGGGAGAGAGAACCACCTACCCAGAGATGTCCTCCTCCTTCCCAGCCCCAGGGAGAGAGAACCACCTACCCAGAGATGTCCTCCTCCTTCCCAGCCCCAGGGAGAGAGAACCACCTACCCAGTGATGTCCTCCTCCTTCCCAGCCCCAGGGAGAGAGAACCACCTACCCAGAGATGTCCTCCTCCTTCCCAGTCCCAGGGAGAGAGAACCACCTACCCAGAGCCAGAGATGTCCTCCTCCTTCCCAGTCTCAGGGAGAGAGAACCACCTACCCAGAGATGTCCTCCTCCTTCCCAGTCCCAGGGAGAGAGAACCACCTACCCAGAGATGTCCTCCTCCTTCCCAGTCCCAGGGAGAGAGAACCACCTACCCAGAGATGTCCTCCTCCTTCCCAGTCCCAGGGAGAGAGAACCACCTACCCAGAGATGTCCTCCTCCTTCCCAGCCCCAGGGAGAGAGAACCACCTACCCAGAGATGTCCTCCTCCTTCCCAGCCCCAGGGAGAGAGAACCACCTACCCAGAGATGTCCTGCTCCTTCCCAGCCCCAGGGAGAGAGAACCACCTACCCAGAGATGTCCTCCTCCTTCCCAGCCCCAGGGAGAGAGAACCACCTACCCAGAGATGTCCTGCTCCTTCCCAGCCCCAGGGAGAGAGAACCACCTACCCAGAGATGTCCTCCTCCTTCCCAGCCCCAGGGAGAGAGAACCACCTACCCAGAGCCAGAGATGTCCTCCTCCTTCCCTTCCTCCTGCTCCTCATCGTAAGGTTCCAGCTTCACTCTGAGGCGAGCAAATGAAGGCCAGTCTTCATCATCAGACTCATGCTTGTGATAATCTTCCTCATTGTCATCATCACCTTCCCTTTCAGCCATCCGCTGCACAGGATTCAAAGGTTCTGGCTCAGGTTTGTCCTTGGTCAGCTCAGTCTTCTCCTCCTGTGGGGGGTGACATGGTGCTGTTACTTCATATTCTGTTTATCAATCATCTTATTACATCATATCCTGTTTAACAATCATCTTATTGCATCATACCCTGTTTAACAATCATCTTATTACATCATATCCTGTTTATAAATCTTATTGCATCATATCATGTTTATAAATAATCTTATTGCATCATATCCTGTTTATAAATAATCATATTACATCATATCCTGTTTAACAATCTTATTACATCATATCCTGTTTAACAATCTTATTACATCATATCCTGTTTATAAATCATCTTATTGCATCATATCCTGTTTAACAGTCATCCCGTAACAAATGTTACACATATAAGCCCATCTAAAGTGACAAACATACATGGTCATCTAACTAAAGGTTAAAACTCCATAATGTAAAGAATGTGTTTTGGCAACGGACAATAAGGGTCTATGAACTTAATGTTTATTAATGTTTACTCTGTCAAATGCTGTATCTTTAAATAATGTGGGCTGATTGGGAGAAAAGGGGTGTCTGTTTGCACCAGGGGGAGAGTAATGCCGCTCTTGGGGGGGTCTGTGACCTAGGTTTGCCAGGTTCATTTCTGGAGAATTTCATCTGTAAAGTGTTTGTTTAGGTGTCTGGAATACGCATAATGAATCCCGTTCTGGCTCTTCAAACAGTGGATTATACTTCCAAACGGAGTGGAACAATTTAAAGATTTAAAGTCCTGCTAGTTAGCTAGTAAATGTTAACTTGCTGGCTCGCTAGCTAACATTAACTTGCTGGCTCGCTAGCTAACATTAACTGGCTGGCTCGCTAGCTAACATTAACTGGCTGGCTCGCTAGCTAACATTAACTGGCTGGCTCGCTAGCTAACATTAACTGGCTGGCTCGCTAGCTAACATTAACTTGCTGGCTCGCTAGCTAACATTAACTGGCTGGCTCGCTAGCTAACATTAACTGGCTGGCTCGCTAGCTAACATTAACTGGCTGGCTCGCTAGCTAACATTAACTGGCTGGCTCGCTAGCTAACATTAACTGGCTGGCTCGCTAGCTAACATTAACTGGCTGGCTCGCTAGCTAACATTAACTGGCTGGCTCGCTAGCTAACATTAACTGACTGGCTCGCTAGCTAACATTAACTGGCTGGCTCGCTAGCTAACATTAACTGGCTGGCTCGCTAGCTAACATTAACTGGCTGGCTCGCTAGCTAACATTAACTGGCTGGCTCGCTAGCTAACATTAACTGGCTGGCTCGCTAGCTAACATTAACTGGCTGGCTCGCTAGCTAACATTAACTGGCTGGCTCGCTAGCTAACATTAGCTTGCTGGCTCGCTAGCTAACATTAACTGGCTGGCTCGCTAGCTAACATTAACTGGCTGGCTCGCTAGCTAACATTAACTGGCTGGCTCGCTAGCTAACATTAGCTTGCTGGCTCGCTAGCTAACATTAACTGGCTGGCTCGCTAGCTAACATTAGCTTGCTGGCTCGCTAGCTAACATTAACTGGCTGGCTCGCTAGCTAACATTAACTGGCTGGCTCGCTAGCTAACATTAACTGGCTGGCTCGCTAGCTAACATTAGCTTGCTGGCTCGCTAGCTAACATTAGCTTGCTGGCTCGCTAGCTAACATTAACTGGCTGGCTCGCTAGCTAACATTAACTGGCTGGCTCGCTAGCTAACATTAACTGGCTGGCTCGCTAGCTAACATTAGCTTGCTGGCTCGCTAGCTAACATTAACTGGCTGGCTCGCTAGCTAACATTAACTGGCTGGCTCGCTAGCTAACATTAACTGGCTGGCTCGCTAGCTAACATTAACTGGCTGGCTCGCTAGCTAACATTAGCTTGCTGGCTCGCTAGCTAACATTAACTGGCTGGCTCGCTAGCTAACATTAACTGGCTGGCTCGCTAGCTAACATTAACTGGCTGGCTCGCTAGCTAACATTAACTGGCTGGCTCGCTAGCTAACATTAACTGGCTGGCTCGCTAGCTAACGTTACGTGTATGATCTGTGTAGTAATATCATTTGAATCAGAAAACCATTTGCATTGCTAGTTATAACCTAGTGTTAGCTAGCTACCTGCAGAGTCATTCTACAGCTATGGCAATGTTTGTGTTGGTAGTTGTATGAGATGGTATTATGGTTCATTATTTAGCTAGCTAGCTGCATGTCTAAACAAAATACTCCACTTTGTCAGATAATTCCATGACCCATCAAGTTAGCCAGGTGTATTTGGAGGTGATTACCATCATCGATTATGCCTAGACAACAGAGACCCATCCACCTAGCTAGATGTGTGTGGGGGGGTTATGGCCATCTATAGTATTTAATGAACATGTGTACATGTCTAGACAGAGACCCATCCACTTAGCCAGATGTGGCTGGTGGTTATATCATTTCCTTCACATGACCCATCCACTTAGCTAGATGTGGCTGGTGGTTATATCATTTCCTTCACATGACCCATCCACTTAGCCAGATGTGGCTGGTGGTTATATCATTTCCTTCACATGACCCATCCACCTAGCTAGATGTGGCTGGTGGTTATATCATTTCCTTCACATGACCCATCCACCTAGCTAGATGTGGCTGGTGGTTATATCATTTCCTTCACATGACCCATCCACTTAGCTAGATGTGGCTGGTGGTTATATCATTTCCTTCACATGACCCATCCACTTAGCCAGATGTGGCTGGTGGTTATATCATTTCCTTCACATGACCCATCCACTTAGGAGATGTGGCTGGTGGTTATATAATTTCCTTCACATGACCCATCCACTTAGCCAGATGTGGCTGGTGGTTATATCATTTCCTTCACATGACCCATCCACTTAGCCAGATGTGGCTGGTGGTTATATCATTTCCTTCACATGACCCATCCACCTAGCTAGATGTGGGTGGTGGTTATATAATTTCCTTCACATGACCCATCCACTTAGCCAGATGTGGCTGGTGGTTATATCATTTCCTTCACATGACCCATCCACTTAGCCAGATGTGGCTGGTGGTTATATCATTTCCTTCACATGACCCATCCACTTAGCCAGATGTGGCTGGTGGTTATATCATTTCCTTCACATGACCCATCCATTTAGACCAGTGTGTCTGGTAAACGTCATCTAATAATGATACAATATTTGTATCTGGACCTTTCTGTTTCTGATATTGCTGCTATGTTAGTAACCACTTCACTGTACCATTTACACCTTATGTATCCTGTGAGTGTGACAAATAAACCTAGATGTTATTTGATATAGTGAATGTTTAGAATGAATACTCCCTCTGTTTAGCACATGGCCTCATGTGAATCCTTAAAGAGATGGGTGGGGCTAAAGCTTAAGAGGGTGTGAACGATGCCTGAATGGGTGGGGCTAAAGCTTAAGAGGGTGTGAACGATGCCTGAATGGGTGGGGCTAAGGCTTAAGAGGGTGTGAACGATGCTGAATGGGTGGGGCTAAAGCTGAAGAGGGTGTGAACCATGCTGAATGGGTGGGGCTAAAGCTTCAGAGGGTGTGAACCATGCTGAATGGGTGGGGCTAAAGCTTAAGAGGGTGTGAACCATGCTGAATTTTTTTTTTTTTTTTCACCTTTATTTAACCAGGTAGGCAAGTTGAGAACAAGTTCTCATTTACAATTGCGACCTGGCCAAGATAAAGCAAAGCAGTTCGACACATACAACGACACAGAGTTACACATGGAGTAAAACAAACATACAGTCAATAATACAGTAAAAAAAACAAGTCTACATACAATGTGAGCAAATTAGGTGAGAAGGGAGGTAAAGGCAAAAAAGGCCATGGTGGCAAAGTAAATACAATATAGCAAGTAAAACACTGGAATGGTAGTTTTGCAATGGAAGAATGTGCAAAGTAGAAATAAAAATAATGGGGTGCAAAGGAGCAAAATAAATAAATAAATTAAATACAGTTAGGAAAGAGGTAGTTGTTTGGGCTAAATTATAGGTGGGCTATGTACAGGTGCAGTAATCTGTAAGATGCTCTGACAGTTGGTGCTTAAAGCTAGTGAGGGAGATAAGTGTTTCCAATTTAAGAGATTTTTGTAGTTCGTTCCAGTCATTGGCAGCAGAGAACTGGAAGGAGAGGCGGCCAAAGAAAGAATTGGTTTTGGGGGTGACTAGAGAGATATACCTGCTGGAGCGTGTGCTACAGGTGGGAGATGCTATGGTGACCAGCGAGCTGAGATAAGGGGGACTTTACCTAGCAGGGTCTTGTAGATGACATGGAGCCAGTGGGTTTGGCGACGAGTATGAAGCGAGGGCCAGCCAACGAGAGCGTACAGGTCGCAATGGTGGGTAGTATATGGGGCTTTGGTGACAAAACGGATTGCACTGTGATAGACTGCATCCAATTTGTTGAGTAGGGTATTGGAGGCTATTTTGTAAATGACATCGCCAAAGTCGAGGATTGGTAGGATGGTCAATTTTACAAGGGTATGTTTGGCAGCATGAGTGAAGGATGCTTTGTTGCGAAATAGGAAGCCAATTCTAGATTTAACTTTGGATTGGAGATGTTTGATATGGGTCTGGAAGGAGAGTTTACAGTCTAACCAGACACCTAAGTATTTGTAGTTGTCCACGTATTCTAAGTCAGAGCCGTCCAGAGTAGTGATGTTGGACAGGCGGGTAGGTGCAGGTAGCGATCGGTTGAAGAGCATGCATTTAGTTTTACTTGTATTTAAGAGCAATTGGAGGCCACGGAAGGAGAGTTGTATGGCATTGAAGCTTGCCTGGAGGGTTGTTAACACAGTGTCCAAAGAAGGGCCGGAAGTATACAGAATGGTGTCGTCTGCGTAGAGGTGGATCAGAGACTCACCAGCAGCAAGAGCGACCTCATTGATGTATACAGAGAAGAGAGTCGGTCCAAGAATTGAACCCTGTGGCACCCCCATAGAGACTGCCAGAGGTCCGGACAGCAGACCCTCCGATTTGACACACTGAACTCTATCAGAGAAGTAGTTGGTGAACCAGGCGAGGCAATCATTTGAGAAACCAAGGCTGTCGAGTCTGCCGATGAGGATGTGGTGGTTGACAGAGTCGAAAGCCTTGGCCAGATCAATGAATACGGCTGCACAGTAATGTTTCTTATCGATGGCGGTTAAGATATCGTTTAGGACCTTGAGCGTGGCTGAGGTGCACCCATGACCAGCTCTGAAACCAGATTGCATAGCAGAGAAGGTATGGTGAGATTCGAAATGGTCGGTAATCTGTTTGTTGACTTGGCTTTCGAAGACCTTAGAAAGGCATGGTAGGATAGATATAGGTCTGTAGCAGTTTGGGTCAAGAGTGTCCCACCCTTTGAAGAGGGGGATGACCGCAGCTGCTTTCCAATCTTTGGGATTGGGTGGGGCTAAAGCTTTAGAGGGTGTGAACCATGCTGAATGGGTGGGGCTAAAGCTTCAGAGGGTGTGAACCATGCTGAATGGGTGGGGCTAAAGCTTCAGAGGGTGGGAGCGATGCTGAATGGGTGGGGCTAAAGCTTCAGAGGGTGTGAGTGATGCTGAATGGGTGGGGCTAAAGCTTCAGAGGGTGTGAGTGATGCTGAATGGGTGGGGCTAAAGCTTCAGAGGGTGTGAGTGATGCTGAATGGGTGGGGCTAAAGCTTAAGAGGGTGTGAACGATGCCTGAATGGGTGGGGCTAAAGCTTTAGAGGGTGTGAGCGATGCTGAATGGGTGGGGCTAAAGCTTAAGAGGGTGGGAGCGATGCTGAATGGGTGGGGCTAAAGCTTAAGAGGGTGTGAACCATGCTGAATGGGTGGGGCTAAAGCTTCAGAGGGTGGGAATGATGCTGAATGGGTGGGGCTAAAGCTTCAGAGGGTGTGAGCGATGCTGAATGGGTGGGGCTAAAGCTTCAGAGGGTGGGAATGATGCTGAATGGGTGGGGCTAAAGCTTCAGAGGGTGTGAGCGATGCTGAATGGGTGGGGCTAAAGCTTCAGAGGGTGTGAGCGGTGCTGAATGGGTGGGGCTAAAGCTTCAGAGGGTGTGAGCGGTGCTGAATGGGTGGGGCTAAAGCTTAAGAGGGTGTGAACCATGCTGAATGGGTGGGGCTAAAGCTTCAGAGGGTGGGAATGATGCTGAATGGGTGGGGCTAAAGCTTCAGAGGGTGTGAGCGATGCTGAATGGGTGGGGCTAAAGCTTAAGAGGGTGTGAACCATGCTGAATGGGTGGGGCTAAAGCTTCAGAGGGTGTGAACCATGCTGAATGGGTGGGGCTAAAGCTTCAGAGGGTGGGAATGATGTTGAATGGGTGGGGCTAAAGCTTAAGAGGGTGTGAACCATGCTGAATGGGTGGGGCTAATGCTTCAGAGGGTGTGAACCATGCTGAATGGGTGGGGCTAAAGCTTCAGAGGGTGGGAATGATGCTGAATGGGTGGGGCTAAAGCTTAAGAGGGTGTGAACCATGCTGAATGGGTGGGGCTAAAGCTTCAGAGGGTGTGAACCATGCTGAATGGGTGGGGCTAATGCTTCAGAGGGTGTGAACCATGCTGAATGGGTGGGGCTAAAGCTTCAGAGGGTGGGAATGATGTTGAATGGGTGGGGCTAAAGCTTCAGAGGTTGTGAATGATGATGAATGGGTGGGGCTAAAGCTTCAGAGGGTGTGAGCGATGCTGAATGGGTGGGGCTAAAGCTTCAGAGGGTGTGAGCGATGCTGAATGGGTGGGGCTAAATCTTAAGAGGGTGTGAACCATGCTGAATGGGTGGGGCTAAAGCTTCAGAGGGTGGGAGCGATGCTGAATGGGTGGGGCTAAAGCTTAAGAGGTTGTGAATTATGCTGAATGGGTGGGGCTAAAGCTTCAGAGGGTGTGAGCGATGCTGAATGGGTGGGGCTAAAGCTTAAGAGGGTGTGAACCATGCTGAATGGGTGGGGCTAAAGCTTCAGAGGGTGTGAACCATGCTGAATGGGTGGGGCTAAAGCTTCAGAGGGTGTGAACCATGCTGAATGGGTGGGGCTAAAGCTTCAGAGGGTGGGAATGATGTTGAATGGGTGGGGCTAAAGCTTCAGAGGTTGTGAATGATGCTGAATGGGTGGGGCTAAAGCTTCAGAGGGTGTGAGCGATGCTGAATGGGTGGGGCTAAAGCTTAAGAGGTTGTGAATGATGCTGAATGGGTGGGGCTAAAGCTTAAGAGGGTGTGAACCATGCTGAATGGGTGGGGCTAAAGCTTCAGAGGGTGGGAATGATGCTGAATGGGTGGGGCTAAAGCTTGAGGGTGTGAGCGATGCTGAATGGGTGGGGCTAAAGCTTAAGAGGGTGTGAACCATGCTGAATGGGTGGGGCTAAAGCTTCAGAGGGTGTGAACCATGCTGAATGGGTGGGGCTAAAGCTTCAGAGGGTGTGAACCATGCTGAATGGGTGGGGCTAAAGCTTCAGAGGGTGTGAACCATGCTGAATGGGTGGGGCTAAAGCTGAAGAGGGTGGGAGCGATGCTGAATGGGTGGGGCTAAAGCTTCAGAGGGTGTGAGTGATGCTGAATGGGTGGGGCTAAAGCTTCAGAGGGTGTGAGTGATGCTGAATGGGTGGGGCTAAAGCTTCAGAGGGTGTGAGTGATGCTGAATGGGTGGGGCTAAAGCTTAAGAGGGTGTGAACGATGCCTGAATGGGTGGGGCTAAAGCTTAAGAGGGTGGGAGCGATGCTGAATGGGTGGGGCTAAAGCTTAAGAGGGTGGGAGCGATGCTGAATGGGTGGGGCTAAAGCTTAAGAGGGTGTGAACCATGCTGAATGGGTGGGGCTAAAGCTTCAGAGGGTGGGAATGATGCTGAATGGGTGGGGCTAAAGCTTCAGAGGGTGTGAGCGGTGCTGAATGGGTGGGGCTAAAGCTTCAGAGGGTGGGGCTAAAGCTTAAGAGGGTGTGAACCATGCTGAATGGGTGGGGCTAAAGCTTCAGAGGGTGGGAATGATGCTGAATGGGTGGGGCTAAAGCTTGAGGGTGTGAGCAATGCTGAATGGGTGGGGCTAAAGCTTAAGAGGGTGTGAACCATGCTGAATGGGTGGGGCTAAAGCTTCAGAGGGTGTGAACCATGCTGAATGGGTGGGGCTAAAGCTTCAGAGGGTGTGAACCATGCTGAATGGGTGGGGCTAAAGCTTCAGAGGGTGGGAATGATGTTGAATGGGTGGGGCTAAAGCTTCAGAGGTTGGGAATGATGCTGAATGGGTGGGGCTAAAGCTTCAGAGGGTGTGAGCGATGCTGAATGGGTGGGGCTAAAGCTTCAGAGGGTGTGAGCGATGCTGAATGGGTGGGGCTAAATCTTAAGAGGGTGTGAACCATGCTGAATGGGTGGGGCTAAAGCTTCAGAGGGTGGGAGCGATGCTGAATGGGTGGGGCTAAAGCTTAAGAGGTTGTGAATTATGCTGAATGGGTGGGGCTAAAGCTTCAGAGGGTGTGAGCGATGCTGAATGGGTGGGGCTAAAGCTTAAGAGGGTGTGAACCATGCTGAATGGGTGGGGCTAAAGCTTAAGAGGGTGTGAGCGATGCTGAATGGGTGGGGCTAAAGCTTAAGAGGTTGTGAATTATGCTGAATGGGTGGGGCTAAAGCTTCAGAGGGTGTGAGCGATGCTGAATGGGTGGGGCTAAAGCTTAAGAGGGTGTGAACCATGCTGAATGGGTGGGGCTAAAGCTTAAGAGGGTGTGAGCGATGCTGAATGGGTGGGGCTAAAGCTTAAGAGGGTGTGAGCGATGCTGAATGGGTGTAGACAAAGAAGAGCTCTCCAGTAGGTACCAATTCAATCAAGTGCCGTTTTCTCCAAAGTGAGGTTACAAGTTTATTAACTTTCAAAGCAGAATTACCTTCCCAATGCTCCTCAACTGTATGACATACAGACATAACATTTTCTAGCTCTGAGTATTTACTTTTATCCAATTTAAAAAAACACAATTTCAAATTTAGCGCCATAAGACCAAATCGAGGCGGTCAGTCACATATTTGGATAAAAAAAACAAAAAGGCACAGATGGAAATTACTACAGGATCCCTTCATTTTATAGCTTTGGACATGTGTGCATCCTATCATAGTTTCTGTATATTGTGTTGTCATTTCTACTGTAGTGTTTACGGACATATTCAATCTCTCCCTAATCCCAGTCAACTGTCCCCCACATGCTTCAAGATGGCCACCATTGTTCCTGTTCCCAAGAAGGCAAAGATAACTGAACTAAATGACCCCGTAGCACTCACTTCTGTCATCATGAAGTGATTTGAAAGGCTAGTTAAGGATCATATCACCTCTACCTTACCTGACCCCCTAGACTCACTTCAATTTGCATACCGTCCCATTCTTTTACTTTTAGGTTGTGTGTACTGTTGTGGATTGTTAGATACTACTGCACTGTTGGACCTAGGAATAAAAGTATTTCGCTAAACCCACAATAACATCTGCTAAATATGTGTATTTGATGTTTTAGGAGCTAGTAGCAGAGCTTTCATGTCTGTCATGTCATAGGAGATAGAGGCAGAGCTTCCATATCTGTTGTGTCTTAGGAGATAGAGGCAGAGCTTCCATGTCTGTCATGTCATAGGAGATACAAGCAGAGCTTCCATGTATGTTGTGTCTTAGGAGATAGAGGCAGAGCTTCCATGTCTGTCGTGTCTTAGGAGATAGAGGCAGAGCTTCCATGTCTGTTGTGTCTTAGGAGATACAAGCAGAGCTTCCATGTCTGTCATGTCTTAGGAGATAGAAGCAGAGCTTCCGTGGGTGCCATCTTACTTTGACACACCCCCTCTGTGTTTGAATCAAATCAACTATACGCATTGCGCTTGTCGGATGCTTTAAGCACACCGTTTGATGAAATAAGGCAAACATGACTCAAGAGGGAGCCAGAAATCAAGAATAAAATAAAAATAAACTGTACCCCCACCAGACCTTCCACTGCTGATGCCTTTACAGATTCTGCCGTTATGCTCACAAAGCTTGCCGGTAATAGACTACACCAAGGGTCTGCACCCCGTTTCTAGCAGGTAATAGACTACACCAAGGGTCTGCACCCTGTTTCTAGCAGGTAATATACTACACCAAGGGTCTCCACTCTGTTTCTAGCCGGTAATAGACTACACCAAGGGTCTGCACCCTGTTTCTAGCAGGTAATAGACTACACCAAGGGTCTGCACCCTGTTTCTTGTCAAGTGACAATGTATCTTAACATCTACTGTTCTGGTTTTCATTTGAACAGTTTCATTTCATTTATAATAACATCTTTGCATCTCAAAATCATTTGTCATGTGGGAAATTAAAATGATAAAAGTCTAAAAGTATCTATTGCCACTGCCAACTATGTAAAAATAGCCTACATAAAGACAACAAATAAAAACATTGCATTCTGCAGGTAGAAAATAGCCTGATAAAAATAAATATTCTATAAATCACATTGGCTACATTTGGCCTTTCTGCAAGAAACTTGAAACATTGTTACATTTACATTTACATTTAAGTCATTTAGCAGACGCTCTTATCCAGAGCGACTTACAAATTGGTGCTTTCACCTTATGACATCCAGTGGAACAGCCACTTTACAATAGTGCATCTAGGTCTTTTAAGGGGGGGGTGAGAAGGATTACTTTATCCTATCCTAGGTATTCCTTAAAGAGGTGGGGTTTCAGGTGTCTCCGGAAGGTGGTGATTGACTCCGCTGTCCTGGCGTCGTGAGGGAGTTTGTTCCACCATTGGGGGGCCAGAGCAGCGAACAGTTTTGACTGGGCTGAGCGGGAACTGTACTTCCTCAGTGGTAGGGAGGCGAGCAGGCCAGAGGTGGATGAACGCAGTGCTCTTGTTTGGGTGTAGGGCCTGATCAGAGCCTGGAGGTACTGAGGTGCCGTTCCCCTCACAGCTCCGTAGGCAAGCACCATGGTCTTGTAGCGGATGCGAGCTTCAACTGGAAGCCAGTGGAGAGAGCGGAGGAGCGGGGTGACGTGAGAGAACTTGGGAAGGTTGAACACCAGACGGGCTGCGGCGTTCTGGATGAGTTGTAGGGGTTTAATGGCCCAGGCAGGGAGCCCAGCCAACATTGTATAAAATATTCTGGGCCCTAAGAGTTTCCTGCACCAGTGAGCTCCAGACACGGTTGAATAAATAACAATAATATCATACACTTAATGTTAGCTATGGAGCCAGCTAGCTACCGTCAGCTAGCTAACAGTACACTTTAGCTTGAAATTAAACTTCTGTCAAAATTAGAAACGTGTCATATCTGAAAATGTAGCTAGCTATCTTACATCATCATACATGGTGGGTGCGTCTCCCTGTCACGGATGCTTGACGATGTATTCCGGAGACAGGTGTTTTCTCCATCTCTTTAGCTATCTTTACTCTAATTACACTGGTTTCAAAACTCCATCCCCCAGAAAGACTACACTACATTATACATGTTTTACTCTAATTACACTGGTTTCAAAACTCCATCCTCCAGAAAGTGGAGATCAACACTACATTATACATGTTTTAAAAAATCAGTTTGACAGGATTACCAACAAATAGACAGAAGCCCTCTATATAGCAGGCCAATCTGAACTCCTCTTTCGGCATGTCCAGCCCACTCATTATCTCAGCCAATCATAGCTAGTGGGAAGGTTGCTGACTTTTTCTGTGGCTTAACCAACTAGGCTCGTAATTTAACAAATGTATTCGTATTTACAGATGGCATACAAGTTTGTCATTAAGGCACATGAAAGTTTTTTAAAAAAGAAACAGAAAATGTCTCTCCTGTGGCTTGTGACATATGCCTGGTTTCCTGAAATGGGTCACAAATTTGCTTAACAAGCCACATAATACGTTGCTTAATGACCCCATCACTGAATTTCAAACAGGTTCAACAACAGAGACAAAGAAAGGCACCTATTAGTAGTTGGGTAAAAAAAAAAAAAGGCAGACATTGAATATCCCTTTGAGCATGGTGAAGTTATTAATTACACTTTGGACGGAGAATCATTACACCCAGTCACTACAGAGATACAGGCGTCCTTACTAACTCAGTTTCCGGGGTGGTAGGAAACCGCTCATTAACCCAGTCCAGGGTTTCCATCCGCCTTCTAGATGGTAGCGGGGTGAAAAGGCTGTGGCTCGAGTGGCCGAGGTCCCCACATGCTGCCACCACCATACTTCACCGTAGGGATCGTGCCAGGTTTCCTCCATACGTACCACTTGGCATTCAAGCAAAAGAGTTCAATCTTGGTTTCATCTAACCAGATAATCTTGTTTCTCATAGTGAGAGTCCTTTAGGTGCTTTTTGGCAAACTCCAAGTGGGCTGTCATGTGCCTTTTACTGAGGAGTGGCTTCCGTCTGCCAACTACCATTAAGGCCTGATTGGTGGAGTGCTGCAGAGATGGTTGTCCTTCTGGAAGGTTGTCCCATCTCCACATAGGAACTCTGGAGCTCTGTCAGAGTGACCATTGGATTCTTGGTCACCTCCCTGACCAAGGCACTTCTCCCCCGATTGCTCAGTTTGGCCAGGCTGGCCAGCTTTAGGAAGAGTGTTAGTGGTTCCTAACTTCTTCCATTTAAGAATGATGGAGGCCACTGTGTTCTGGGGACCTTCAATGCCGCAGAAATGTTTTGGTACCCTTCCCCAGATCTATGCAAACAGAATCCCGTCTCGGTGCTCTACGGACAATTCCTTCGACCTTTTGGCTTGGTTTCTGCTCTGACATGCACTGACTACTGTGAGACCTTTATATATACGGGTGTGTGCCTTTCCAAATCATGTCCAATCAATTGAATTAACCACAGGTGGACTCCTATCAAGTTGTAGAAACATCTCAAGGATGATCAATGGAAACAGGATGCACCTGAGCTCAATTTCAAGTCTCATAGCAAAGGGTTTGAATACTTATGTAAATAAGGTATCCGTTTTTTATTTTAAATACATTTGGTAAACTTTCTAAAGCCCTGTTTTCGCTTTGTCATTATGAGGTATTGTGTGTAGATTGATGATTTTTATTTATTTAATACATTTTAGAATAAGGCTGTAACGCAACCTAATGTAGAACAAGTCAAGGGGTCTGAATACTTTCCAAAGGCACTGTATAATATAATCCATGTCTCAATTGTCTCAAGACTTAAAAATCCTTCTTTAACTCCTCCCCTTCATCTATACTGATTGATGTTGATTTAACAAGTGACATCAACAAGGGATCATAGATTTCACCTGGATTCACCTGGTCAGTATGTCAAAAGAGCAGGTATTCCTAATGTTTTGTGCACTCAGTGTATAGCCAATATTATAAAATTTGAAAAGTCTCTAGAAAAGTCTCTGGAATCGAACCAGGGTCTGTAGTAACACCACTAGCACTGAGATGCAGTGCCTTAGACTGCTGCGTCACTCAGGAGTTTCCCATTCCAAAAAAAACAACCTTTGAATTGATTTGAGACAGAGACAGAGTGAGAGCGTGAGAGAGACAGAGACCTTGTAGATGTCAGGCTGAGCGCTGCTGGTCTCTGAGCGCGCTGAGGATTTCTCCGATACATTCTGCTTCTGTTCCTCTCCACAGCTGGAGGAGGCTACAGGGGGGACGGAAGTGGCTCCCCCTGACCATGCCTCCCCACTCTCCCCCTCTGCCTTGGGCTGCTTCAGGGGTAGGTCCATACGGAAAGTGATGACGCAGGAGGTGCAGTATTCCTCAAACCCATACAGGTACCTGAGAAGGAACCCAACACATCAACAACCACAAATACTGTGACTCCGTCTGGAGTTATTGGATTCCTTGATAAAGAGGAGCAAAACAAAACCTTATCAAATAACTTCAACCTCTACTGCCTTTTGTTGAACTGAAATGGGTACTTAATGCAGGTAAAACGAAGTTACGTAAAAGGTTATCCGATGATTTATGTGGATGGTGCCCTCATTGATCCCCCACTTATAAATATCTGGACATCTGAATTGATGAAAAGCTACACTTTCAAAAAGCATATGGATGAGTGAAGAAATTAAGAATTACTATAGAATACTATAGTAAACATCACAAAACAAATCAATCTGTCAACATTCATTCTGATTACTGACTGACTATGGCGATGTCAATGTTGTTTATATAAATTCAGCAGCCACTGTTTTAAAGGCATTGGGACAGACGATGGCGCATTGCAATTTATAACGGGTGGTAGGTTCAGTAAAGCATAATTGTAGTTGATTATTGGTGTTTATTATGTTTGATATGTCATCTTTATAAAAAACAATTAGTCCTTTATTGACTTACCTGTATAACGTAATATATATTTATACACAGTTGAAGTCAGAAGTTTACATCCACCTTAGACAAATATATTTACATTCAGTTTTTCACAATTCCTGACATTTAATCCTAGTAAAAATTCCCTGTTTAAGGTCAGGTAGGATCACCACTTTATTTTAAGAATGTGAAATGTCAGAAGAATAGTCAAATAATAGTAGAGAGAATGATTTATTTAAACTTTTATTTCTATCATCACATTCCCAGTGTGAAATGTCAGAATAATTAGTAGAGAGAATGGAACCTTGGGAAAGACAGATGAAAATGTACCTGAAATGTTTGACCCAAGTTAAACAATTTAAAGCAATGCTACCAAATACTAATTGAGTGTATGTACTTTTGACCCACTGGAAATGTGATGAAAGAAATAAAAGCTGAAATAATCATTCTCTCTACTATTATTCTGACATTTCACATTCTTAAAATAAAGTGGTGATCCTAACTGACCTAAAACAGGGAATTGAATCCTAAGACAGAGAGTTTAAATGTATGTAAACATAAGTATTCAGATATGAGATTCAAAACTGAGCTCAGGTGCATCTTGTTTCCATTGATCATCCTTGAGATGTTTCCACAACACCTGTGGTAAATTAAATTGATTGGACGTGATTTGGCACACATCTGTCTTTTCAGTTGACAGCAGTGATAACATGAACATTCTATTCAAATGGATACTTGCATAGTGGAGTCTTTTGTTAACTAATACATGTAGCTAGCTAGCTTGGCAAACAACTAACGATAATTCCAACTCATGACGTTCATATACTGCATGAATCTGCAGGTGGCTAACCAACCAACCAGATTCAAATGTAAACTATTTAACATTACGCTATAACCAGCAAAGAAAATGGCTCAAATGCAAATAATATTTTATATACTTTAATATTTTACTTTTATTTCTTACTTTTTTTTTTATAGTTATTTTCTTAAACCTTCAGGCTTGTAATCAACATTTATATTATTATTTCACCTTTATTATTTAACCAGGTGGTTCACTTGGTAAACCATTTTATATTTTTTATTTCACCTTTATTATTTAACCAGGTGGTTCACTTGGTAAACCATTTTATATTATTATTTCACCTTTATTATTTAACCAGGTGGTTCACTTGGTAAACCATTTTATATTTTTTATTTCACCTTTATTATTTAACCAGGTGGTTCACTTGGTAAACCATTTTATATTTTTTATTTCACCTTTATTATTTAACCAGGTGGTTCACTTGGTAAACCATTTTATATTTTTTATTTCACCTTTATTATTTAACCAGGTGGTTCACTTGGTAAACCATTTTATATTATTATTTCACCTTTATTATTTAACCAGGTGGTTCACCTGGTAAACCATTTTATATTTTTTATTTCACCTTTATTATTTAACCAGGTGGTTCACTTGGTAAACCATTTTATATTTTTTATTTCACCTTTATTATTTAACCAGGTGGTTCACTTGGTAAACCATTTTATATTTTTTATTTCACCTTTATTATTTAACCAGGTGGTTCACTTGGTAAACCATTTTATATTATTATTTCACCTTTATTATTTAACCAGGTGGTTCACTTGGTAAACCATTTTATATTTTTTATTTCACCTTTATTATTTAACCAGGTGGTTCACTTGGTAAACCATTTTATATTTTTTATTTCACCTTTATTATTTAACCAGGTGGTTCACTTGGTAAACCATTTTATATTTTTTATTTCACCTTTATTATTTAACCAGGTGGTTCACTTGGTAAACCATTTTATATTATTATTTCACCTTTATTATTTAACCAGGTGGTTCACTTGGTAAACCATTTTATATTTTTTATTTCACCTTTATTATTTAACCAGGTGGTTCACTTGGTAAACCATTTTATATTTTTTATTTCACCTTTATTATTTAACCAGGTGGTTCACTTGGTAAACCATTTTATATTTTTTATTTCACCTTTATTATTTAACCAGGTGGTTCACTTGGTAAACCATTTTATATTATTATTTCACCTTTATTATTTAACCAGGTGGTTCACTTGGTAAACCATTTTATATTTTTTATTTCACCTTTATTATTTAACCAGGTGGTTCACTTGGTAAACCATTTTATATTTTTTATTTCACCTTTATTATTTAACCAGGTGGTTCACTTGGTAAACCATTTTATATTTTTTATTTCACCTTTATTATTTAACCAGGTGGTTCACTTGGTAAACCATTTTATATTTTTTATTTCACCTTTATTATTTAACCAGGTGGTTCACTTGGTAAACCATTTTATATTTTTTATTTCACCTTTATTATTTAACCAGGTGGTTCACTTGGTAAACCATTTTATATTTTTTATTTCACCTTTATTATTTAACCAGGTGGTTCACTTGGTAAACCATTTTATATTTTTTATTTCACCTTTATTATTTAACCAGGTGGTTCACTTGGTAAACCATTTTATATTTTTTATTTCACCTTTATTATTTAACCAGGTGGTTCACTTGGTAAACCATTTTATATTTTTTATTTCACCTTTATTATTTAACCAGGTGGTTCACTTGGTAAACCATTTTATATTTTTTATTTCACCTTTATTTAACAAAGTAGGCCAGTTGAGAACAAGTTCTCATTTACAACTGTGACCTGGCCAAGATAAAGCAAAGGAGTGTGACACAAACAACAACACAGAGTTACACATGGAATACAAACATACAGTCAATAACACAATAGAAACATCTATAGACATTGTGTGCAAATGTAGAATAGTAGGAGGTAAGGCCATAGATGCGAAATAATTTAGCATTAACACTGGAGTGATAGACGCGCAGATGGTAGCCAGCAGCATACCACCCTGCATACCACTGCTGGCTTGCTTCCTGGTCAGTTCCTGGATGGGAGACCAGATGCTCCTGGAAAGTGGTGTTGGAGGGCCAGTAGGAGGCACTCTTTCTTCTGGTCTAAAAATGTTTCCCAATGCCCCAGTGGTTGGGGACACTGCCCTGTGTAGGGTGACGTCTTTCGGATGGGACGTTAAATGGGTGTCCTGACTCTCTGAGGTCATTAAAGATCCCATGGCACTTATCGTAAAAAGTAGGGGTGTTAACCCCGGTGTCCTGACTAAATTCCCAATCTGGCCCTCAAACCATCACGGTCACCTAATAATCCCCAGTTTACAATTGGCTCATTCATCCCCCTCCTCTCCCCTGTAACTATTCCCCAGGTTGTTGCTGCAAATGAGAACGTGTTCTCAGTCAACTTGCGGACTCTCCTTCACTGCAGCCGAGGTGAGTAAGACATTTAAACGTGTTAACCCTCGCAAGGCTGCAGGCCCAGACGGCATCCCCAGCCGCTCCCTCAGAGCATGCGCAGACCAGCTGGCCGGTGTGTTTACGGACATATTCAATCAATCCCTATACCAGTCTGCTGTTCCCACATGCCTTCTAGAGGGCCACCATTGTTCCTGTTCCCAAGAAAGCTAAGGTAACTGAGCTAAACGACTACCGCCCCGTAGCACTCACTTCCGTCATCATGAAGTGCTTTGAGAGACTAGTCAAGGACCATATCACCTCCACCCTACCTGACACCCTAGACCCACTCCAATTTTTGCTTACCGCCCAGATAGGTCCACAGACGATGCAATCTCAACCACACTGCACACTGCCCTAACCCATCTGGACAAGAGGAATACCTATGTGAGAATGCTGTTCATCGACTACAGCTCGGCATTCAACACCATAGTACCCTCCAAGCTCGTCATCAAGCTTGAGACCCTGGGTCTCGACCCCGCCCTGTGCAACTGGGTACTGGACTTCCTGACGGGCCGCCCCCAGGTGGTGAGGGTAGGCAACAACATCTCCTCCCCGCTGATCCTCAACACTGGGGCCCCACAAGGGTGCGTTCTGAGCCCGCTCTTGTACTCCCTGTTCACCCACGACTGCATGGCCACGCACGCCTCCAACTCAGTCATCAAGTTTGCGGACGACACAACAGTGGTAGGCTTGATTACCAACAACGACGAGACGGCCAGAGGGAGGAGGTGAGGGCCCTTGGAGTGTGGTGTCAGGAAAATAACCTCACACTCAACGTCAACAAAACTAAGGAGATGATTGTGGACTTCAGGAAACAGCAGAGGGAACACCCCCCTATCCACATCGATGGAACAGTAGTGGAGAGGGTAGCAAGTTTTAAGTTCCTTGGCATACACATCACAGACAAACTGAATTGGTCCACTCACACAGACAGCATCGTGAAGAAGGCGCAGCAGCGCCTCTTCAACCTCAGGAGGCTGAAGAAATTCGGCTTGTCACCAAAAGCACTCACAAACTTCTACAGATGCACAATCGAGAGCATCCTGGCGGGCTGTATCACCGCCTGGTATGGCAACTGCTCCGCCCTCAACCGTAAGGCTCTCCAGAGGGTAGTGAGGTCTGCACAACGCATCACCGGGGGCAAACTACCTGCCCTCCAGGACACCTACACCACCCGATGTTACAGGAAGGCCATAAAGATCACCAAGGATATCAACCACCCGTACCACTGCCTGTTCACCCCACTATCATCCAGAAGGCGAGGTCAGTACAGGTGCATCAAAGCTGGGACCGAGAGACTGAAAAACAGCTTCTATCTCAAGGCCATCAGACTGTTAAACAGCCACCACTAACATTGAGTGGCTGCTGCCAACACACTGACACTGACTTAACTCCAGCCACTTTAATAATGGGAATTGATGGGAAATGATGTAAATATATCACTAGCCACTTTAAACAATGCTACCTTATATAATGTTACTTACCCTACATTATTCATCTCATATGCATACATATATACTGTACTCTATATCATTGACTGCATCCTTATGTATCACTAGCCACTTTAACTACTTTAACTATGCCACTTTGTTTACATACTCATCTCATATGTATATACTGTACTCGATACCATCTACTGTATCTTGCCTATGCTGCTCTGTACCATCACTCATTCATATATCTTTATGTACATATTCTTTATCCCCTTACACTGTGTATAAGACAGTAGTTTTGGAATTGTTAGTTAGATTACTTGTTGGTTATTACTGCATTGTCGGAACTAGAAGCACAAGCATTTCGCTGCACTCGCATTAACATCTGCTAACCATGTGTATGTGACAAATAAAATTTGATTTGATTTGATTTGAACTTACCAGGTAAAATAACAGATGACCTGGAGCCAGTGGGTTTGGCGACGAATATGTAGCGAGGGCCAGCCAACGAGAGCATACATGTCGCAGTGGTAGATAGTATATGGGGCTTTGGTGACAAAACGGATGGCAATAAGAAAGACATCTAATTTGCTGAGTAGAGTGTTGGAGGCTATTTTGTAAATGACATCACCGAAGTCGGCAGGATGTTTGGTAGCATGAGGGAAGGAGGCTTTGTCGCGAAACAGAAAGCCGATTCTAGATTTAATTTTGGATTGGAGATGCTTAATGAGAGTCTGGAAGCAGAGTTTACAGTCTAACCAGATACCTAGGTATTTGTAGTTGTCCACATATTCTAAGTCAGAACTGTCCAGAGTAGTGATGCTAGTCAGGCGGGGGCAATGATCGGTTGAAGAGCATGCATTTAGCTTTACTTGCATTTAAAAACAGATGGAGGCCACAGAAGTAGTGTTGTATGGCATTGAAGCTCGTTTGGAGAGTTGTTAACAGTGTCCAAAGAAGGGCCAGAAGTATACAGAATGGTGTCGTCTGCATAGAGGTGGATCAGAGAATCACCAGCAGCAAGAGCGACATCATTGATATATACAGAGAAAAGAGTCGGCCCGAGAATTGAACCCTGTGGCACCCCCATAGAGACTGCCAGAGGTCTGGGGAACGGGCCCTCTGATTTGACACACTGAAATCTGAGAAGTAGTTGGTGAACCAGGCGAGGCAATCATTTGAGAAACCAAGGCTATTGAGTCTGCCGATAAGAATGCAGTGATTGACAGAGTCGAAAGCCTTGGCAAGGTCGATGAAGACGGCTGCACAGTCCTGTCTTTTATCGATGGTGGTTATGATATTGTTTAGGACCTCGAGCGTGGCTAAGGTGCACCCGTGACCAGCTCGGAAACCAGATTGCACAGTGGAGAAGGTACGGGTGGATTCAAAATGGTCGGTGATCTGTTTGTTAACTTGGCTTTCGAAAATTTTAGAACGGCAGGGTAGGATAGATATAGGTCTATAACAGTTTGGGTCTAGAGTGTCTCCCCTTTGAAGAGGGGGATGACTGCGTCCGCTTTCCAATCTTTGGGGATCTCAGACGACACGAAAGAGAGGTTGAACAGGTTAGTAATAGGGGTTGCAACAATTTCGGCAGATAATTTTAGAAAGAGAGGGTCCAGATTGTCTAGCCCAGCTGATTTGTAGAGATCCAGATTTTGCCGCTCCTTCAGAACATCAGCTGTCTGGATTTGGGTGAAGGAGAAATGGGGAGGCTTGGGCAAATTGCTGCAGGGGGTGCAGAGATGTAGGCCGGGGTAGAGGTAGCCAGGTGGAAAGCATGGCCAGCCGTAGAAAAATGCTTGTTGAAATTCTCGAATATCTTAGATTTATTGCTGGTGACAGTGTTTCCTAGCCTCAGTGCAGTGGGCAGTTGGGAGGAGGTGCTCTTATTCTCCATGGACTTTACAGTGTCCCAGAACTTTTGGGAATTAGTGCTACAGGATGCAAATTTCTGTTTGAAAAAGCTAGCCTTAGCTTTCCTAACTGACTGTGTATATTGGTTCCTGACTTCCCTGAAAAGTTGCATGTGACAAATAACTTTTGATTTGATTTGAAATATTAGTACACAGACTATACATGTAAAGTTAGCGAGCTAGCTAACAGTACACTTAGCGAGCCAGCTAACGTTCGCGAGCTAGCTAACAGTACACTTAGCGAGCCAGCTAACGTTCGCGAGCTAGCTAACAGTACACTTAGCAAGCCAACTAACGTTCGCGAGCTAGCTAACAGTACACTTAGCGAGCCAGCTAACGTTCGCGAGATAGCTAACAGTACACTTAGCAAGCCAGCTAACGTTCGCGAGCTAGCTAACAGTACACTTTAACTTGAAATTAAAATGACTGACTAAATTAGAAACGTGTAATATCTGAAAATGTAGCTACAGTAGCTAGACTACCTGTATACAGGTATACAGCTGGACGCTTCTCCCTCTCTGTCACGGATGCCTTCAACCTGTCTGTCAATCGGGCTTCGACCTGTCTGTCAAGCGGGCTTCAACCTGTCTGTCAATCGGGCTTCAACCTGTCTGTCAATCGGGCTTCAACCTGTCTGTCAATCGGGCTTCAACCTGTCTGTCAAGCGGGCTTCAACCTGTCTGTCAATCGGGATTCAACCTGTCTGTCAAGCGGGATTCAACCTGTCTGTCAAGCGGGATTCAACCTGTCTGTCAAGCGGGATTCAACCTGTCTGTCAAGCGGGATTCAACCTGTCTGTAAAGTGGGATTCCGGGACAAGAAATAGCGGTCTTAGCTGTTAAAAGCTAATGAATCCACGTAAAAACAAGTTCAGTATTTATATTTAATGAATATTGACTATGTTTTATACAAAAATAACAAACCAAGTGTTTCCAGCATACAGTGTTCAGCTGGCAACTCTGATGATGTCACTCCACAATTAGAGTCTTGCCAGTTGATTCTGTCTATAGAAGGTCCCACAGTAGTCAGTGCATGTCAGAGCAAAAACCAAGCCATGAGGTTGTAGGAATTGTCCGTAGAGGTACGAGACAGGATTGTGTCGAGGCACAGATCTGGGAAAGGGTACCAAAACAAATCTGCATTGAAGGTCCACAAGAACACAGTGGCCTCCATCATTTTTAAATGGAAGAAGTTTATAACCACCAAGACTCTTCCAAGAGCTGGCCTCCCAGCCAAACTGAGCAATCGGGGGAGAGGGGCCTTAGTCAGGGAGGTGACCAAGAACCCGATGGTCCCTCTGACAGAGCTCCAGAGTTCCCAATCCAATTCTGACAGAGTGTGCAAAGCTGTCATCAAGGCAAAGGGTGGCTACTTTGAAGAATCTAAAATATAAAACATATTTGGATTTGTTTGACCCTTTTTTGGTTACTACATGGTTCCATATACAGTGGGGCAAAAAAAGTATTTAGTCAGCCACCAATTGTGCAAGTTCCCCCACTTAAAAAGATGAGAGGCCTGTAATTTTCATCAGAATAGAATAGAATTTATTTGTAAATTATGGTGGAAAATAAGAATTTGGTCAATAGCAAAAGTTTCTCAATACTTTGTTATATACCCTTTGTTGGCAATGACAGAGGTCAAACGTTTTCTGTAAATCTTCACAAGGTTTTCACACACTGTTGCTGGTATTTTGGCCCATTCCTCCATGCAGATCTCCTCTAGAGCAGTGATGTTTTGGGGCTGTTGCTGGGCAACACGGACTTTCAACTCCCTCCAAAGATTTTCTATGGGGTTGAGATCTGGAGACTGGCTAGGCCACTCCAGGACCTTGAAATGCTTCTCACGAAGCCACTCCTTCATGGCCCGGGCGGTGTGTTTGGGATCATCGTCATGCTGAAAGACCTAGCCACGTTTCATCTTCAATGCCCTTGCTGATGGAAGGAGGTTTTCACTCAAAATCTCACGATACATGGCCCCATTCATTCTTTCCTTTACACGGATCAGTCATCCTGGTCCCTTTGCAGAAAAACAGCCCCAAAGCATGATGTTTCCACCCTCACGCTTCACAGTAGGTATGGTGTTCTTTGGATGCAACTCAGCATTCTTTGTCCTCCAAACACGACGAGTTGAGTTTTTACCAAAAAGTTCTATTTTGGTTTCATCTGACCATATGACATTCTCCCAATCTTCTTCTGGATCATCCAAATGCTCTCTAGCAAACTTCAGACAGGCCTGGACATGTACTGGCTTAAGCAGGGGGACACGTCTGGCACTGGAGGATTTGAGTCCCTGGCGGCGTAGTGTGTTACTGATGGTAGGCTTTGTTACTTTTGTCCCAGCTCTCTGCAGGTCATTCACTAGGTCCCCCCGTGTGGTTCTGGGATCACCGTTCTTGTGATCATTTTGACCCCACAGGGTGAGATCTTGCGTGGAGCCCCAGATCGAGGGAGATTATCAGTGGTCTTTGTTTGTCTTCCATTTCCTAATAATTGCTCCCACAGTTGATTTCTTCAAACCAAGCTGCTTACCTATTGCAGATTCAGTCTTCCCAGCCTGGTGTAGGTCTACAATTTTGTTTCTGGTGTCCTATGACAGCTCTTTGGTCTTGTCCATAGTGGAGTTTGGAGTGTGACTGTTTGAGGTTGTGGACAGGTGTCTTTTATATTCTTTTCTCATTTTGTCTGTCATAGTTGAAGTGTACCTATGATGAAAATTACAGGCCCCTGTCATATTTTTAAATGGGAGAACTTGCACAATTGGTGGCTGACTAAATACTTTTTTGCCCCACTGTATGTTATTTAATTATTCTACAATGTAGAAAATAGTAAAAAATAAAGAAAACCCTGGAAGGAGTGTCCAAACATTTGACTGGTACCGTATGTATACATTTTTTTCTGTCTCAGCCTCCAGTATTTATGCTGCAGTAGTTTATGTGTCGGGGGGCTAGGGTCAGTCTATCTGGAGTACCTCCCCTGTCCTATCCGGTGTCCTGTGTGAATTTAAGTATGCTCTCACTAATTTTCTCTTTCTTTCTCTCTCTCGGAGGACCTGAGCCCTAGGACCATGCCTCAGGACTACCTGACATGATGACTCCTTGCTGTTCCCAGTCCACCTGGCCGTGCTGCTGCTCCAGTTTCAACTGTTCTGCCTTATTATTATTCGACCATGCTGGTCATTTATGAACATTTGAACATCTTGGCCATGTTCTGTTACAATCTCCACCCGGCACAGCCAGAAGAGGACTGGCCACCCCACATAGCCTGGTTCCTCTCTAGGTTTCTTCCTAGGTTTTGGCCTTTCTAGGGAGTTTTTCCTAGCCACCGTGCTTCTACACCTGCATTGCTTGCTGTTTGGGGTTTTAGGCTGGGTTTCTGTACAGCACTTTGAGATATCAGCTGATGTACGAAGGGCTATATAAATACATTTGATTTGATTTATACTTTATTTATACACTTAAGTCAATAAAGGATTTACAAAGACAACCTGTCAAACATCAACAAACACCACAACAACAACAACACAATGCCTGATGTGTACTGAACCTACCATCCATAATAAAGTGCAAACCGCTATGATAAACTGTGTTCCAATGGTTTCAATAGTGGCAGCTACATTTATTATAATCGATAACCGTAGAAAAAGACTCAGTGCCATTATCCTCATAAGGCGAAGTATTGAAAACAGCCAATCATTTTGGAGAATTGTTTTAATTATTATTGTTAAAATCTCTTTCTCTTAGTCATTGGTGATAAAATATATACATATTTTTTTGAGCATACAATATAGCATTTGGTATTAGTTATTTGGTATTAGTTATTTGGTATTCGTTATTTGGTATTCGTTATTTGGTATTAGTTATTTGGTATTCGTTATTTGGTATTAGTTATTTGGTATTAGTTATTTGGTATTAGTTATTTGGTATTCGTTATTTGGTATTAGTTATTTGGTATTAGTTATTTGGTATTAGTTATTTGGTATTAGTTATTTTACACAGTCTTTTTTATACAATCTTTGTCAAGTGTGTCAATAATTTCGGACCCCCCATGCAGCTGTAATATGAAGAGCACAGGGCTGGTGTGGCCATACGTACTTGCGGTAAGCACATTTGACGTTGTAGCCGGCGGCAGAGTTAAGCACAGGGATTCCCAGAGCCTGGTAGACAGTCTTCCATACGGATCCACTCTCAATCTGCTCAGGACACGAGAGAACAAGGCACAGAGAAATAGAGACATTCCAATATGCCAATATGTCACAGTAGAACATTCACTCAGGACAAAAGGCTGGTGAACTCTACAAAATGGTAATAGAGCTGTATTATGATCAGTGGAGCTGGGTGATTATGATCAGTGGAGCTGGGTGATTATGATCAGTGGAGCTGGGTGATTATGATCAGTGGAGCTGGGTGATTATGATCAGTGGAGCTGGGTGTTTATGATCAGTGGAGCTGGGCCCTTATGATCAGTGGAGCTGGGCCCTTATGATCAGTGGAGCTGGGTGCTTATGATCAGTGGAGCTGGGTGATTATGATCAGTGGAGCTGGGTGTTTATGATCAGTGGAGCTGGGTGTTTATGATCAGTGGAGCTGGGTGCTTATGATCAGTGGAGCTGGGTCCTTATGATCAGTGGAGCTGGGTGCTTATGATCAGTGGAGCTGGGTGTTTATGATCAGTGGAGCTGGGTGTTTATGATCAGTGGAGCTGGGTCCTTATGATCAGTGGAGCTGGGTGCTTATGATCAGTGGAGCTGGGTGCTTATGATCAGTGGAGCTGGGTGTTTATGATCAGTGGAGCTGGGTGCTTATGATCAGTGGAGCTGGGTGCTTATGATCAGTGGAGCTGGGTGCTTATGATCAGTGGAGCTGGGTGCTTATGATCAGTGGAGCTGGGTGCTTATGATCAGTGGAGCTGGGCACTTATGATCAGTGGAGCTGGGTGATTATGATCAGTGGAGCTGGGCCCTTATGATCAGTGGAGCTGGGCCCTTATGATCAGTGGAGCTGGGCCCTTATGATCAGTGGAGCTGGGCCCTTATGATCAGTGGAGCTGGGCCCTTATGATCAGTGGAGCTGGGCCCTTATGATCAGTGGAGCTGGGTGATTATGATCAGTGGAGCTGGGTGTTTATGATCAGTGGAGCTGGGTCCTTATGATCAGTGGAGCTGGGTCCTTATGATCAGTGGAGCTGGGTCCTTATGATCAGTGGAGCTGGGCCCTTATGATCAGTGGAGCTGGGTCCTTATGATCAGTGGAGCTGGGTGTTTATGATCAGTGGAGCTGGGTGTTTATGATCAGTGGAGCTGGGTGTTTATGATCAGTGGAGCTGGGTGTTTATGATCAGTGGAGCTGGGTGATTATGATCAGTGGAGCTGGGTGTTTATGATCAGTGGAGCTGGATACACACATCATGGAAGCCTCCGAGTTTCTGCACCAGTCTGTAGAGCTTGAAGAGGTCCAGGTTCCTGTAGCCCAGCACTGGTTTCTTGTGGATTGGGGTTCCTACAGGAGGATAAACAACACAATGGTTAGATGAAAACAGGTTCAGAAGTAGAACACACACATCTAGCTACTATCAGGTGCAAGGCACATAAATAAGACAAGTAGCCTGGCTAGCTTACTACTGTCCCCTAAAGAAGACAGTAGCCTGGCTAGCTTACTACTGCCCCCTAAAGAAGACAAGTAGCCTGGATAGCTTACTACTGCCCCCTAAAGAAGACAAGTAGCCTGGCTAGCTTACTACTGCCCCCTAAAGAAGACAGTGGCCTGGCTAGCTTACTACTGCCCCCTAAAGAAGACAAGTAGCCTGGATAGCTTACTACTGCCCCCTAAAGAAGACAAGTAGCCTGGCTAGCTTACTACTGCCCCCTAAAGAAGACAAGTAGCCTGGCTAGCTTACTACTGTCCCTTAAAGAAGACAAGTAGCCTGGCTAGCTTACTACTGCCCCCTAAAGAAGACAGTAGCCTGGCTAGCTTACTACTGCCCCCTAAAGAAGACAGTAGCCTGGCTAGCTTACTACTGCCCCCTAAAGAAGACAAGTAGCCTGGATAGCTTACTACTGCCCCCTAAAGAAGACAAGTAGCCTGGCTAGCTTACTACTGCCCCCTAAAGAAGACAGTAGCCTGGCTAGCTTACTACTGCCCCCTAAAGAAGACAGGTTAGCTTACTACTGCCCCCTAAAGAAGACAAGTAGCCTGGCTAGCTTACTACTACCCCCTAAAGAAGACAAGTAGCCTGGATAGCTTACTACTGCCCCCTAAAGAAGACAAGTAGCCTGGCTAGCTTACTACTACCCCCTAAAGAAGACAGATTGACAGGCTAGCTTACTACTGCCCCCTAAAGAAGACAAGTAGCCTGGCTAGCTTACTACTGCCCACTAAAGAAGACAAGTAGCCTGGATAGCTTACTACTGCCCACTAAAGAAGACAGGTTAGCTTACTACTGCCCCCTAAAGAAGACAAGTAGCCTGGCTAGATTACTACTGCCCACTAAAGAAGACAAGTAGCCTGGATAGCTTACTACTGCCCACTAAAGAAGACAAGTAGCCTGGCTAGCTCACTACTGCCCCCTTGAGAAGACAAGTAGTCTGGCTAGCTTACTACTGCCCCCTTGATAAGACAAGTAGTCTGGCTAGCTTACTACTGTCCCCTTGAGTAGACAAGTAGTCTGGCTAGCTTACTACTGTCCCCTAGATAAGACAAGTAGCCTGGCTAGCTTACTACTGCCCCCTAAAGAAGACAAGTAGCCTGGCTAGCTTACTACTGCCCCCTTGAGAAGACAAGTAGCCTGGCTAGCTTACTATTGCCCCCTTGAGAAGACAAGTAGCATGGCTAGCTTACTACTGCCCCCTTGAGAAGACAAGTAGCCTGGCTAGCTTACTACTGCCCCCTAAAGAAGACAAGTAGCCTGGCTAGCTTACTACTGCACCCTAAAGAAGACAAGTAGCCTGGCTAGCTTACTACTGTCCCCTAAATAAGGCAAGTAGCCTGGCTAGCTTACTATTGCCCCCTTGAGAAGACAAGTAGTCTGGCTAGCTTACTACTGCCCCCTTGAGAAGACAAGTAGCCTGGCAAGCTTACTACTGCCCCCTTGAGAAGATTCAGACAAATTACTAGACTCACTCGATCCTCTCAATCCATATATGACGTGAGACAGAAGTACTGAAAGTAACTCATTCTAATAGCTTACCATTTTTCATCTTCTAGTATCAAAAAGGTAGTGAAGTTGCATTATACCACTACAATCCATGCAACACTAGCATTCAACTGTGTGGGAGGCAGTTCTCTGTCAGGCTAGGTGGGTGGATCAAACAGGAGTTGGGATTGATCCTAAGGAGCGTGTTTCACCTCTGTCCTCCATGAACTTGTATAGCTGCTGCAAGAAGTTCTCTCTCTCCTCAGGGAAGGGCTCCACTTCCTCCTGCACACAGGAACAGGAAATTACAACACACATGACATTGACTCTTATAATAATAATATTCATAATTTGGGGGGGGTGCTTATATTGTCCTGTTATATTGTTCTTGTGTGAAATGTTTTCTGCATATCCCAACTCCCCCTGAGACACCCGCAGGGAGTAGGGTCACAGCCAAGGTCACCATATCCCAACTCCCTCTGAGAGTGGGGTCACAGCCAGGGTCACCATATCCAAACTCCCTCTGAGAGTGGGGTCACAGCCAAGGTCACCATTTCCCAACTCCCCCTGAGACACCCGCAGGGAGTGGGGTCACAGCCAGGGTCACCATATCCCAACTCCCCCTGAGAGTGGGGTCACAACCAGGGTCACCATATCCCAACTCCCCCTGAGAGTGGGGTCACAGCCAGGGTCACCATATCCCAACTCCCCCTGAGACACCCGCAGGGAGTAGGGTCACAGCCAAGGTCACCATATCTCAGCTCCCCCTGAGACACCCGCAGGGAGTAGGGTCACAGCCAGGGTCACCATATCCCAACTCCCCCTGAGAGTGGGGTCACAGCCAGGGTCATCATATCCCAACTCCCCCTGAGACACCCGCAGGGAGTGGGGTCACAGCCAGGGTCATCATATCCAAACTCCCTCTGAGAGTGGGGTCACAGCCAGGGTCACCATATCCCAACTCCCCCTGAGAGTAGGGTCACAGCCAGGGTCACCATATCCCAACTCCCCCTGAGACACCCGCAGGGAGTAGGGTCACAGCCAAGGTCACCATATCCCAACTCCCCCTGAGACACCCGCAGGGAGTAGGGTCACAGCCAGGGTCACCATATCCCAACTCCCTCTGAGAGTAGGGTCACAGCCAAGGTCACCATATCCCAACTCCCCCTGAGACACCCGCAGGGAGTGGGGTCACAGCCAGGGTCACCATATCCCAACTCCCCCCGAGACACCCGCAGGGAGTAGGGTCACAGCCAGGGTCACCATATCCCAACTCCCTCTGAGAGTGGGGTCACAGCCAAGGTCACCATATCCCAACTCCCCCTGAGACACCCGCAGGGAGTAGGGTCACAGCCAGGGTCACCATATCCCAACTCCCTCTGAGAGTAGGGTCACAGCCAAGGTCACCATATCCCAACTCCCCCTGAGACACCCGCAGGGAGTAGGGTCACAGCCAGGGTCACCATATCCCAACTCCCTCTGAGAGTAGGGTCACAGCCAGGGTCACCATATCCCAACTCCCTCTGAGAGTAGGGTCACAGCCAGGGTCACCATATCGACATGGCCATGTCGTTAAATGTTAATGTCTTTAAGCAGCAGAGGTCAATACAAACTGATGAGTTTCGGCGACAACCTTCGTCAGCGTGAATTATTAGCCAGCAGGATAAAGACTAAATAATATGACCATGAATACCTCCTCTTCATCGCTGGCGTCTTCCTCCTGTTCTTCCTCATCATCTTCCTCACTGCTGGAACTCTCGTCCTTGACCTCTGTCCTCCAGGAGCTGGGCACTGCCGCCTGATGCACAAACTCCAGAGCCTCATCCAGCGCTGGCACACACACACGGAAACACACACACACACACCCACGGAAACACACACCGGACACACACACACACCGGACACACACCGGACACACACCGGACACACACACACACAAACGAAAACACACACCGGACACACACACAAACGGAAACACACACACACACAAACGGAAACACACACACACACACACACAAACGGAAACACACACCGGACACACACACACACCGGACACACACCGGACACACACCGGACACACACACACACAAACGGAAACACACACCGGACACACACACACACACAAATGAAAACACACACCGGACACACACACAAACAGAAACACACACACACACAAACGGAAACACACACACAAACGGAAACACACACCGGACACACACACACAAACGGAAACACACCAGTCACACACACACACCACATTGAGGGCTACTGACCTCCATAATACATAGGGTGCATTCAGAAAGTATTCAGACCCATTTCCTTTTTCCACATTTTGTTATGTTACAGCTCTATTCTAAAATGGATTCAATACCTTATTTACATAAATATTCAGACCCGTTGCTATGAGACTCGAAATTGTGGTCAGGTGCATCCTGTTTCCACAACTTGATTGGAGTCCACCTGTGGTAAATTCAATTGATTGGACATGATTTGGAAAGGCACACACCTGTCTATATGAAGGTCTCACAGTAGTCAGTGCATGTCAGAGCAAAAACCAAGCCATGAGGTCAAAGGAATTGTCCGTAGAGCTCCAAGACAGGATTGAGTCGAGGCACAGATCTGGGGAGGGTACCAATAAATGTCTTCAGTATTGAAGGTCCCCAAGAACACAGTGGCCTCCATCATTCTTAAATGGAAGAAGTTTGGAACCACCAAGACTCTTCCTAGAACTGTCCGCCCGGACAAACTGAGCAATCGGGGGAGAAGGGCTTTTGTCAGGGAGGTGACCAAGAACCCAATGGTCACTCTGACAGAGCTCCAGAGTTCCTCTGTGGAGATGGGAGAACTTTCCAGAAGGACAACCATCTCTGCAGCACTCCATCAATCAGGCCTTAATGGTAGTTGGCAGACGGAAGCCACTCCTCAGTAAAAGGCACATGACAGCCCGCTTGTAGTTTGCTAAAAAAAAGGTCCCTAAATGACTCTCAGATCATGAGAAACAAGATTATCTGGTCTGATGAAATGAAGATTGAACTCTTTGGCCTGAAGGCCAAGCATCACGCCTGGAGGAATCCAGGCACCACTGGCCAACACCATCCCTACAGTAAAGCATGGTGTTGGCAGCATCATGCTGTGGGGATGTTTTTCAGCAGCAGGGACTGGGAGACTAGTTAGGATCGAGAGAAAGATGAACGGAGCAAAGTACAGAGAGATCCTTGATGAAAACCTGCTCCAGAGCACTAAGGACCTCAGACTGGGGCGAAGGTTCACCTTCCAACAGGACAACGACCCTAAGCACATAGCCAGACAATACAGAAGTGGCTTCGGGACAAGTCTCTCAATGTCCTTGAGTGGCCCAGACGTGAACCCAATCTAACATCTCTGGAGACCTGAAAATAGTTGTACAGAGACGCTCCCCTTTCAACCTGACAGAGCTTGAGAGAATGTGCAGAGAAGAATGGGAGAAACTCCCAAATACAGGTGAGCCAAGCTTGTAGTGTCATACCCAAGAAGACTTGAGGCTGTAATCACTGCCAAAGGTGCTTCAACAAAGTACTGAGTAAATGATCTGAATACTTGTGTAAATGACAGTTATTTTTCTTCATACAATATTATACATTTGCAAAAAAAATCTAAAAACCTGTTTTTGCTTTGTCATTATAGGGAATTGTGTGTTGATTGATGAGGGAAATAAACTATTTAATCCATTTTAGAATAAGGCTGTAATGTAACAAAATGTGGAAAAGGTTGAGGGGTCTGAATACTTTCCGAATGCACCGTAAATCCCTCACAGAGTATTACCTCCATGATACATATGTCCCTCACAGAGTATTACCTCCATGATACATGTCCCTCACAGAGTATTACCTCCATGATACATATGTCCCTCACAGAGTATTACCTCCATGATACATATGTCCCTCACAGATGATTACCTCCATGATACATATGTCCCTCACAGAGTATTACCTCCATGATACATATGTCCCTCACAGAGTATTACCTCCATGATACATACATATGTCCCTCACAGAGTATTACCTCCATGATACATATGTCCCTCACAGAGTATTACCTCCATGATACATATGTCCCTCACAGAGTATTACCTCCATGATACATATGTCCCTCACAGAGTATTACCTCCATGATACATATGTCCCTCACAGAGTATTACCTCCATGATACATATGTCCCTCACAGAGTATTACCTCCATGATACATATGTCCCTCACAGAGTATTACCTCCATGATACATATGTCCCTCACAGATTATTACCTCCATGATACATATGTCCCTCACAGAGTATTACCTCCATGATACATATGTCCCTCACAGAGTATTACCTCCATGATACATATGTCCCTCACAGATTATTACCTCCATGATACATATGTCCCTCACAGAGTATTACCTCCATGATACATGTCCCTCACAGAGTATTACCTCCATGATACATATGTCCCTCACAGAGTATTACCTCCATGATACATATGTCCCTCACAGAGTATTACCTCCATGATACATATGTCCCTCACAGAGTATTACCTCCATGATACATATGTCCCTCACAGAGTATTACCTCCATGATACATATGTCCCTCACAGAGTATTACCTCCATGATACATATGTCCCTCACAGAGTATTACCTCAATGATACATACATATGTCCCTCACAGAGTATTACCTCCATGATACATACATATGTCCCTCACAGAGTATTACCTCCATGATACATATGTCCCTCACAGAGTATTACCTCCATGATACATATGTCCCTCACAGATTATTACCTCCATGATACATATGCACACAGAGAGACAGTGATATCTCACCTGGTTTGAGCCCTGCGTCAGCATTAGGAGGGGAGTCTGTGTCCATCACCCTCACGTCCTTCCTCAGCACCGTGTTACTGAAAGAAAGACACAATTGCAGTCAAAATCAACAACACAAACTAAAAGTGTCAATTGTAACCGTTTGCCCAGAGAACTAAGGACTCTGAACAGCTAGAGGGGGGATGGAGAGGGGGGTTGAGAATAAGGATAATGGGAACAAAAAGACATGTTTAATATGCAGATGAAGACTAGAGAGATGACTTAATAATGAACAGGTATGTTCTACTAGTATTGATCTGGTCTGTTCTACTAGTATTGATCTGGTCTGTTCTACTACTATTGATCTGGTCTGTTCTACTAGTATTGATCTGGTCTGTTCTACTAGTATTGATCTGGTCTGTTCTACTACTATTGATCTGGTCTGTTCTACTAGTATTGATCTGGTTTGTTCTACTAGTATTGATCTGGTCTGTTCTACTAGTATTGATCTGGTCTGTTCTACTAGTATTGATCTGGTCTGTTCTACTATCATTGATCTGGTCTGTTCTACTAGTATTGATCTGGTCTGTTCTACTACTATTGATCTGGTCTGTTCTACTAGTATTGATCTGGTCTGTTCTACTAGTATTGATCTGGTCTGTTCTACTAGTATTGATCTGGTCTGTTCTACTAGTATTGATCTGGTCTGTTCTACTACTATTGATCTGGTCTGTTCTACTAGTATTGATCTGGTCTGTTCTACTATCATTGATCTGGTCTGTTCTACTATCATTGATCTGGTCTGTTCTACTAGTATTGATCTGGTCTGTTCTACTAGTATTGATCTGGTCTGTTCTACTAGTATTGATCTGGTCTGTTCTACTAGTATTGATCTGGTCTGTTCTACTAGTATTGATCTGGTCTGTTCTACTAGTATTGATCTGGTCTGTTCTACTACTATTGATCTGGTCTGTTCTACTAGTATTGATCTGGCCTGTTCTACTACTATTGATCTGGTCTGTTCTACTAGTATTGATCTGGTCTGTTCTACTAGTATTGATCTGGTCTGTTCTACTACTATTGATCTGGTCTGTTCTACTAGTATTGATCTGGTCTGTTCTACTATCATTGATCTGGTCTGTTCTACTATCATTGATCTGGTCTGTTCTACTAGTATTGATCTGGTCTGTTCTACTAGTATTGATCTGGTCTGTTCTACTAGTATTGATCCGGTCTGTTCTACTAGTATTGATCCGGTCTGTTCTACTATCATTGATCTGGTCTGTTCTACTAGTATTGATCTGGTCTGTTCTACTATCATTGATCTGGTCTGTTCTACTATCATTGATCTGGTCTGTTCTACTAGCATTGATCTGGTCTGTTCTACTAGTATTGATCTGGTATGTTCTACTAGTATTGATCTGGTCTGTTCTACTAGTATTGATTTGGTCTGTTCTACTAGTATTGATCTGGTCTGTTCTACTATCATTGATCTGGTCTGTTCTACTAGTATTGATCCGGTCTGTTCTACTAGTATTGATCTGGTCTGTTCTACTAGTATTGATCCGGTCTGTTCTACTAGTATTGATCTGGTCTGTTCTACTATCATTGATCTGGTCTGTTCTACTAGTATTGATCCGGTCTGTTCTACTAGTATTGATCTGGTCTGTTCTACTAGTATTGATCCGGTCTGTTCTACTAGTATTGATCTGGTCTGTTCTACTAGTATTGATCCGGTCTGTTCTACTAGTATTGATCTGGTCTGTTCTACTATCATTGATCCGGTCTGTTCTACTAGTATTGATCTGGTCTGTTCTACTAGTATTGATCTGGTACTGGTCTGTTCTCCTAGTACTGATCTGGTCTGTTCTACTAGCATTGATCTGGTACTGGTCTGTTCTACTACTATTGATCTGGTCTGTTCTACTAGCATTGATCTGGTCTGTTCTACTATCATTGATCTGGTCTGTTCTACTATCATTGATCTGGTCTGTTCTACTAGTATTGATCTGGTCTGTTCTACTAGTATTGATCTGGTCTGTTCTACTATCATTGATCTGGTCTGTTCTACTAGTATTGATCTGGTCTGGTCTACTAGTATTGATCCGGTCTGTTCTACTAGTATTGATCTGGTACTGGTCTACTAGTATTGATCTGGTCTGTTCTACTAGTATTGATCTGGTCTGGTCTACTAGTATTGATCCGGTCTGTTCTACTAGTATTGATCCGGTCTGTTCTACTAGTATTGATCCGGTCTGTTCTACTAGTATTGATCCGGTCTGTTCTACTAGTATTGATCTGGTCTGTTCTACTAGTATTGATCTGGTCTGTTCTACTAGTATTGATCTGCTCTGTTCTACTATCATTGATCTGGTCTGTTCTACTAGTATTGATCTGGTCTGTTCTACTAGTATTGATCTGGTCTGTTCTACTATCATTGATCTGGTCTGTTCTACTAGTATTGATCTGGTCTGTTCTACTAGTATTGATCTGGTGTGTTCTACTAGTATTGATCTGGTCTGTTCTACTAGTATTGATCTGGTCTGTTCTACTAGTATTGATCTGGTCTGTTCTACTAGTATTGATCTGGTCTGTTCTACTAGTATTGATCTGGTCTGTTCTACTAGTATTGATCTGGTCTGTTCTACTATCATTGATCTGGTCTGTTCTACTAGTATTGATCTGGTCTGTTCTACTAGTATTGATCTGGTACTGGTCTGTTCTCCTAGTACTGATCTGGTCTGTTCTACTAGCATTGATCTGGTCTGTTCTACTAGTATTGATCTGGTCTGTTCTACTAGTATTGATATGGTACTGGTCTACTAGTATTGATCTGGTCTGTTCTACTAGTATTGATCTGGTCTGGTCTACTAGTATTGATCCGGTCTGTTCTACTAGTATTGATCCGGTCTGTTTTACTAGTATTGATCCGGTCTGTTCTACTAGTATTGATCTGGTCTGTTCTACTAGTATTGATCTGGTCTGTTCTACTAGTATTGATCTGGTCTGTTCTACTAGTATTGATCTGGTCTGTTCTACTAGTATTGATCTGGTCTGTTCTACTAGTATTGATCTGGTCTGTTCTACTAGTATTGATCTGGTCTGTTCTACTATCATTGATCTGGTCTGTTCTACTAGTATTGATCTGGTCTGTTCTACTAGTATTGATCTGGTACTGGTCTGTTCTCCTAGTACTGATCTGGTCTGTTCTACTAGCATTGATCTGGTCTGTTCTACTAGTATTGATCTGGTCTGTTCTACTAGTATTGATCTGGTACTGGTCTACTAGTATTGATCTGGTCTGTTCTACTAGTATTGATCTGGTCTGGTCTACTAGTATTGATCCGGTCTGTTCTACTAGTATTGATCCGGTCTGTTCTACTAGTATTGATCCGGTCTGTTCTACTAGTATTGATCCGGTCTGTTCTACTAGTATTGATCTGGTCTGTTCTACTAGTATTGATCTGGTCTGTTCTACTAGTATTGATCTGGTCTGTTCTACTAGTATTGATCTGGTCTGTTCTACTAGTATTGATCTGGTCTGTTCTACTAGTATTGATCTGGTCTGTTCTACTAGTATTGATCTGGTCTGTTCTACTAGTATTGATCTGGTCTGTTCTACTAGTATTGATCTGGTCTGTTCTACTATCATTGATCTGGTCTGTTCTACTAGTATTGATCTGGTCTGTTCTACTAGTATTGATCTGGTACTGGTCTGTTCTCCTAGTACTGATCTGGTCTGTTCTACTAGCATTGATCTGGTCTGTTCTACTAGTATTGATCTGGTCTGTTCTACTAGTATTGATATGGTACTGGTCTACTAGTATTGATCTGGTCTGTTCTACTAGTATTGATCTGGTCTGGTCTACTAGTATTGATCCGGTCTGTTCTACTAGTATTGATCCGGTCTGTTTTACTAGTATTGATCCGGTCTGTTCTACTAGTATTGATCCGGTCTGTTCTACTATCATTGATTTTGTCTGTTCTACTAGTATTGATCTGGTCTGTTCTACTAGTATTGATCTGGTACTGGTCTGTTCTATTATCATTGATCTGGTCTGTTCTACTATCATTGATCTGGTCTGTTCTACTACTATTGATCTGGTCTGTTCTACTACTATTGATCTGGTCTGTTCTACTAGTATTGATCTGGTCTGTTCTACTAGTATTGATCTGGTATGTTCTACTAGTATTGATCTGGTCTGTTCTACTATCATTGATCTGGTCTGTTCTACTATCATTGATCTGGTCTGTTCTACTAGTATTGATCTGGTCTGTTCTACTAGTATTGATCTGGTCTGTTCTACATTGATCTGGTCTGTTCTACTAGTATTGATCTGGTCTGTTCTACTAGTATTGATCTGGTACTGGTCTGTTCTCCTAGTACTGATCTGGTCTGTTCTACTAGCATTGATCTGGTACTGGTCTGTTCTACTACTATTGATCTGGTCTGTTCTACTAGCATTGATCTGGTCTGTTCTACTACTATTGATCTGGGCTGTTCTACTATCATTGATCTGGTCTGTTCTACTAGTATTGATCTGGTCTGTTCTACTATCATTGATCCGGTCTGTTCTACTAGTATTGATCTGGTCTGTTCTACTAGTATTGATCTGGTACTGGTCTGTTCTCCTAGTACTGATCTGGTCTGTTCTACTAGTATTGATCTGGTCTGTTCTACTAGTATTGATCTGGTACTGGTCTACTAGTATTGATCTGGTCTGTTCTACTAGTATTGATCTGGTCTGGTCTACTAGTATTGATCCGGTCTGTTCTACTAGTATTGATCCGGTCTGTTCTACTAGTATTGATCCGGTCTGTTCTACTAGTATTGATCTGGTCTGTTCTACTAGTATTGATCTGGTCTGTTCTACTAGTATTGATCTGGTCTGTTCTACTAGTATTGATCTGGTCTGTTCTACTAGTATTGATCTGGTCTGTTCTACTAGTATTGATCTGGTCTGTTCTACTAGTATTGATCTGGTCTGTTCTACTAGTATTGATCTGGTCTGTTCTACTAGTATTGATCTGGTCTGTTCTACTAGTATTGATCTGGTCTGTTCTACTAGTATTGATCTGGTCTGTTCTACTAGTATTGATCTGGTCTGTTCTACTAGTATTGATCTGGTACTGGTCTGTTCTCCTAGTATTGATCTGGTCTGTTCTACTAGTATTGATCTGGTCTGTTCTACTAGTATTGATCTGGTCTGTTCTACTAGTATTGATCTGGTCTGTTCTACTAGTATTGATCTGGTCTGTTCTACTAGTATTGATCTGGTCTGTTCTACTAGTATTGATCTGGTCTGTTCTACTAGTATTGATCTGGTCTGTTCTACTAGTATTGATCTGGTCTGTTCTACTAGTATTGATCTGGTCTGTTCTACTATCATTGATTTGGTCTGTTCTACTAGTATTGATCTGGTCTGTTCTACTAGTATTGATCTGGTACTGGTCTGTTCTATTATCATTGATCTGGTCTGTTCTACTATCATTGATCTGGTCTGTTCTACTACTATTGATCTGGTCTGTTCTACTACTATTGATCTGGTCTGTTCTACTAGTATTGATCTGGTCTGTTCTACTAGTATTGATCTGGGTTCTATGTTCTACTAGTATTGATCTGGTCTGTTCTACTATCATTGATCTGGTCTGTTCTACATTGATCTGGTCTGTATCTGGTCTGTTCTACTAGTATTGATCTGGTCTGTTCTACTAGTATTGATCTGGTCTGGTCTCTGTTCTACTAGTATTGATCCGGTCTGTTTTACTAGTATTGATCCGGTCTGTTCTACTAGTATTGATCCGGTCTGTTCTACTATCATTGATTTTGTCTGTTCTACTAGTATTGATCTGGTCTGTTCTACTAGTATTGATCTGGTACTGGTCTGTTCTATTATCATTGATCTGGTCTGTTCTACTATCATTGATCTGGTCTGTTCTACTACTATTGATCTGGTCTGTTCTACTACTCTGGTCTGTTCTACTAGTATTGATCTGGTCTGTTCTACTAGTATTGATCTGGTCTGTTCTACTAGTATTGATCTGGTCTGTTCTACTATATTGATCTGGTCTGTTCTACTATCATTGATCTGGTCTGTTCTACTATCATTGATCTGGTCTGTTCTACTAGTATTGATCTGGTCTGTTCTACTAGTATTGATTTGGTCTGTTCTACTAGTATTGATCTGGTCTGTTCTACTATCATTGATCTGGTCTGTTCTACTAGTATTGATCCGGTCTGTTCTACTAGTATTGATCTGGTCTGTTCTACTAGTATTGATCTGGTCTGTTCTACTATCATTGATCTGGTCTGTTCTACTAGTATTGATCTGGTCTGTTCTACTAGTATTGATCTGGTACTGGTCTGTTCTCCTAGTACTGATCTGGTCTGTTCTACTAGCATTGATCTGGTACTGGTCTGTTCTACTACTATTGATCTGGTCTGTTCTACTAGCATTGATCTGGTCTGTTCTACTACTATTGATCTGGGCTGTTCTACTATCATTGATCTGGTCTGTTCTACTAGTATTGATCTGGTCTGGTCTACTAGTATTGATCCGGTCTGTTCTACTAGTATTGATCTGGTACTGGTCTACTAGTATTGATCTGGTCTGTTCTACTAGTATTGATCTGGTCTGGTCTACTAGTATTGATCCGGTCTGTTCTACTAGTATTGATCCGGTCTGTTCTACTAGTATTGATCCGGTCTGTTCTACTAGTATTGATCCGGTCTGTTCTAATAGTATTGATCCGGTCTGTTCTACTAGTATTGATCTGGTCTGTTCTACTAGTATTGATCTGCTCTGTTCTACTATCATTGATCTGGTCTGTTCTACTATCATTGATCTGGTCTGTTCTACTAGTATTGATCTGGTCTGTTCTACTAGTATTGATCTGGTCTGTTCTACTAGTATTGATCTGGTCTGTTCTACTAGTATTGATCTGGTCTGTTCTACTAGTATTGATCTGGTCTGTTCTACTATCATTGATCTGGTCTGTTCTACTAGTATTGATCTGGTCTGTTCTACTAGTATTGATCTGGTACTGGTCTACTAGTATTGATCTGGTCTGTTCTACTAGTATTGATCTGGTCTGGTCTACTAGTATTGATCCGGTCTGTTCTACTAGTATTGATCCGGTCTGTTCTACTAGTATTGATCTGGTCTGTTCTACTAGTATTGATCTGGTCTGTTCTACTAGTATTGATCTGGTCTGTTCTACTAGTATTGATCTGGTCTGTTCTACTAGTATTGATCTGGTCTGTTCTACTAGTATTGATCTGGTCTGTTCTACTAGTATTGATCTGGTCTGTTCTACTAGTATTGATCTGGTCTGTTCTACTAGTATTGATCTGGTCTGTTCTACTAGTATTGATCTGTTCTACTAGTATTGATCTGGTCTGTTCTCCTAGTACTGATCTGGTCTGTTCTACTAGCATTGATCTGGTCTGTTCTACTAGTATTGATCTGGTCTGTTCTACTAGTATTGATCTGGTACTGGTCTACTAGTATTGATCTGGTCTGTTCTACTAGTATTGATCTGGACTGTTCTACTAGTATTGATCCGGTCTGTTCTACTAGTATTGATCCGGTCTGTTCTACTATCATTGATCTGGTCTGTTCTACTAGTATTGATCTGGTCTGTTCTACTATCATTGATCTGGTCTGTTCTACTATCATTGATCTGGTCTGTTCTACTAGCATTGATCTGGTCTGTTCTACTAGTATTGATCTGGTATGTTCTACTAGTATTGATCTGGTCTGTTCTACTAGTATTGATTTGGTCTGTTCTACTAGTATTGATCTGGTCTGTTCTACTATCATTGATCTGGTCTGTTCTACTAGTATTGATCCGGTCTGTTCTACTAGTATTGATCTGGTCTGTTCTACTAGTATTGATCTGGTCTGTTCTACTATCATTGATCTGGTCTGTTCTACTAGTATTGATCTGGTCTGTTCTACTAGTATTGATCTGGTACTGGTCTGTTCTCCTAGTACTGATCTGGTCTGTTCTACTAGCATTGATCTGGTACTGGTCTGTTCTACTACTATTGATCTGGTCTGTTCTACTAGCATTGATCTGGTCTGTTCTACTACTATTGATCTGGGCTGTTCTACTATCATTGATCTGGTCTGTTCTACTAGTATTGATCTGGTCTGGTCTACTAGTATTGATCCGGTCTGTTCTACTAGTATTGATCTGGTACTGGTCTACTAGTATTGATCTGGTCTGTTCTACTAGTATTGATCTGGTCTGGTCTACTAGTATTGATCCGGTCTGTTCTACTAGTATTGATCCGGTCTGTTCTACTAGTATTGATCCGGTCTGTTCTACTAGTATTGATCCGGTCTGTTCTACTAGTATTGATCCGGTCTGTTCTACTAGTATTGATCTGGTCTGTTCTACTAGTATTGATCTGCTCTGTTCTACTATCATTGATCTGGTCTGTTCTACTATCATTGATCTGGTCTGTTCTACTAGTATTGATCTGGTCTGTTCTACTAGTATTGATCTGGTCTGTTCTACTAGTATTGATCTGGTCTGTTCTACTAGTATTGATCTGGTCTGTTCTACTATCATTGATCTGGTCTGTTCTACTAGTATTGATCTGGTCTGTTCTACTAGTATTGATCTGGTACTGGTCTACTAGTATTGATCTGGTCTGTTCTACTAGTATTGATCTGGTCTGGTCTACTAGTATTGATCCGGTCTGTTCTACTAGTATTGATCCGGTCTGTTTTACTAGTATTGATCCGGTCTGTTCTACTAGTATTGATCTGGTCTGTTCTACTAGTATTGATCTGGTCTGTTCTACTAGTATTGATCTGGTCTGTTCTACTAGTATTGATCTGGTCTGTTCTACTAGTATTGATCTGGTCTGTTCTACTAGTATTGATCTGGTCTGTTCTACTAGTATTGATCTGGTCTGTTCTACTAGTATTGATCTGGTACTGGTCTGTTCTCCTAGTACTGATCTGGTCTGTTCTACTAGCATTGATCTGGTCTGTTCTACTAGTATTGATCTGGTCTGTTCTACTAGTATTGATCTGGTACTGGTCTACTAGTATTGATCTGGTCTGTTCTACTAGTATTGATCTGGTCTGGTCTACTAGTATTGATCCGGTCTGTTCTACTAGTATTGATCCGGTCTGTTCTACTAGTATTGATCCGGTCTGTTCTACTAGTATTGATCCGGTCTGTTCTACTAGTATTGATCTGGTCTGTTCTACTAGTATTGATCTGGTCTGTTCTACTAGTATTGATCTGGTCTGTTCTACTAGTATTGATCCGGTCTGTTCTACTAGTATTGATCCGGTCTGTTCTACTATCATTGATTTTGTCTGTTCTACTAGTATTGATCTGGTCTGTTCTACTAGTATTGATCTGGTACTGGTCTGTTCTATTATCATTGATCTGGTCTGTTCTACTATCATTGATCTGGTCTGTTCTACTACTATTGATCTGGTCTGTTCTACTACTATTGATCTGGTCTGTTCTACTAGTATTGATCTGGTATGTTCTACTAGTATTGATCTGGTCTGTTCTACTATCATTGATCTGGTCTGTTCTACTATCATTGATCTGGTCTGTTCTACTAGCATTGATCTGGTCTGTTCTACTAGTATTGATCTGGTCTGTTCTACTAGTATTGATCTGGTCTGTTCTACTAGTATTGATTTGGTCTGTTCTACTAGTATTGATCTGGTCTGTTCTACTATCATTGATCTGGTCTGTTCTACTAGTATTAATCCGGTCTGTTCTACTAGTATTGATCTGGTCTGTTCTACTAGTATTGATCTGGTCTGTTCTACTATCATTGATCTGGTCTGTTCTACTAGTATTGATCTGGTACTGGTCTGTTCTACTAGCATTGATCTGGTACTGGTCTGTTCTACTAGCATTGATCTGGTCTGTTCTACTACTATTGATCTGGGCTGTTCTACTATCATTGATCTGGTCTGTTCTACTAGTATTGATCTGGTCTGGTCTACTAGTATTGATCCGGTCTGTTCTACTAGTATTGATCTGGTACTGGTCTACTAGTATTGATCTGGTCTGTTCTACTAGTATTGATCTGGTCTGGTCTACTAGTATTGATCCGGTCTGTTCTACTAGTATTGATCCGGTCTGTTCTACTAGTATTGATCCGGTCTGTTCTACTAGTATTGATCCGGTCTGTTCTACTAGTATTGATCTGGTCTGTTCTACTAGTATTGATCTGGTCTGTTCTACTAGTATTGATCTGCTCTGTTCTACTATCATTGATCTGGTCTGTTCTACTATCATTGATCTGGTCTGTTCTACTAGTATTGATCTGGTCTGTTCTACTAGTATTGATCTGGTCTGTTCTACTAGTATTGATCTGGTCTGTTCTACTAGTATTGATCTGGTCTGTTCTACTAGTATTGATCTGGTCTGTTCTACTATCATTGATCTGGTCTGTTCTACTAGTATTGATCTGGTCTGTTCTACTAGTATTGATCTGGTCTGTTCTACTAGTATTGATCTGGTGTGTTCTACTAGTATTGATCTGGTGTGTTCTACTAGTATTGATCTGGTCTGTTCTACTAGTATTGATCTGGTCTGTTCTACTAGTATTGATCTGGTCTGTTCTACTAGTATTGATCTGGTCTGTTCTACTATCATTGATCTGGTCTGTTCTACTAGTATTGATCTGGTCTGTTCTACTAGTATTGATCTGGTACTGGTCTGTTCTCCTAGTACTGATCTGGTCTGTTCTACTAGCATTGATCTGGTCTGTTCTACTAGTATTGATCTGGTCTGTTCTACTAGTATTGATCTGGTACTGGTCTACTAGTATTGATCTGGTCTGTTCTACTAGTATTGATCTGGTCTGGTCTACTAGTATTGATCCGGTCTGTTCTACTAGTATTGATCCGGTCTGTTCTACTAGTATTGATCTGGTCTGTTCTACTAGTATTGATCTGGTCTGTTCTACTAGTATTGATCTGGTCTGTTCTACTATCATTGATCTGGTCTGTTCTACTAGTATTGATCTGGTCTGTTTTACTATCATTGATCTGGTCTGTTCTACTAGTATTGATCTGGTCTGTTCTACTAGTATTGATCTGGTCTGTTCTACTAGTATTGATCTGGTCTGTTCTACTAGTATTGATCTGGTCTGTTCTACTAGTATTGATCTGGTCTGTTCTACTATCATTGATCTGGTCTGTTCTACTAGTATTGATCTGGTCTGTTCTACTAGTATTGATCTGGTACTGGTCTGTTCTCCTAGTACTGATCTGGTCTGTTCTACTAGCATTGATCTGGTCTGTTCTACTATCATTGATCTGGTCTGTTCTACTAGTATTGATCTGGTCTGTTCTACTAGTATTGATCTGCTCTGTTCTACTATCATTGATCTGGTCTGTTCTACTAGTATTGATCTGGTACTGGTCTGTTCTCCTAGTACTGATCTGGTCTGTTCTACTAGTATTGATCTGGTCTGTTCTACTAGTATTGATCTGGTACTGGTCTGTTCTCCTAGTATTGATCTGGTCTGTTCTACTAGTATTGATCTGGTACTGGTCTACTAGTATTGATCTGGTCTGTTCTACTAGTATTGATCTGGTCTGGTCTACTAGTATTGATCCGGTCTGTTCTACTAGTATTGATCCGGTCTGTTCTACTAGTATTGATCCGGTCTGTTCTACTAGTATTGATCCGGTCTGTTCTACTAGTATTGATCCGGTCTGTTCTACTAGTATTGATCTGGTCTGTTCTACTAGTATTGATCTGCTCTGTTCTACTATCATTGATCTGGTCTGTTCTACTAGTATTGATCTGGTCTGTTCTACTAGTATTGATCTGGTCTGTTCTACTATCATTGATCTGGTCTGTTCTACTAGTATTGATCTGGTCTGTTCTACTAGTATTGATCTGGTCTGTTCTACTAGTATTGATCTGGTCTGTTCTATCCGGTCTGTTCTACTAGTATTGATCTGGTCTGTTCTACTAGTATTGATCTGGTCTGTTCTACTAGTATTGATCTGGTCTGTTCTACTAGTATTGATCTGGTCTGTTCTACTAGTATTGATCTGGTCTGTTCTACTATCATTGATCTGGTCTGTTCTACTAGTATTGATCTGGAACTGGTCTGTTCTCCTAGTACTGATCTGGTCTGTTCTACTAGTATTGATCTGGTCTGATCTACTAGTATTGATCTGGTCTGATCTACTAGTATTGATCTGGTCTGTTCTACTATCATTGATCTGGTCTGTTCTACTAGTATTGATCTGGTCTGTTCTACTAGTATTGATCTGGTCTGTTCTACTAGTATTGATCTGGTCTGTTCTACTAGTATTGATCTGGTCTGTTCTACTAGTATTGATCTGGTCTGTTCTACTAGTATTGATCTGGTCTGTTCTACTATCATTGATCTGGTCTGTTCTACTAGTATTGATCTGGTCTGTTCTACTAGTATTGATGTGGTCTGTTCTACTATCATTGATCTGGCCTGTTCTACTATCATTGATCTGGTCTGTTCTACTAGTATTGATCTGGTCTGTTCTACTATCATTGATCTGGTCTGTTATACTAGTATTGATCTGGTCTGTTATACTATCATTGATCTGGTCTGTTCTACTAGTATTGATCTGGTCTGTTCTACTATCATTGATCTGGTCTGTTCTACTATCATTGATCTGGTCTGTTCTACTAGTATTGATCTGGTCTGTTCTACTAGTATTGATCTGGTCTGTTCTACTATCATTGATCTGGTCTGGTCTACTAGTATTGATCTGGTCTGTTCTACTAGTATTGATCTGGTCTGTTCTACTATCATTGATCTGGTCTGTTCTACTATCATTGATCTGGTCTGTTCTACTATCATTGATCTGGTCTGTTCTACTATCATTGATCTGGTACTGGTCTGTTCTACTAGTATTGATCAGGTCTGTTCTACTAGTATTGATCTGGTCTGTTCTACTGTCATTGATCTGGTCTGTTCTACTATCATTGATCTGGTCTGTTCTACTATCATTGATCTGGTCTGTTCTACTATCATTGATCTGGTACTGGTCTGTTCTACTAGTATTGATCAGGTCTGTTCTACTAGTATTGATCAGGTCTGTTCTACTAGTATTGATCTTGTCTGTTCTACTAGTATTGATCTGGTCTGTTCTACTATCATTGATCTGGTCTACTACTATTGATCTGGTCTGTTCTACTAGTATTGATCTGGTCTGTTCTACTAGTATTGATCTGGTCTGTTCTACTATCATTGATCTGGTCTGTTCTACTAGTATTGATCTGGTCTGTTCTACTATCATTGATCTGGTCTGTTCTACTAGTATTGATCTGGTCTGTTCTACTAGTATTGATCTGGTCTGTTCTACTATCATTGATCTGGTCTGTTCTACTAGTATTGATCTGGTCTGTTCTACTAGTATTGATCTGGTCTGTTCTACTATCATTGATCTGGTCTGGTCTACTAGTATTGATCTAGTCTGTGCTACTATCATTGATCTGGTATGTTCTACTAGTTTTGATCTGGTCTGTTCTACTAGTATTGATCTGGTCTGTTCTACTAGTATTGATCTGGTCTGTTCTACTAGTATTGATCTGGTCTGTTCTACTATCATTGATCTGGTCTGTTCTACTAGTATTGATCCGGTCTGTTCTACTAGTATTGATCTGGTCTGTTCTACTATCATTGATCTGGTCTGTTCTACTAGTATTGATCTGGTCGGTTCTACTAGTATTGATCTGGTACTGGTTTGTTCTACTAGTATTGATCTGGTCTGTTCTACTATCATTGATCTGGTCTGTTCTACTAGTATTGATCTGGTCTGTTCTACTAGTATTGATCTGGTCTGTTCTACTAGTATTGATCTGGTCTGTTCTACTAGTATTGATCTGGTCTGTTCTACTAGTATTGATCTGGTCTGTTCTACTAGTATTGATCTGGTCTGTTCTACTATCATTGATCTGGTCTGTTCTACTAGTATTGATCCGGTCTGTTCTACTAGTATTGATCTGGTCTGTTCTACTATCATTGATCTGGTCTGTTCTACTAGTATTGATCTGGTCGGTTGTACTAGTATTGATCTGGTACTGGTTTGTTCTACTAGTATTGATCTGGTCTGTTCTACTATCATTGATCTGGTCTGTTCTACTAGTATTGATCTGGTCTGTTCTACTAGTATTGATCTGGTCTGTTCTACTAGTATTGATCTGGTCTGTTCTACTAGTATTGATCTGGTCTGTTCTACTAGTATTGATCTGGTCTGTTCTACTAGTATTGATCTGGTCTGTTCTACTATCATTGATCTGGTCTGTTCTACTAGTATTGATCCGGTCTGTTCTACTAGTATTGATCTGGTCTGTTCTACTAGTATTGATCTGTTCTGTTCTACTAGTATTGATCTGGTCTGTTCTACTAGTATTGATCTGGTCTGTTCTACTAGTATTGATCCGGTCTGTTCTACTATCATTGATCTGGTCTGTTCTACTAGTATTGATCCGGTCTGTTCTACTAGTATTGATCTGGTCTGTTCTACTATCATTGATCTGGTCTGTTCTACTAGTATTGATCTGGTCGGTTCTACTAGTATTGATCTGGTACTGGTTTGTTCTACTAGTATTGATCTGGTCTGTTCTACTATCATTGATCTGGTCTGTTCTACTAGTATTGATCTGGTCTGTTCTACTAGTATTGATCTGGTCTGTTCTACTAGTATTGATCTGGTCTGTTCTACTAGTATTGATCTGGTCTGTTCTACTAGTATTGATCTGGTCTACTACTATTGATCTGGTCTGTTCTACTAGTATTGATCTGGTCTGTTCTACTAGTATTGATCTGGTCTGTTCTACTAGTATTGATCTGGTCTGTTCTACTAGTATTGATCTGGTCTGTTCTACTATCATTGATCTGGTCTGTTCTACTATCATTGATCTGGTCTGTTCTACTATCATTGATCTGGTCTGTTCTACTATCATTGATCTGGTACTGGTCTGTTCTACTAGTATTGATCAGGTCTGTTCTACTAGTATTGATCAGGTCTGTTCTACTAGTATTGATCTTGTCTGTTCTACTAGTATTGATCTGGTCTGTTCTACTAGTATTGATCTGGTCTGTTCTACTATCATTGATATGGTCTACTACTATTGATCTGGTCTGTTCTACTAGTATTGATCTGGTCTGTTCTACTAGTATTGATCTGGTCTGTTCTACTATCATTGATCTGGTCTGTTCTACTAGTATTGATCTGGTCTGTTCTACTATCATTGATCTGGTCTGTTCTACTAGTATTGATCTGGTCTGTTCTACTAGTATTGATCTGGTCTGTTCTACTATCATTGATCTGGTCTGTTCTACTAGTATTGATCTGGTCTGTTCTACTAGTATTGATCTGGTCTGTTCTACTATCATTGATCTGGTCTGGTCTACTAGTATTGATCTAGTCTGTGCTACTATCATTGATCTGGTATGTTCTACTAGTTTTGATCTGGTCTGTTCTACTAGTATTGATCTGGTCTGTTCTACTAGTATTGATCTGGTCTGTTCTACTAGTATTGATCTGGTCTGTTCTACTATCATTGATCTGGTCTGTTCTACTAGTATTGATCTGGTCGGTTCTACTAGTATTGATCTGGTACTGGTTTGTTCTACTAGTATTGATCTGGTCTGTTCTACTATCATTGATCTGGTCTGTTCTACTAGTATTGATCTGGTCTGTTCTACTAGTATTGATCTGGTCTGTTCTACTACTATTGATCTGGTCTGTTCTACTAGTATTGATCTGGTCTGTTCTACTAGTATTGATCTGGTCTGTTCTACTAGTATTGATCTGGTCTGTTCTACTAGTATTGATCTGGTCTGTTCTACTACTATTGATCTGGTCTGTTCTACTAGTATTGATCTGGTCTGTTCTACTATCATTGATCTGGTCTGTTCTACTAGTATTGATCTGGTCTGTTCTACTAGTATTGATCTGGTCTGTTCTACTACTATTGATCTGGTCTGTTCTACTAGTATTGATCTGGTCTGTTCTACTAGTATTGATCTGGTCTGTTCTACTAGTATTGATCTGGTCTGTTCTACTAGTATTGATCTGGTCTGTTCTACTAGTATTGATCTGGTCTGTTCTACTACTATTGATCTGGTCTGTTCTACTAGTATTGATCTGGTCTGTTCTACTATCATTGATCTGGTCTGTTCTACTATCATTGATCTGGTCTGTTCTACTAGTATTGATCTGGTCTGTTCTACTAGTATTGATCTGGTCTGTTCTACTAGTATTGATCTGGTCTGTTCTACTAGTATTGATCTGGTCTGTTCTACTAGTATTGATCTGGTCTGTTCTACTAGTATTGATCTGGTCTGTTCTACTAGTATTGATCTGGTCTGTTCTACTACTATTGATCTGGTCTGTTCTACTAGTATTGATCTGGTCTGTTCTACTAGTATTGATCTGGTCTGTTCTACTACTATTGATCTGGTCTGTTCTACTAGTATTGATCTGGTCTGTTCTACTATCATTGATCTGGTCTGTTCTACTAGTATTGATCTGGTCTGTTCTACTAGTATTGATCTGGTCTGTTCTACTAGTATTGATCCGGTCTGTTCTACTAGTATTGATCCGGTCTGTTCTACTATCATTGATCTGGTCTGTTCTACTAGTATTGATCTGGTCTGTTCTACTAGTATTGATCATCTGGTCTGTTCTACTAGTATTGATCTGGTCTGTTCTACTAGTATTGATCAGGTCTGTTCTACTAGTATTGATCTGGTCTGTTCTACTAGTATTGATTTGGTCTGTTCTACTAGTATTGATCTGGTCTGTTCTACTAGTATTGATCTGGTCTGTTCTACTAGTATTGATCTGGTCTGTTCTACTAGTATTGATCTGGTCTGTTCTACTAGTATTGATCTGGTCTGTTCTACTAGTATTGATCTGGTCTGTTCTACTAGTATTGATCTGGTCTGTTCTACTAGTATTGATCTGGTCTGTTCTACTATCATTGATCTGGTCTGTTCTACTAGTATTGATCCGGTCTGTTCTACTAGTATTGATTTGGTCTGTTCTACTATCATTGATCTGGTCTGTTCTACTATCATTGATCTGGTCTGTTCTACTATCATTGATCTGGTCTGTTCTACTAGTATTGATCTGGTCTGTTCTACTAGTATTGATCTGGTACTGGTCTGTTCTCCTAGTATTGATCCGGTCTGTTCTACTTTCATTGATCTGGTCTGTTCTACTAGTATTGATCTGGTCTGTTCTACTAGTATTGATCTGGTCTGTTCTACTAGTATTGATCCGGTCTGTTCTACCAGTATTGATCTGGTCTGTTCTACTATCATTGATCCGGTCTGTTCTACTAGTATTGATCCGGTCTGTTCTACTATCATTGATCCGGTCTGTTCTACTAGTATTGATCTGGTCTGTTCTACTAGTATTGATCTGGTCTGTTCTACTATCATTGATCTGGTCTACTACTATAGATCTGGTCTGTTCTACTAGCATTGATCTGGTTTGTTCTACTATCATTGATCTGGTCTGTTCTACTATCATTGATCTGGTCTGTTCTACTAGTATTGATCTGGTCTGTTCTACTAGTATTGATCTGGTACTGGTCTGTTCTCCTAGTATTGATCCGGTCTGTTCTACTTTCATTGATCTGGTCTGTTCTACTAGTATTGATCTGGTCTGTTCTACTAGTATTGATCTGGTCTGTTCTACTAGTATTGATCCGGTCTGTTCTACTAGTATTGATCTGGTCTGTTCTACTATCATTGATCCGGTCTGTTCTACTAGTATTGATCCGGTCTGTTCTACTATCATTGATCCGGTCTGTTCTACTAGTATTGATCTGGTCTGTTCTACTAGTATTGATCTGGTCTGTTCTACTATCATTGATCTGGTCTACTACTATAGATCTGGTCTGTTCTACTAGCATTGATCTGGTTTGTTCTACTAGTATTGATCCGGTCTGTTCTACTATCATTGATCCGGTCTGTTCTACTAGTATTGATCTGGTCTGTTCTACTAGTATTGATCTGGGCTGTTCTACTAGTATTGATCTGGTACTGGTCTGTTCTACTAGTATTGATCTGGTCTGTTCTACTAGTATTGATCTGGGCTGTTCTACTAGTATTGATCTGGTACTGGTCTGTTCTACTAGTATTGGTCTGGTCTGTTCTACTAGTATTGCTCTGGTCTGTTCTACTAGTATTGATCCGGTCTGTTCTACTATCATTGATTTTGTCTGTTCTACTAGTATTGATCTGGTCTGTTCTACTAGTATTGATCTGGTACTGGTCTGTTCTACTAGTATTGATCTGGTCTGTTCTACTATCATTGATCTGGTCTGTTCTACTATCATTGATCTGGTCTGTTCTACTAGCATTGATCTGGTCTGTTCTACTAGTATTGATCTGGTATGTTCTACTAGTATTGATCTGGTCTGTTCTACTATTATTGATTTGGTCTGTTCTACTAGTATTGATCTGGTCTGTTCTACTATCATTGATCTGGTCTGTTCTACTAGTATTGATCCGGTCTGTTCTACTAGTATTGATCTGGTCTGTTCTACTAGTATTGATCCGGTCTGTTCTACTAGTATTGATCTGGTCTGTTCTACTATCATTGATCTGGTCTGTTCTACTAGTATTGATCTGGTCTGTTCTACTAGTATTGATCTGGTACTGGTCTGTTCTCCTAGTACTGATCTGGTCTGTTCTACTAGCATTGATCTGGTACTGGTCTGTTCTACTACTATTGATCTGGTCTGTTCTACTAGCATTGATCTGGTCTGTTCTACTATCATTGATCTGGTCTGTTCTACTATCATTGATCTGGTCTGTTCTACTAGTATTGATCTGGTCTGTTCTACTAGTATTGATCTGGTCTGTTCTACTATCATTGATCTGGTCTGTTCTACTAGTATTGATCTGGTCTGGTCTACTAGTATTGATCCGGTCTGTTCTACTAGTATTGATCTGGTCTACTAGTATTGATCTGGTCTACTAGTATTGATCTGGTCTGTTCTACTAGTATTGATCTGGTCTGGTTCTACTAGTATTGATCCGGTCTGTTCTACTAGTATTGATCCGGTCTGTTCTACTAGTATTGATCCGGTCTGTTCTACTAGTATTGATCTGGTCTGTTCTACTAGTATTGATCTGGTCTGTTCTACTAGTATTGATCTGCTCTGTTCTACTATCATTGATCTGGTCTGTTCTACTAGTATTGATCTGGTCTGTTCTACTAGTATTGATCTGGTCTGTTCTACTATCATTGATCTGGTCTGTTCTACTAGTATTGATCTGGTCTGTTCTACTAGTATTGATCTGGTCTGTTCTACTAGTATTGATCTGGTCTGTTCTACTAGTATTGATCTGGTCTGTTCTACTAGTATTGATCTGGTCTGTTCTACTAGTATTGATCTGGTCTGTTCTACTAGTATTGATCTGGTCTGTTCTACTAGTATTGATCTGGTCTGTTCTACTATCATTGATCTGGTCTGTTCTACTAGTATTGATCTGGTCTGTTCTACTAGTATTGATCTGGTACTGGTCTGTTCTCCTAGTACTGATCTGGTCTGTTCTACTAGCATTGATCTGGTCTGTTCTACTAGTATTGATCTGGTCTGTTCTACTAGTATTGATCTGGTACTGGTCTACTAGTATTGATCTGGTCTGTTCTACTAGTATTGATCTGGTCTGGTCTACTAGTATTGATCCGGTCTGTTCTACTAGTATTGATCCGGTCTGTTTTACTAGTATTGATCCGGTCTGTTCTACTAGTATTGATCCGGTCTGTTCTACTAGTATTGATCTGGTCTGTTCTACTAGTATTGATCTGGTCTGTTCTACTAGTATTGATCTGGTCTGTTCTACTAGTATTGATCTGGTCTGTTCTACTAGTATTGATCTGGTCTGTTCTACTATCATTGATCTGGTCTGTTCTACTAGTATTGATCTGGTCTGTTCTACTAGTATTGATCTGGTACTGGTCTGTTCTCCTAGTACTGATCTGGTCTGTTCTACTAGCATTGATCTGGTCTGTTCTACTAGTATTGATCTGGTCTGTTCTACTAGTATTGATCTGGTACTGGTCTACTAGTATTGATCTGGTCTGTTCTACTAGTATTGATCTGGTCTGGTCTACTAGTATTGATCCGGTCTGTTCTACTAGTATTGATCCGGTCTGTTCTACTAGTATTGATCCGGTCTGTTCTACTAGTATTGATCTGGTCTGTTCTACTAGTATTGATCTGGTCTGTTCTACTAGTATTGATCTGGTCTGTTCTACTAGTATTGATCCGGTCTGTTCTACTAGTATTGATCCGGTCTGTTCTACTATCATTGATTTTGTCTGTTCTACTAGTATTGATCTGGTCTGTTCTACTAGTATTGATCTGGTACTGGTCTGTTCTATTATCATTGATCTGGTCTGTTCTACTATCATTGATCTGGTCTGTTCTACTACTATTGATCTGGTCTGTTCTACTACTATTGATCTGGTCTGTTCTACTAGTATTGATCTGGTCTGTTCTACTAGTATTGATCCGGTCTGTTCTACTAGTATTGATCTGGTCTGTTCTACTAGTATTGATCAGGTCTGTTCTACTAGTATTGATCTGGTCTGTTCTACTAGTATTGATTTGGTCTGTTCTACTAGTATTGATCTGGTCTGTTCTACTAGTATTGATCTGGTCTGTTCTACTATCATTGATCTGGTCTGTTCTACTAGTATTGATCTGGTCTGTTCTACTAGTATTGATCTGGTCTGTTCTACTAGTATTGATCTGGTCTGTTCTACTAGTATTGATCTGGTCTGTTCTACTAGTATTGATCTGGTCTGTTCTACTATCATTGATCTGGTCTGTTCTACTAGTATTGATCCGGTCTGTTCTACTAGTATTGATTTGGTCTGTTCTACTATCATTGATCTGGTCTGTTCTACTATCATTGATCTGGTCTGTTCTACTAGTATTGATCTGGTCTGTTCTACTAGTATTGATCTGGTACTGGTCTGTTCTCCTAGTATTGATCCGGTCTGTTCTACTTTCATTGATCTGGTCTGTTCTACTAGTATTGATCTGGTCTGTTCTACTAGTATTGATCTGGTCTGTTCTACTAGTATTGATCCGGTCTGTTCTACCAGTATTGATCTGGTCTGTTCTACTATCATTGATCCGGTCTGTTCTACTAGTATTGATCCGGTCTGTTCTACTATCATTGATCCGGTCTGTTCTACTAGTATTGATCTGGTCTGTTCTACTAGTATTGATCTGGTCTGTTCTACTATCATTGATCTGGTCTACTACTATAGATCTGGTCTGTTCTACTAGCATTGATCTGGTTTGTTCTACTATCATTGATCTGGTCTGTTCTACTATCATTGATCTGGTCTGTTCTACTAGTATTGATCTGGTCTGTTCTACTAGTATTGATCTGGTACTGGTCTGTTCTCCTAGTATTGATCCGGTCTGTTCTACTTTCATTGATCTGGTCTGTTCTACTAGTATTGATCTGGTCTGTTCTACTAGTATTGATCTGGTCTGTTCTACTAGTATTGATCTGGTCTGTTCTACTAGTATTGATCCGGTCTGTTCTACTAGTATTGATCTGGTCTGTTCTACTATCATTGATCCGGTCTGTTCTACTAGTATTGATCCGGTCTGTTCTACTATCATTGATCCGGTCTGTTCTACTAGTATTGATCTGGTCTGTTCTACTAGTATTGATCTGGTCTGTTCTACTATCATTGATCTGGTCTACTACTATAGATCTGGTCTGTTCTACTAGCATTGATCTGGTTTGTTCTACTAGTATTGATCCGGTCTGTTCTACTATCATTGATCCGGTCTGTTCTACTAGTATTGATCTGGTCTGTTCTACTAGTATTGATCTGGGCTGTTCTACTAGTATTGATCTGGTACTGGTCTGTTCTACTAGTATTGATCTGGTCTGTTCTACTAGTATTGATCTGGGCTGTTCTACTAGTATTGATCTGGTACTGGTCTGTTCTACTAGTATTGGTCTGGTCTGTTCTACTAGTATTGCTCTGGTCTGTTCTACTAGTATTGATCCGGTCTGTTCTACTATCATTGATTTTGTCTGTTCTACTAGTATTGATCTGGTCTGTTCTACTAGTATTGATCTGGTACTGGTCTGTTCTACTAGTATTGATCTGGTCTGTTCTACTATCATTGATCTGGTCTGTTCTACTATCATTGATCTGGTCTGTTCTACTAGCATTGATCTGGTCTGTTCTACTAGCATTGATCTGGTCTGTTCTACTAGTATTGATCTGGTATGTTCTACTAGTATTGATCTGGTCTGTTCTACTAGTATTGATTTGGTCTGTTCTACTAGTATTGATCTGGTCTGTTCTACTATCATTGATCTGGTCTGTTCTACTAGTATTGATCCGGTCTGTTCTACTAGTATTGATCTGGTCTGTTCTACTAGTATTGATCCGGTCTGTTCTACTAGTATTGATCTGGTCTGTTCTACTATCATTGATCTGGTCTGTTCTACTAGTATTGATCTGGTCTGTTCTACTAGTATTGATCTGGTACTGGTCTGTTCTCCTAGTACTGATCTGGTCTGTTCTACTAGCATTGATCTGGTACTGGTCTGTTCTACTACTATTGATCTGGTCTGTTCTACTAGCATTGATCTGGTCTGTTCTACTATCATTGATCTGGTCTGTTCTACTATCATTGATCTGGTCTGTTCTACTAGTATTGATCTGGTCTGTTCTACTAGTATTGATCTGGTCTGTTCTACTATCATTGATCTGGTCTGTTCTACTAGTATTGATCTGGTCTGGTCTACTAGTATTGATCCGGTCTGTTCTACTAGTATTGATCTGGTACTGGTCTACTAGTATTGATCTGGTCTGTTCTACCAGTATTGATCTGGTCTGGTCTGTCTGTTCTACTAGTATTGATCGGTCTGTTCTACTAGTATTGATCCGGTCTGTTCTACTAGTATTGATCCGGTCTGTTCTACTAGTATTGATCTGGTCTGTTCTACTAGTATTGATCTGGTCTGTTCTACTAGTATTGATCTGCTCTGTTCTACTATCATTGATCTGGTCTGTTCTACTAGTATTGATCTGGTCTGTTCTACTAGTATTGATCTGGTCTGTTCTACTATCATTGATCTGGTCTGTTCTACTAGTATTGATCTGGTCTGTTCTACTAGTATTGATCTGGTCTGTTCTACTAGTATTGATCTGGTCTGTTCTACTAGTATTGATCTGGTCTGTTCTACTAGTATTGATCTGGTCTGTTCTACTAGTATTGATCTGGTCTGTTCTACTAGTATTGATCTGGTCTGTTCTACTAGTATTGATCTGGTCTGTTCTACTATCATTGATCTGGTCTGTTCTACTAGTATTGATCTGGTCTGTTCTACTAGTATTGATCTGGTACTGGTCTGTTCTCCTAGTACTGATCTGGTCTGTTCTACTAGCATTGATCTGGTCTGTTCTACTAGTATTGATCTGGTCTGTTCTACTAGTATTGATCTGGTCTGTTCTACTAGTATTGATCTGGTACTGGTCTACTAGTATTGATCTGGTCTGTTCTACTAGTATTGATCTGGTCTGGTCTACTAGTATTGATCTGTTCTACTAGTATTGATCTGTTCTACTAGTATTGATCCGGTCTGTTTCTACTAGTATTGATCTGGTCTGTTCTACTAGTATTGATCTGGTCTGTTCTACTAGTATTGATCTGGTCTGTTCTACTAGTATTGATCTGGTCTGTTCTACTAGTATTGATCTGGTCTGTTCTACTAGTATTGATCTGGTCTGTTCTACTAGTATTGATCTGGTCTGTTCTACTATCATTGATCTGGTCTGTTCTACTAGTATTGATCTGGTCTGTTCTACTAGTATTGATCTGGTACTGGTCTGTTCTCCTAGTACTGATCTGGTCTGTTCTACTAGCATTGATCTGGTCTGTTCTACTAGTATTGATCTGGTCTGTTCTACTAGTATTGATCTGGTACTGGTCTACTAGTATTGATCTGGTCTGTTCTACTAGTATTGATCTGGTCTGGTCTACTAGTATTGATCCGGTCTGTTCTACTAGTATTGATCCGGTCTGTTCTACTAGTATTGATCCGGTCTGTTCTACTAGTATTGATCCGGTCTGTTCTACTAGTATTGATCTGGTCTGTTCTACTAGTATTGATCTGGTCTGTTCTACTAGTATTGATCTGGTCTGTTCTACTAGTATTGATCCGGTCTGTTCTACTAGTATTGATCCGGTCTGTTCTACTATCATTGATTTTGTCTGTTCTACTAGTATTGATCTGGTCTGTTCTACTAGTATTGATCTGGTACTGGTCTGTTCTATTATCATTGATCTGGTCTGTTCTACTATCATTGATCTGGTCTGTTCTACTACTATTGATCTGGTCTGTTCTACTACTATTGATCTGGTCTGTTCTACTAGTATTGATCTGGTCTGTTCTACTAGTATTGATCTGGTATGTTCTACTAGTATTGATCTGGTCTGTTCTACTATCATTGATCTGGTCTGTTCTACTATCATTGATCTGGTCTGTTCTACTAGCATTGATCTGGTCTGTTCTACTAGTATTGATCTGGTCTGTTCTACTAGTATTGATCTGGTCTGTTCTACTAGTATTGATTTGGTCTGTTCTACTAGTATTGATCTGGTCTGTTCTACTATCATTGATCTGGTCTGTTCTACTAGTATTGATCCGGTCTGTTCTACTAGTATTGATCTGGTCTGTTCTACTAGTATTGATCTGGTCTGTTCTACTATCATTGATCTGGTCTGTTCTACTAGTATTGATCTGGTCTGTTCTACTAGTATTGATCTGGTACTGGTCTGTTCTCCTAGTACTGATCTGGTCTGTTCTACTAGCATTGATCTGGTACTGGTCTGTTCTACTACTATTGATCTGGTCTGTTCTACTAGCATTGATCTGGTCTGTTCTACTACTATTGATCTGGGCTGTTCTACTATCATTGATCTGGTCTGTTCTACTAGTATTGATCTGGTCTGGTCTACTAGTATTGATCCGGTCTGTTCTACTAGTATTGATCCGGTCTGTTCTACTAGTATTGATCCGGTCTGTTCTACTAGTATTGATCCGGTCTGTTCTACTAGTATTGATCCGGTCTGTTCTACTAGTATTGATCTGGGTCTGTTCTACTAGTATTGATCTGGTCTGTTCTACTATCATTGATCTGGTCTGTTCTACTAGTATTGATCTGGTCTGTTCTACTAGTATTGATCTGGTCTGTTCTACTAGTATTGATCTGGTCTGTTCTACTAGTATTGATCTGGTCTGTTCTACTAGTATTGATCTGGTCTGTTCTACTAGTATTGATCTGGTCTGTTCTACTATCATTGATCTGGTCTGTTCTACTAGTATTGATCTGGTCTGTTCTACTAGTATTGATCTGGTACTGGTCTACTAGTATTGATCTGGTCTGTTCTACTAGTATTGATCTGGTCTGGTCTACTAGTATTGATCCGGTCTGTTCTACTAGTATTGATCCGGTCTGTTTTACTAGTATTGATCCGGTCTGTTCTACTAGTATTGATCTGGTCTGTTCTACTAGTATTGATCTGGTCTGTTCTACTAGTATTGATCTGGTCTGTTCTACTAGTATTGATCTGGTCTGTTCTACTAGTATTGATCTGGTCTGTTCTACTAGTATTGATCTGGTCTGTTCTACTAGTATTGATCTGGTCTGTTCTACTATCATTGATCTGGTCTGTTCTACTAGTATTGATCTGGTCTGTTCTACTAGTATTGATCTGGTACTGGTCTGTTCTCCTAGTACTGATCTGGTCTGTTCTACTAGCATTGATCTGGTCTGTTCTACTAGTATTGATCTGGTCTGTTCTACTAGTATTGATCTGGTACTGGTCTACCAGTATTGATCTGGTCTGTTCTACTAGTATTGATCTGGTCTGGTCTACTAGTATTGATCCGGTCTGTTCTACTAGTATTGATCCGGTCTGTTCTACTAGTATTGATCCGGTCTGTTCTACTAGTATTGATCCGGTCTGTTCTACTAGTATTGATCTGGTCTGTTCTACTAGTATTGATCTGGTCTGTTCTACTAGTATTGATCTGGTCTGTTCTACTAGTATTGATCCGGTCTGTTCTACTAGTATTGATCCGGTCTGTTCTACTATCATTGATTTTGTCTGTTCTACTAGTATTGATCTGGTCTGTTCTACTAGTATTGATCTGGTACTGGTCTGTTCTATTATCATTGATCTGGTCTGTTCTACTATCATTGATCTGGTCTGTTCTACTACTATTGATCTGGTCTGTTCTACTACTATTGATCTGGTCTGTTCTACTAGTATTGATCTGGTATGTTCTACTAGTATTGATCTGGTCTGTTCTACTATCATTGATCTGGTCTGTTCTACTATCATTGATCTGGTCTGTTCTACTAGCATTGATCTGGTCTGTTCTACTATCATTGATCTGGTCTGTTCTACTAGTATTGATCTGGTCTGTTCTACTAGTATTGATCTGGTACTGGTCTGTTCTCCTAGTACTGATCTGGTCTGTTCTACTAGCATTGATCTGGTCTGTTCTACTAGTATTGATCTGGTCTGTTCTACTAGTATTGATCTGGTACTGGTCTACTAGTATTGATCTGGTCTGTTCTACTAGTATTGATCTGGTCTGGTCTACTAGTATTGATCCGGTCTGTTCTACTAGTATTGATCCGGTCTGTTTTACTAGTATTGATCCGGTCTGTTCTACTAGTATTGATCTGGTCTGTTCTACTAGTATTGATCTGGTCTGTTCTACTAGTATTGATCTGGTCTGTTCTACTAGTATTGATCTGGTCTGTTCTACTAGTATTGATCTGGTCTGTTCTACTAGTATTGATCTGGTCTGTTCTACTAGTATTGATCTGGTCTGTTCTACTATCATTGATCTGGTCTGTTCTACTAGTATTGATCTGGTCTGTTCTACTAGTATTGATCTGGTACTGGTCTGTTCTCCTAGTACTGATCTGGTCTGTTCTACTAGCATTGATCTGGTCTGTTCTACTAGTATTGATCTGGTCTGTTCTACTAGTATTGATCTGGTACTGGTCTACTAGTATTGATCTGGTCTGTTCTACTAGTATTGATCTGGTCTGGTCTACTAGTATTGATCGGTCTGTTCTACTAGTATTGATCCGGTCTGTTCTACTAGTATTGATCCGGTCTGTTCTACTAGTATTGATCTGGTCTGTTCTACTAGTATTGATCTGGTCTGTTCTACTAGTATTGATCTGGTCTGTTCTACTAGTATTGATCCGGTCTGTTCTACTAGTATTGATCCGGTCTGTTCTACTATCATTGATTTTGTCTGTTCTACTAGTATTGATCTGGTCTGTTCTACTAGTATTGATCTGGTACTGGTCTGTTCTATTATCATTGATCTGGTCTGTTCTACTATCATTGATCTGGTCTGTTCTACTACTATTGATCTGGTCTGTTCTACTACTATTGATCTGGTCTGTTCTACTAGTATTGATCTGGTCTGTTCTACTAGTATTGATCTGGTATGTTCTACTAGTATTGATCTGGTCTGTTCTACTATCATTGATCTGGTCTGTTCTACTATCATTGATCTGGTCTGTTCTACTAGCATTGATCTGGTCTGTTCTACTAGTATTGATCTGGTCTGTTCTACTAGTATTGATCTGGTCTGTTCTACTAGTATTGATTTGGTCTGTTCTACTAGTATTGATCTGGTCTGTTCTACTATCATTGATCTGGTCTGTTCTACTAGTATTGATCCGGTCTGTTCTACTAGTATTGATCTGGTCTGTTCTACTAGTATTGATCTGGTCTGTTCTACTATCATTGATCTGGTCTGTTCTACTAGTATTGATCTGGTCTGTTCTACTAGTATTGATCTGGTACTGGTCTGTTCTACTAGCATTGATCTGGTCTGTTCTACTACTATTGATCTGGGCTGTTCTACTATCATTGATCTGGTCTGTTCTACTAGTATTGATCTGGTCTGGTCTACTAGTATTGATCCGGTCTGTTCTACTAGTATTGATCTGGTACTGGTCTACTAGTATTGATCTGGTCTGTTCTACTAGTATTGATCTGGTCTGGTCTACTAGTATTGATCTGGTCTGTTCTACTAGTATTGATCTGGTCTGTTCTACTAGTATTGATCTGGTCTGTTCTACTATCATTGATCTGGTCTGTTCTACTAGTATTGATCTGGTCTGTTCTACTAGTATTGATCTGGTCTGTTCTACTAGTATTGATCTGGTCTGTTCTACTAGTATTGATCTGGTCTGTTCTAGTATTGATCTGGTCTGTTCTACTAGTATTGATCTGGTCTGGTCTGTTCTACTATCATTGATCTGGTCTGTTCTACTAGTATTGATCTGGTCTGTTCTACTAGTATTGATCTGGTACTGGTCTACTAGTATTGATCTGGTCTGTTCTACTAGTATTGATCTGGTCTGGTCTACTAGTATTGATCCGGTCTGTTCTACTAGTATTGATCTGGTCTGTTCTACTATCATTGATCTGGTCTGTTCTACTAGTATTGATCTGGTCTGTTCTACTAGTATTGATCTGGTACTGGTCTGTTCTCCTAGTACTGATCTGGTCTGTTCTACTAGCATTGATCTGGTCTGTTCTACTAGTATTGATCTGGTCTGTTCTACTAGTATTGATCTGGTACTGGTCTACTAGTATTGATCTGGTCTGTTCTACTAGTATTGATCTGGTCTGGTCTACTAGTATTGATCCGGTCTGTTCTACTAGTATTGATCCGGTCTGTTCTACTAGTATTGATCCGGTCTGTTCTACTAGTATTGATCTGGTCTGTTCTACTAGTATTGATCTGGTCTGTTCTACTAGTATTGATCTGGTCTGTTCTACTAGTATTGATCCGGTCTGTTCTACTAGTATTGATCCGGTCTGTTCTACTATCATTGATTTTGTCTGTTCTACTAGTATTGATCTGGTCTGTTCTACTAGTATTGATCTGGTACTGGTCTGTTCTATTATCATTGATCTGGTCTGTTCTACTATCATTGATCTGGTCTGTTCTACTACTATTGATCTGGTCTGTTCTACTACTATTGATCTGGTCTGTTCTACTAGTATTGATCTGGTCTGTTCTACTAGTATTGATCTGGTATGTTCTACTAGTATTGATCTGGTCTGTTCTACTATCATTGATCTGGTCTGTTCTACTATCATTGATCTGGTCTGTTCTACTAGCATTGATCTGGTCTGTTCTACTAGTATTGATCTGGTCTGTTCTACTAGTATTGATCTGGTCTGTTCTACTAGTATTGATTTGGTCTGTTCTACTAGTATTGATCTGGTCTGTTCTACTATCATTGATCTGGTCTGTTCTACTAGTATTGATCCGGTCTGTTCTACTAGTATTGATCTGGTCTGTTCTACTAGTATTGATCTGGTCTGTTCTACTATCATTGATCTGGTCTGTTCTACTAGTATTGATCTGGTCTGTTCTACTAGTATTGATCTGGTACTGGTCTGTTCTACTGATCTGGTCTGTTCTACTAGCATTGATCTGGTCTGTTCTACTACTATTGATCTGGGCTGTTCTACTATCATTGATCTGGTCTGTTCTACTAGTATTGATCTGGTCTGGTCTACTAGTATTGATCCGGTCTGTTCTACTAGTATTGATCTGGTACTGGTCTACTAGTATTGATCTGGTCTGTTCTACTAGTATTGATCTGGTCTGGTCTACTAGTATTGATCCGGTCTGTTCTACTAGTATTGATCTGGTCTGTTCTACTAGTATTGATCTGCTCTGTTCTACTATCATTGATCTGGTCTGTTCTACTATCATTGATCTGGTCTGTTCTACTAGTATTGATCTGGTCTGTTCTACTAGTATTGATCTGGTCTGTTCTACTAGTATTGATCTGGTCTGTTCTACTAGTATTGATCTGGTCTGTTCTACTAGTATTGATCTGGTCTGTTCTACTATCATTGATCTGGTCTGTTCTACTAGTATTGATCTGGTCTGTTCTACTAGTATTGATCTGGTACTGGTCTACTAGTATTGATCTGGTCTGTTCTACTAGTATTGATCTGGTCTGGTCTACTAGTATTGATCCGGTCTGTTCTACTAGTATTGATCCGGTCTGTTTTACTAGTATTGATCCGGTCTGTTCTACTAGTATTGATCTGGTCTGTTCTACTAGTATTGATCTGGTCTGTTCTACTAGTATTGATCTGGTCTGTTCTACTAGTATTGATCTGGTCTGTTCTACTAGTATTGATCTGGTCTGTTCTACTAGTATTGATCTGGTCTGTTCTACTAGTATTGATCTGGTCTGTTCTACTATCATTGATCTGGTCTGTTCTACTAGTATTGATCTGGTCTGTTCTACTAGTATTGATCTGGTACTGGTCTGTTCTCCTAGTACTGATCTGGTCTGTTCTACTAGCATTGATCTGGTCTGTTCTACTAGTATTGATCTGGTCTGTTCTACTAGTATTGATCTGGTACTGGTCTACTAGTATTGATCTGGTCTGTTCTACTAGTATTGATCTGGTCTGGTCTACTAGTATTGATCCGGTCTGTTCTACTAGTATTGATCTGGTCTGTTCTACTAGTATTGATCCGGTCTGTTCTACTATCATTGATCTGGTCTGTTCTACTAGTATTGATCTGGTCTGTTCTACTAGTATTGATCTGGTACTGGTCTGTTCTCCTAGTACTGATCTGGTCTGTTCTACTAGCATTGATCTGGTACTGGTCTGTTCTACTACTATTGATCTGGTCTGTTCTACTAGCATTGATCTGGTCTGTTCTACTACTATTGATCTGGGCTGTTCTACTATCATTGATCTGGTCTGTTCTACTAGTATTGATCTGGTCTGGTCTACTAGTATTGATCCGGTCTGTTCTACTAGTATTGATCTGGTACTGGTCTACTAGTATTGATCTGGTCTGTTCTACTAGTATTGATCTGGTCTGGTCTACTAGTATTGATCCGGTCTGTTCTACTAGTATTGATCCGGTCTGTTCTACTAGTATTGATCCGGTCTGTTCTACTAGTATTGATCCGGTCTGTTCTACTAGTATTGATCCGGTCTGTTCTACTAGTATTGATCCGGTCTGTTCTACTAGTATTGATCTGGTCTGTTCTACTAGTATTGATCTGCTCTGTTCTACTATCATTGATCTGGTCTGTTCTACTATCATTGATCTGGTCTGTTCTACTAGTATTGATCTGGTACTGGTCTACTAGTATTGATCTGGTCTGTTCTACTAGTATTGATCTGGTCTGGTCTACTAGTATTGATCCGGTCTGTTCTACTAGTATTGATCCGGTCTGTTTTACTAGTATTGATCCGGTCTGTTCTACTAGTATTGATCTGGTCTGTTCTACTAGTATTGATCTGGTCTGTTCTACTAGTATTGATCTGGTCTGTTCTACTAGTATTGATCTGGTCTGTTCTACTAGTATTGATCTGGTCTGTTCTACTAGTATTGATCTGGTCTGTTCTACTAGTATTGATCTGGTCTGTTCTACTATCATTGATCTGGTCTGTTCTACTAGTATTGATCTGGTCTGTTCTACTAGTATTGATCTGGTACTGGTCTGTTCTCCTAGTACTGATCTGGTCTGTTCTACTAGCATTGATCTGGTCTGTTCTACTAGTATTGATCTGGTCTGTTCTACTAGTATTGATCTGGTACTGGTCTACTAGTATTGATCTGGTCTGTTCTACTAGTATTGATCTGGTCTGGTCTACTAGTATTGATCCGGTCTGTTCTACTAGTATTGATCCGGTCTGTTCTACTAGTATTGATCCGGTCTGTTCTACTAGTATTGATCCGGTCTGTTCTACTAGTATTGATCTGGTCTGTTCTACTAGTATTGATCTGGTCTGTTCTACTAGTATTGATCTGGTCTGTTCTACTAGTATTGATCCGGTCTGTTCTACTATCATTGATTTTGTCTGTTCTACTAGTATTGATCTGGTCTGTTCTACTAGTATTGATCTGGTACTGGTCTGTTCTATTATCATTGATCTGGTCTGTTCTACTATCATTGATCTGGTCTGTTCTACTACTATTGATCTGGTCTGTTCTACTACTATTGATCTGGTCTGTTCTACTAGTATTGATCTGGTATGTTCTACTAGTATTGATCTGGTCTGTTCTACTATCATTGATCTGGTCTGTTCTACTATCATTGATCTGGTCTGTTCTACTAGCATTGATCTGGTCTGTTCTACTAGTATTGATCTGGTCTGTTCTACTAGTATTGATCTGGTCTGTTCTACTAGTATTGATTTGGTCTGTTCTACTAGTATTGATCTGGTCTGTTCTACTATCATTGATCTGGTCTGTTCTACTAGTATTGATCCGGTCTGTTCTACTAGTATTGATCTGGTCTGTTCTACTAGTATTGATCTGGTCTGTTCTACTATCATTGATCTGGTCTGTTCTACTAGTATTGATCTGGTCTGTTCTACTAGTATTGATCTGGTACTGGTCTGTTCTACTAGCATTGATCTGGTCTGTTCTACTACTGGTCTGTTCTATTGATCTGGGCTGTTCTACTATCATTGATCTGGTCTGTTCTACTAGTATTGATCTGGTCTGGTCTACTAGTATTGATCCGGTCTGTTCTACTAGTATTGATCTGGTACTGGTCTACTAGTATTGATCTGGTCTGTTCTACTAGTATTGATCTGGTCTGGTCTACTAGTATTGATCCGGTCTGTTCTACTAGTATTGATCCGGTCTGTTCTACTAGTATTGATCCGGTCTGTTCTACTAGTATTGATCTGGTCTGTTCTACTAGTATTGATCTGGTCTGTTCTACTAGTATTGATCTGGTCTGTTCTACTAGTATTGATCTGCTCTGTTCTACTATCATTGATCTGGTCTGTTCTACTATCATTGATCTGGTCTGTTCTACTAGTATTGATCTGGTCTGTTCTACTAGTATTGATCTGGTCTGTTCTACTAGTATTGATCTGGTCTGTTCTACTAGTATTGATCTGGTCTGTTCTACTAGTATTGATCTGGTCTGTTCTACTATCATTGATCTGGTCTGTTCTACTAGTATTGATCTGGTCTGTTCTACTAGTATTGATCTGGTCTGTTCTACTAGTATTGATCTGGTGTGTTCTACTAGTATTGATCTGGTGTGTTCTACTAGTATTGATCTGGTCTGTTCTACTAGTATTGATCTGGTCTGTTCTACTAGTATTGATCTGGTCTGTTCTACTAGTATTGATCTGGTCTGTTCTACTATCATTGATCTGGTCTGTTCTACTAGTATTGATCTGGTCTGTTCTACTAGTATTGATCTGGTACTGGTCTGTTCTCCTAGTACTGATCTGGTCTGTTCTACTAGCATTGATCTGGTCTGTTCTACTAGTATTGATCTGGTCTGTTCTACTAGTATTGATCTGGTACTGGTCTACTAGTATTGATCTGGTCTGTTCTACTAGTATTGATCTGGTCTGGTCTACTAGTATTGATCCGGTCTGTTCTACTAGTATTGATCCGATCTGTTCTACTAGTATTGATCCGGTCTGTTCTACTAGTATTGATCTGGTCTGTTCTACTAGTATTGATCTGGTCTGTTCTACTATCATTGATCTGGTCTGTTCTACTAGTATTGATCTGGTCTGTTTTACTATCATTGATCTGGTCTGTTCTACTAGTATTGATCTGGTCTGTTCTACTAGTATTGATCTGGTCTGTTCTACTAGTATTGATCTGGTCTGTTCTACTAGTATTGATCTGGTCTGTTCTACTAGTATTGATCTGGTCTGTTCTACTATCATTGATCTGGTCTGTTCTACTAGTATTGATCTGGTCTGTTCTACTAGTATTGATCTGGTACTGGTCTGTTCTCCTAGTACTGATCTGGTCTGTTCTACTAGCATTGATCTGGTCTGTTCTACTAGTATTGATCCGGTCTGTTCTACTAGTATTGATCTGCTCTGTTCTACTATCATTGATCTGGTCTGTTCTACTAGTATTGATCTGGTCTGTTCTACTAGTATTGATCTGGTCTGTTCTACTATCATTGATCTGGTCTGTTCTACTAGTATTGATCTGGTCTGTTCTACTAGTATTGATCTGGTATGTTCTACTAGTATTGATCTGGTCTGTTCTACTAGTATTGATCTGGTCTGTTCTACTAGTATTGATCTGGTCTGTTCTACTAGTATTGATCTGGTCTGTTCTACTAGTATTGATCTGGTCTGTTCTACTAGTATTGATCTGGTCTGTTCTACTAGTATTGATCTGGTCTGTTCTACTATCATTGATCTGGTCTGTTCTACTAGTATTGATCTGGTCTGTTCTACTAGTATTGATCTGGAACTGGTCTGTTCTCCTAGTACTGATCTGGTCTGTTCTACTAGTATTGATCTGGTCTGTTCTACTAGTATTGATCTGGTCTGATCTACTAGTATTGATCTGGTCTGTTCTACTAGTATTGATCTGGTCTGTTCTACTAGTATTGATCTGGTCTGTTCTACTAGTATTGATCTGGTCTGTTCTACTAGTATTGATCTGGTCTGTTCTACTAGTATTGATCTGGTCTGTTCTACTATCATTGATCTGGTCTGTTCTACTAGTATTGATCTGGTCTGTTCTACTAGTATTGATGTGGTCTGTTCTACTATCATTGATCTGGCCTGTTCTACTATCATTGATCTGGTCTGTTCTACTAGTATTGATCTGGTCTGTTCTACTATCATTGATCTGGTCTGTTCTACTAGTATTGATCTGGTCTGTTATACTATCATTGATCTGGTCTGTTCTACTAGTATTGATCTGGTCTGTTCTACTATCATTGATCTGGTCTGTTCTACTAGTATTGATCTGGTCTGTTCTACTAGTATTGATCTGGTCTGTTCTACTATCATTGATCTGGTCTGGTCTACTAGTATTGATCTGGTCTGTTCTACTAGTATTGATCTGGTCTGTTCTACTATCATTGATCTGGTCTGTTCTACTAGTATTGATCTGGTCTGTTCTACTATCATTGATCTGGTCTGTTCTACTATCATTGATCTGGTCTGTTCTACTATCATTGATCTGGTCTGTTCTACTATCATTGATCTGGTACTGGTCTGTTCTACTAGTATTGATCAGGTCTGTTCTACTAGTATTGATCAGGTCTGTTCTACTAGTATTGATCTTGTCTGTTCTACTAGTATTGATCTGGTCTGTTCTACTAGTATTGATCTGATCTGGTCTACTACTATTGATCTGGTCTGTTCTACTATTGATCTGGTCTGTTCTACTAGTATTGATCTGGTCTGTTCTACTAGTATTGATCTGGTCTGTTCTACTATCATTGATCTGGTCTGTTCTACTAGTATTGATCTGGTCTGTTCTACTATCATTGATCTGGTCTGTTCTACTAGTATTGATCTGGTCTGTTCTACTAGTATTGATCTGGTCTGTTCTACTATCATTGATCTGGTCTGTTCTACTAGTATTGATCTGGTCTGTTCTACTAGTATTGATCTGGTCTGTTCTACTATCATTGATCTGGTCTGGTCTACTAGTATTGATCTAGTCTGTGCTACTATCATTGATCTGGTATGTTCTACTAGTTTTGATCTGGTCTGTTCTACTAGTATTGATCTGGTCTGTTCTACTAGTATTGATCTGGTCTGTTCTACTAGTATTGATCTGGTCTGTTCTACTATCATTGATCTGGTCTGTTCTACTAGTATTGATCCGGTCTGTTCTACTAGTATTGATCTGGTCTGTTCTACTATCATTGATCTGGTCTGTTCTACTAGTATTGATCTGGTCGGTTCTACTAGTATTGATCTGGTACTGGTTTGTTCTACTAGTATTGATCTGGTCTGTTCTACTATCATTGATCTGGTCTGTTCTACTAGTATTGATCTGGTCTGTTCTACTAGTATTGATCTGGTCTGTTCTACTAGTATTGATCTGGTCTGTTCTACTAGTATTGATCTGGTCTGTTCTACTAGTATTGATCTGGTCTGTTCTACTATCATTGATCTGGTCTGTTCTACTAGTATTGATCCGGTCTGTTCTACTAGTATTGATCTGGTCTGTTCTACTATCATTGATCTGGTCTGTTCTACTAGTATTGATCTGGTCGGTTCTACTAGTATTGATCTGGTACTGGTTTGTTCTACTAGTATTGATCTGGTCTGTTCTACTATCATTGATCTGGTCTGTTCTACTAGTATTGATCTGGTCTGTTCTACTAGTATTGATCTGGTCTGTTCTACTAGTATTGATCTGGTCTGTTCTACTAGTATTGATCTGGTCTGTTCTACTAGTATTGATCTGGTCTGTTCTACTAGTATTGATCTGGTCTGTTCTACTATCATTGATCTGGTCTGTTCTACTAGTATTGATCCGGTCTGTTCTACTAGTATTGATCTGGTCTGTTCTACTAGTATTGATCTGGTCTGTTCTACTAGTATTGATCTGGTCTGTTCTACTAGTATTGATCTGGTCTGTTCTACTAGTATTGATCCGGTCTGTTCTACTATCATTGATCTGGTCTGTTCTACTAGTATTGATCCGGTCTGTTCTACTAGTATTGATCTGGTCTGTTCTACTATCATTGATCTGGTCTGTTCTACTAGTATTGATCTGGTCGGTTCTACTAGTATTGATCTGGTACTGGTTTGTTCTACTAGTATTGATCTGGTCTGTTCTACTAGTATTGATCTGGTCTGTTCTACTAGTATTGATCTGGTCTGTTCTACTAGTATTGATCTGGTCTGTTCTACTAGTATTGATCTGGTCTGTTCTACTAGTATTGATCCGGTCTGTTCTACTAGTATTGATCTGGTCTGTTCTACTAGTATTGATCTGGTCTGTTCTACTAGTATTGATCTGGTCTGTTCTACTAGTATTGATCTGGTCTACTACTATTGATCTGGTCTGTTCTACTAGTATTGATCTGGTCTGTTCTACTAGTATTGATCTGGTCTGTTCTACTAGTATTGATCTGGTCTGTTCTACTAGTATTGATCTGGTCTGTTCTACTATCATTGATCTGGTCTGTTCTACTATCATTGATCTGGTCTGTTCTACTATCATTATCTATCTGGTCGGTCTGTGATCTGGTATTGATCTGGTCTGTTCTACTATCATTGATCTGGTACTGGTCTGTTCTACTAGTATTGATCAGGTCTGTTCTACTAGTATTGATCAGGTCTGTTCTACTAGTATTGATCTTGTCTGTTCTACTATCATTGATCTGGTCTGTTCTACTAGTATTGATCTGGTCGGTTCTACTAGTATTGATCTGGTACTGGTTTGTTCTACTAGTATTGATCTGGTCTGTTCTACTAGTATTGATCTGGTCTGTTCTACTAGTATTGATCTGGTCTGTTCTACTAGTATTGATCTGGTCTGTTCTACTAGTATTGATCTGGTCTGTTCTACTAGTATTGATCTGGTCTGTTCTACTAGTATTGATCCGGTCTGTTCTACTAGTATTGATCCGGTCTGTTCTACTAGTATTGATCCGGTCTGTTCTACTAGTATTGATCTGGTCTGTTCTACTAGTATTGATCTGGTCTACTACTATTGATCTGGTCTGTTCTACTAGTATTGATCTGGTCTGTTCTACTAGTATTGATCTGGTCTGTTCTACTAGTATTGATCTGGTCTGTTCTACTAGTATTGATCTGGTCTGTTCTACTAGTATTGATCTGGTCTGTTCTACTATCATTGATCTGGTCTGTTCTACTATCATTGATCTGGTCTGTTCTACTATCATTGATCTGGTCTGTTCTACTATCATTGATCTGGTACTGGTCTGTTCTACTAGTATTGATCAGGTCTGTTCTACTAGTATTGATCAGGTCTGTTCTACTAGTATTGATCTTGTCTGTTCTACTAGTATTGATCTGGTCTGTTCTACTAGTATTGATCTGGTCTGTTCTACTATCATTGATCTGGTCTACTACTATTGATCTGGTCTGTTCTACTAGTATTGATCTGGTCTGTTCTACTAGTATTGATCTGGTCTGTTCTACTATCATTGATCTGGTCTGTTCTACTAGTATTGATCTGGTCTGTTCTACTATCATTGATCTGGTCTGTTCTACTAGTATTGATCTGGTCTGTTCTACTAGTATTGATCTGGTCTGTTCTACTATCATTGATCTGGTCTGTTCTACTACTATTGATCTGGGCTGTTCTACTAGTATTGATCTGGTCTGTTCTACTATCATTGATCTGGTCTGGTCTACTAGTATTGATCTAGTCTGTGCTACTATCATTGATCTGGTATGTTCTACTAGTTTTGATCTGGTCTGTTCTACTAGTATTGATCTGGTCTGTTCTACTAGTATTGATCTGGTCTGTTCTACTAGTATTGATCTGGTCTGTTCTACTATCATTGATCTGGTCTGTTCTACTAGTATTGATCCGGTCTGTTCTACTAGTATTGATCCGGTCTGTTCTACTATCATTGATCTGGTCTGTTCTACTATCATTGATCTGGTCTGTTCTACTAGTATTGATCTGGTCGGTTCTACTAGTATTGATCTGGTCGGTTCTACTAGTATTGATCTGGTACTGGTTTGTTCTACTAGTATTGATCTGGTCTGTTCTACTATCATTGATCTGGTCTGTTCTACTAGTATTGATCTGGTCTGTTCTACTAGTATTGATCTGGTCTGTTCTACTAGTATTGATCTGGTCTGTTCTACTAGTATTGATCTGGTCTGTTCTACTAGTATTGATCTGGTCTGTTCTACTAGTATTGATCTGGTCTGTTCTACTAGTATTGATCTGGTCTGTTATACTAGTATTGATCTGGTCTGTTCTACTAGTATTGATCTGGTCTGTTCTACTAGTATTGATCTGGTCTGTTCTACTAGTATTGATCTGGTCTGTTCTACTAGTATTGATCAGGTCTGTTCTACTAGTATTGATCTGGTCTGTTCTACTAGTATTGATTTGGTCTGTTCTACTAGTATTGATCTGGTCTGTTCTACTAGTATTGATCTGGTCTGTTCTACTAGTATTGATCTGGTCTGTTCTACTAGTATTGATCAGGTCTGTTCTACTAGTATTGATCTGGTCTGTTCTACTAGTATTGATTTGGTCTGTTCTACTAGTATTGATCTGGTCTGTTCTACTAGTATTGATCTGGTCTGTTCTACTAGTATTGATCCGGTCTGTTCTACTAGTATTGATCTGGTCTGTTCTACTAGTATTGATCTGGTCTGTTCTACTAGTATTGATCTGGTCTGTTCTACTAGTATTGATCTGGTCTACTACTATTGATCTGGTCTGTTCTACTAGTATTGATCTGGTCTGTTCTACTAGTATTGATCTGGTCTGTTCTACTAGTATTGATCTGGTCTGTTCTACTAGTATTGATCAGGTCTGTTCTACTAGTATTGATCTGGTCTGTTCTACTAGTATTGATCTGGTCTGTTCTACTAGTATTGATCTGGTCTGTTCTACTAGTATTGATCTGGTCTGTTCTACTAGTATTGATCTGGTCTGTTCTACTATCATTGATCTGGTCTACTACTATTGATCTGGTCTGTTCTACTAGTATTGATCTGGTCTGTTCTACTAGTATTGATCTGGTCTGTTCTACTATCATTGATCTGGTCTGTTCTTCTATCATTGATCTGGTCTGTTCTACTAGTATTGATCTGGTCTGTTCTACTATCATTGATCTGGTCTGTTCTACTAGTATTGATCTGGTCTGTTCTACTATCATTGATCTGGTCTGTTCTACTATCATTGATCTGGTCTGTTCTACTAGTATTGATCTGGTCTGTTCTACTAGTATTGATCTGGTCTGTTCTACTAGTATTGATCTGGTCTGTTCTACTATCATTGATCTGGTATGTTCTACTAGTTTTGATCTGGTCTGTTCTACTAGTATTGATCTGGTCTGTTCTACTATCATTGATCTGGTCTGTTCTACTAGTATTGATCTGGTCTGTTCTACTAGTATTGATCTGGTACTGGTTTGTTCTACTAGTATTGATCTGGTCTGTTCTACTATCATTGATCTGGTCTGTTCTACTAGTATTGATCTGGTCTGTTCTACTAGTATTGATCTGGTCTGTTCTACTAGTATTGATCTGGTCTGTTCTACTAGTATTGATCTGGTCTGTTCTACTAGTATTGATCTGGTCTGTTCTACTAGTATTGATCTGGTCTGTTCTACTAGTATTGATCAGGTCTGTTCTACTAGTATTGATCTGGTCTGTTCTACTAGTATTGATTTGGTCTGTTCTACTAGTATTGATCTGGTCTGTTCTACTAGTATTGATCTGGTCTGTTCTACTATCATTGATCTGGTCTGTTCTACTAGTATTGATCTGGTCTGTTCTACTAGTATTGATCAGGTCTGTTCTACTAGTATTGATCTGGTCTGTTCTACTAGTATTGATCTGGTCTGTTCTACTATCATTGATCTGGTCTGTTCTACTAGTATTGATCTGGTCTGTTCTACTAGTATTGATCTGGTCTGTTCTACTAGTATTGATCTGGTCTGTTCTACTATCATTGATCTGGTCTGTTCTACTAGTATTGATCTGGTCTGTTCTACTAGTATTGATCTGGTACTGGTCTGTTCTACTAGTATTGATCTGGTACTGGTCTGTTCTACTAGTATTGATCTGGTACTGGTCTGTTCTACTATCATTGATCTGGTCTGTTCTACTAGTATTGATCTGGTACCTGGCAAACTAAATCTGTCCCAGTTTCTATTACAGAGGAACCTGGCAACCCAAATCTGTCCCAGTTCCCTTACACAAACCTGGCAACCCAAATCTGTCCCAGTTCCTAATACTAAACCTGGCAACCCAAATCTGTCCCAGTTCCTAATACACAAACCTGGCAACCCAAATCTGTCCCAGTTCCTAATTTACAAACCTGGCAACCCAAATCTGTCCCAGTTCCCTTACACAAACCTGGCAACCCAAATCTGTCCCAGTTCCTAATACTAAACCTGGCAACCCAAATCTGTCCCAGTTCCTAATACTAAACCTGGCAACCCAAATCTGTCCCAGTTCCTAATACACACACCTGGCAACCCAAATCTGTCCCAGTTCACAAACCTGGCAACTCAAATCTGTCCCAGTTCACACAAACCTGGCAACCCAAATCTGTCCCAGTTCCTAATACACAAACCTGGCAATCCAAATCTGTCCCAGTTCCTAATTTACAAACCTGGCAACCCAAATCTGTCCCAGTTCCCTTACACAAACCTGGCAACCCAAATCTGTCCCAGTTCCCTTACACAAACCTGGCAACCCAAATCTGTCCCAGTTCCTAATACACAAACCTGGCAACCCAAATCTGTCCCAGTTCCTAATACACAAACCTGGCAACCCAAATCTGTCCCAGTTCCTAATACTAAACCTGGCAACCCAAATCTGTCCCAGTTCCTAATACACAAACCTGGCAACCCAAATCTGTCCCAGTTCCTAATACACAAACCTGGCAACCCAAATCTGTCCCAGTTCCTAATACTAAACCTGGCAACCCAAATCTGTCCCAGTTCCTAATACACACACCTGGCAACCCAAATCTGTCCCAGTTCCTAATACTAAACCTGGCAACTCAAATCTGTCCCAGTTCCTAATACACACACCTGGCAACCCAAATCTGTCCCAGTTCCTAATACACACACCTGGCAACCCAAATCTGTCCCAGTTCCTAATACACACACCTGGCAACCCAAATCTGTCCCAGTTCCTAATACACACACCTGGCAACCCAAATCTGTCCCAGTTCCTAATACTAAACCTGGCAACTCAAATCTGTCCCAGTTCCTAATACACACACCTGGCAACCCAAATCTGTCCCAGTTCCTAATACACAAACCTGGCAACTCAAATCTGTCCCAGTTCCTAATACTAAACCTGGCAACCCAAATCTGTCCCAGTTCCTAATACACACACCTGGCAACCCAAATCTGTCCCAGTTCCTAATACACACACCTGGCAACCCAAATCGGTCCGAGCATCAGTTCCAGCTAGGCAGCAGCAGCTGATGGCTTCCCCTGATCTAGACTAGCTGCTACAGTCAATTACAGCAGCTGATGGCTTCCCCTGATCTAGACTCTAGCTGCTACAGTCAATTACAGCAGCTGATGGCTTCCCCTGATCTAGACTCTAGCTGCTACAGTCAATTACAGCAGCTGATGGCTTCCCCTGATCTAGACTCTAGCTGCTACAGTCAATTACAGCAGCTAATGGCTTCCCCTGATCTAGACTCTAGCTGCTACAGTCAATTACAGCAGCTGATGGCTTCCCCTGATCTAGACTCTAGCTGCTACAGTCAATTACAGCAGCTGATGGCTTCCCCTGATCTAGACTCTAGCTGCTACAGTCAATTACAGCAGCTTCCACTTCCTTTCAGAATAATCATCTGTTCTCTCATCCCATCCTGCCGTCATCAGCCGTCCCCTCCCAGTCAGCCAGCTGCCTGCTAGCTGCTCTGACCACAGCTGATAAAGGCCCTCAACAGCCATTTCATGTCACAGTAAATAAGTCTTCAAGCTTGGACTGGGCTGGGTCCAGGCCAATATTGTTCAGTTGTGTTGTTAGGAGAGACATATATTTAACCTAAATATTGGAATATCCACTCGAGAAGGAAGGCTGAGGACGGGTTCAGTGGGCATGAAATGGAAAACATTCTGAAATAGAAAATTGCTGGTTACACAGACCGGTTAGCTGACACAACAAAAACAATGTGCATGTTTGAATGGGGCAGAGGTCTCTGTGTTGATGTGATTCAGGATGGCCAGATAGCTACATTTACATTTACATTTAAGTCATTTAGCAGACACTCTTATCCAGAGCGACTTACAAATTGGTGCTTTCACCTTATGACATCCAGTGGAACAGCCACTTTACAATAGTGCATCTAGGTCTTTTAAGGGGGGGGGGGGTGAGAAGGATTACTTTATCCTATCCTAGGTATTCCTTAAAGAGGTGGGGTTTCAGGTGTCTCCGGAAGGTGGTGATTGACTCCGCTGTCCTGGCGTCGTGAGGGAGTTTGTTCCACCATTGGGGGGCCAGAGCAGCGAACAGTTTTGACTACCAACAATGACAACGCTGCCTTGTGAGGAATCCTAGGTGGCTCATTTCAGCCAGTTCTATCTGGTTCTTGATACCATCTCTTGTTTTTTGAGGTGTTTGTGACTGGTATTGCTAAAATCTACTAGCTAGCTAACCAACAACTGTAACGATGTAACTGAGACCACAAGGGCTCATTGTGCACATCTATTTAGGTTTCCAATAAACATTGGAGAGTAAAAAGTTGTCAACAATCTAAACCAACCTGTCTGTATGATTTAAATAGCGTAACTAAAACCATGTCCACCGTGACCAGGAATGAGGTTGACCTGTTGTGGTTGTTAGAAGCTTTGAGTGTTTATCGTCTTCTTCTTCTTCAGTTTAACACTCCCTGAGTAGGCTGTCCACTGACCAGCCCTCCCCTCTCTCTGTCTCTGTGTGGGCTGCTTTGTGAGGTCTGTTCAAGCCACAATCACAATGCTCTTAGCCATGGGCTAAGGGAGCATTTAGTCTGGGCTAAGATAGTGGTCTGAAGAGGGATAGCACCAACCTTAGCCCATGGCTAGCTGGCCCTGTTCTGGAGCAGGGTTAGCACTGAATTTCAGGGCTAGCCAATCACAGTTCAATTGTTGCCTAATTTATATATTATACTCTGGGAAAGTGACCGTTGGTGTCAGTTAACCCTGCTAGTGTGAACACAGGCTAAGCTAGCCTGAGGCTAAAGATAGTCCGGGGCTAATAAGAATGCAGTGTGAAAAGCTTAACCATCTCACCAGTCAGACACCACTCTCCCTGGCAGGGAGGGCAGAGACATTTACTGGACTTTCTGTTCTGCAGAAAGACAGCGTGCAGTTTCTCAGTTTGAGCTTTTTGGCCTTTCAGATGTAATGGAATATTTCAAAGCCTAATATAATAATAATTCATGCCATTGAGCTGACACTTTGAATTCAAAGTGACCATTTCTCCATTGTGACTCTGAATTGAATCCTAGCAGAAGAGACCAAGTGTGTATCTTTCTTCACTATTTCCGACAACTCTACAGGTTCATGTTACACATCAACACAATGCAAATAAGTGTTTTATAATGCAGCATGTCAGATGACTCACAATTTTCCATCCTTGAAGGAGCGGATGAAGATACTGTCTTTCTTTATGATGGCCTCTTCATGGCAGTCTGGGGTGATGACCTGGTGGGGGGAGAATGAGTATGACTGCTCAGACAAGGCACAGAGTAAAGTGGGTTTGGATGACAGAACAAACCCTCCAAAGCACCACAGAACAACCCCTCTACCACAGAACAACCCCTCCACCACAGAACAACCCCTCCACCACAAACCCCTCCACCACAAACCCCTCTACCACAAACCCCTCTACCACAAACCCCTCCACCACAAACCCCTCTACCACAAACCCGTCCACCACAAACCCCTCCACCACAAACCCCTCCACCACAAACCCCTCCACACGACAAACCCCTCCACTACAAACCGCTCCACTACAAACCGCTCCAATATGCAGGGAATACATGTAGGGAATATGTGACATAGGGCTCTGGTCAAAAGTAGTGCACAATATAGGGAATATGTGACATAGTGACCTATGGAAAACCAAGGTGACGAAACAAGCCTGGAAAACCCTGAGAACTGACTCTCACTTCAGTGTGTGTTGCATTGACACACAAACACAGTAAACTGAGCAGTGTTGTGTCTTTACTGTCACGCCTTGGTCATAGTGTTTTGTGTTTTCGTTATATATTTGGTCAGGCCAGGGTGTGACATGGGTTTATGTGTTGTGTTTCGTATTGGGGTTTTATAGGATTTGGGATTGCGTATGATTAGGGGTGTGTCTAGATAGGCTTGGCTGCCTGAGGCGGTTCTCAATCAGAGTCAGGTGATTCTTGTTGTCTCTGATGGGGAACCGTATTTAGGTAGCCTGAGTTTCACTTTGTATTTCGTGGGTGATTGTTCCTGTCTCTGTGTAGTTTCACCAGATAGGCTGTAATTAGGTTTCACGTTCCGTTTGTTGTTTTGTATTTTGTATAGTTATTTCATGTGTCACTTTTTCATTAAAGTCATGAGTAACCACCACGCTGCATTTCGGTCCTCTCTTTCAACAAACGAAGAACGCCGTTACATTTACCTTGAAAACAACCAACCATATGAATCCATTCTTTTTAGTGGATCAGCAATTTGAGCGACTGAAAATGACATGTAACTGATCATAAAAACATCCCCTTGGGAGAACTAAGTAGTCAGCTGACATGGAAGCAGCCTGAGGTAATAGAATCCCCTTGGGAGAAGACACACTAAGCAGTCAGAGAATAATAACATCCCCTTGGGAGAAGACACACTAAGCAGTCAGAGCTAATAACATCCCCTTGGGAGAAGACACACTAAGCAGTCAGAGGTAATAGCATCCCCTTGGGAGAAGACACACTAAGCAGTCAGAGAAGACACACTAAGCAGTCAGAGAAGACACACTAAGCAGTCAGAGGTAATAACATCCCCTTGGGAGAAGACACACTAAGCAGTCAGAGGTAATAACATCCCCTTGGGAGAAGACACACTAAGCAGTCAGAGGTAATAACATCCCCTTGGGAGAAGACACACTAAGCAGTCAGAGGTAATAACATCCCCTTGGGAGAAGACACACTAAGCAGTCAGAGGTAATAACATCCCCTTGGGAGAAGACACACTAAGCAGTCAGAGGTAATAACATCCCCTTGGGAGAAGACACACTAAGCAGTCAGAGGGTACATGGGAGAAGACACACTAAGCAGCATCCCCTTGGGAGAAGACACACTAAGCAGCTGACATGGCAGTAGCCAGAGGTAATAGCATCCCCTTGGGAGAAGACACACTAAGCAGCTGACATGGCAGTAGCCAGAGGTAATAACATCCCCTTGGGAGAAGACACACTAAGCAGCTGACATGGCAGTAGCCAGAGGTAATAGCATCCCTTGGGAGAAGACACACTAAGCAGCTGACATGGCAGTAGCCAGAGGTAATAACATCCCCTGGGAGAAGACACACTAAGCAGCTGACATGGCAGTAGCCAGAGGTAATAACATCCCCTTGGGAGAAGACACACTAAGCAGTCAGAGATAATAACATCCCCTTGGGAGAAGACACACTAAGCAGCTGACATGGCAGTAGCCAGAGGTAATAACATCCCCTTGGGAGAAGACACACTAAGCAGCTGACATGGCAGTAGCCAGAGGTAATAGCATCCCCTTGGGAGAAGACACACTAAGCAGTCAGAGGTAATAACATCCCCTTGGGAGAAGACACACTAAGCAGTCAGAGGTAATAACATCCCCTTGGGAGAAGACACACTAAGCAGCTGACATGGCAGTAGCCAGAGGTAATAGCATCCCCTTGGGAGAAGACACACTAAGCAGCTGACATGGCAGTAGCCAGAGGTAATAACATCCCCTTGGGAGAAGACACACTAAGCAGCTGACATGGCAGTAGCCAGAGGTAATAACATCCCCTTGGGAGAAGACACACTAAGCAGTCAGAGATAATAACATCCCCTTGGGAGAAGACACACTAAGCAGCTGACATGGCAGTAGCCAGAGGTAATAACATCCCCTTGGGAGAAGACACACTAAGCAGCTGACATGGCAGTAGCCAGAGGTAATAGCATCCCCTTGGGAGAAGACACACTAAGCAGTCAGAGGTAATAACATCCCCTTGGGAGAAGACACACTAAGCAGTCAGAGAATAATAACATCCCCTTGGGAGAAGACACACTAAGCAGTCAGAGCTAATAACATCCCCTTGGGAGAAGACACACTAAGCAGTCAGAGGTAATAGCATCCCCTTGGGAGAAGACACACTAAGCAGTCAGAGAAGACACACTAAGCAGTCAGAGAAGACACACTAAGCAGTCAGAGGTAATAACATCCCCTTGGGAGAAGACACACTAAGCAGTCAGAGGTAATAACATCCCCTTGGGAGAAGACACACTAAGCAGTCAGAGGTAATAACATCCCCTTGGGAGAAGACACACTAAGCAGTCAGAGGTAATAACATCCCCTTGGGAGAAGACACACTAAGCAGTCAGAGGTAATAACATCCCCTTGGGAGAAGACACACTAAGCAGTCAGAGGTAATAACATCCCCTTGGGAGAAGACACACTAAGCAGTCAGAGGTAATAGCATCCCCTTGGGAGAAGACACACTAAGCAGCTGACATGGCAGTAGCCAGAGGTAATAGCATCCCCTTGGGAGAAGACACACTAAGCAGCTGACATGGCAGTAGCCAGAGGTAATAACATCCCCTTGGGAGAAGACACACTAAGCAGCTGACATGGCAGTAGCCAGAGGTAATAGCATCCCCTTGGGAGAAGACACACTAAGCAGCTGACATGGCAGTAGCCAGAGGTAATAACATCCCCTTGGGAGAAGACACACTAAGCAGCTGACATGGCAGTAGCCAGAGGTAATAACATCCCCTTGGGAGAAGACACACTAAGCAGTCAGAGATAATAACATCCCCTTGGGAGAAGACACACTAAGCAGCTGACATGGCAGTAGCCAGAGGTAATAACATCCCCTTGGGAGAAGACACACTAAGCAGCTGACATGGCAGTAGCCAGAGGTAATAGCATCCCCTTGGGAGAAGACACACTAAGCAGTCAGAGGTAATAACATCCCCTTGGGAGAAGACACACTAAGCAGTCAGAGGTAATAACATCCCCTTGGGAGAAGACACACTAAGCAGCTGACATGGCAGTAGCCAGAGGTAATAGCATCCCCTTGGGAGAAGACACACTAAGCAGCTGACATGGCAGTAGCCAGAGGTAATAACATCCCCTTGGGAGAAGACACACTAAGCAGCTGACATGGCAGTAGCCAGAGGTAATAACATCCCCTTGGGAGAAGACACACTAAGCAGTCAGAGATAATAACATCCCCTTGGGAGAAGACACACTAAGCAGCTGACATGGCAGTAGCCAGAGGTAATAACATCCCCTTGGGAGAAGACACACTAAGCAGCTGACATGGCAGTAGCCAGAGGTAATAGCATCCCCTTGGGAGAAGACACACTAAGCAGTCAGAGGTAATAACATCCCCTTGGGAGAAGACACACTAAGCAGCTGACATGGCAGTAGCCAGAGGTAATAACATCCCCTTGGGAGAAGACACACTAAGCAGCTGACATGGCAGTAGCCAGAGGTAATAACATCCCCTTGGGAGAAGACACACTAAGCAGCTGACATGGCAGTAGCCAGAGGTAATAACATCCCCTTGGGAGAAGACACACTAAGCAGTCAGAGCTAATAACATCCCCTTGGGAGAAGACACACTAAGCAGTCAGAGGTAATAGCATCCCCTTGGGAGAAGACACACTAAGCAGTCAGAGAAGACACACTAAGCAGTCAGAGAAGACACACTAAGCAGTCAGAGGTAATAACATCCCCTTGGGAGAAGACACACTAAGCAGTCAGAGGTAATAACATCCCCTTGGGAGAAGACACACTAAGCAGTCAGAGGTAATAACATCCCCTTGGGAGAAGACACACTAAGCAGTCAGAGGTAATAACATCCCCTTGGGAGAAGACACACTAAGCAGTCAGAGGTAATAACATCCCCTTGGGAGAAGACACACTAAGCAGTCAGAGGTAATAACATCCCCTTGGGAGAAGACACACTAAGCAGTCAGAGGTAATAGCATCCCCTTGGGAGAAGACACACTAAGCAGCTGACATGGCAGTAGCCAGAGGTAATAGCATCCCCTTGGGAGAAGACACACTAAGCAGCTGACATGGCAGTAGCCAGAGGTAATAACATCCCCTTGGGAGAAGACACACTAAGCAGCTGACATGGCAGTAGCCAGAGGTAATAGCATCCCCTTGGGAGAAGACACACTAAGCAGCTGACATGGCAGTAGCCAGAGGTAATAACATCCCCTTGGGAGAAGACACACTAAGCAGCTGACATGGCAGTAGCCAGAGGTAATAACATCCCCTTGGGAGAAGACACACTAAGCAGTCAGAGATAATAACATCCCCTTGGGAGAAGACACACTAAGCAGCTGACATGGCAGTAGCCAGAGGTAATAACATCCCCTTGGGAGAAGACACACTAAGCAGCTGACATGGCAGTAGCCAGAGGTAATAGCATCCCCTTGGGAGAAGACACACTAAGCAGTCAGAGGTAATAACATCCCCTTGGGAGAAGACACACTAAGCAGTCAGAGGTAATAACATCCCCTTGGGAGAAGACACACTAAGCAGCTGACATGGCAGTAGCCAGAGGTAATAGCATCCCCTTGGGAGAAGACACACTAAGCAGCTGACATGGCAGTAGCCAGAGGTAATAACATCCCCTTGGGAGAAGACACACTAAGCAGCTGACATGGCAGTAGCCAGAGGTAATAACATCCCCTTGGGAGAAGACACACTAAGCAGTCAGAGATAATAACATCCCCTTGGGAGAAGACACACTAAGCAGCTGACATGGCAGTAGCCAGAGGTAATAACATCCCCTTGGGAGAAGACACACTAAGCAGCTGACATGGCAGTAGCCAGAGGTAATAGCATCCCCTTGGGAGAAGACACACTAAGCAGTCAGAGGTAATAACATCCCCTTGGGAGAAGACACACTAAGCAGTCAGAGAATAATAACATCCCCTTGGGAGAAGACACACTAAGCAGTCAGAGCTAATAACATCCCCTTGGGAGAAGACACACTAAGCAGTCAGAGGTAATAGCATCCCCTTGGGAGAAGACACACTAAGCAGTCAGAGAAGACACACTAAGCAGTCAGAGAAGACACACTAAGCAGTCAGAGGTAATAACATCCCCTTGGGAGAAGACACACTAAGCAGTCAGAGGTAATAACATCCCCTTGGGAGAAGACACACTAAGCAGTCAGAGGTAATAACATCCCCTTGGGAGAAGACACACTAAGCAGTCAGAGGTAATAACATCCCCTTGGGAGAAGACACACTAAGCAGTCAGAGGTAATAACATCCCCTTGGGAGAAGACACACTAAGCAGTCAGAGGTAATAACATCCCCTTGGGAGAAGACACACTAAGCAGTCAGAGGTAATAGCATCCCCTTGGGAGAAGACACACTAAGCAGCTGACATGGCAGTAGCCAGAGGTAATAGCATCCCCTTGGGAGAAGACACACTAAGCAGCTGACATGGCAGTAGCCAGAGGTAATAACATCCCCTTGGGAGAAGACACACTAAGCAGCTGACATGGCAGTAGCCAGAGGTAATAGCATCCCCTTGGGAGAAGACACACTAAGCAGCTGACATGGCAGTAGCCAGAGGTAATAACATCCCCTTGGGAGAAGACACACTAAGCAGCTGACATGGCAGTAGCCAGAGGTAATAACATCCCCTTGGGAGAAGACACACTAAGCAGTCAGAGATAATAACATCCCCTTGGGAGAAGACACACTAAGCAGCTGACATGGCAGTAGCCAGAGGTAATAACATCCCCTTGGGAGAAGACACACTAAGCAGCTGACATGGCAGTAGCCAGAGGTAATAGCATCCCCTTGGGAGAAGACACACTAAGCAGTCAGAGGTAATAACATCCCCTTGGGAGAAGACACACTAAGCAGTCAGAGGTAATAACATCCCCTTGGGAGAAGACACACTAAGCAGCTGACATGGCAGTAGCCAGAGGTAATAGCATCCCCTTGGGAGAAGACACACTAAGCAGCTGACATGGCAGTAGCCAGAGGTAATAACATCCCCTTGGGAGAAGACACACTAAGCAGCTGACATGGCAGTAGCCAGAGGTAATAACATCCCCTTGGGAGAAGACACACTAAGCAGTCAGAGATAATAACATCCCCTTGGGAGAAGACACACTAAGCAGCTGACATGGCAGTAGCCAGAGGTAATAACATCCCCTTGGGAGAAGACACACTAAGCAGCTGACATGGCAGTAGCCAGAGGTAATAGCATCCCCTTGGGAGAAGACACACTAAGCAGTCAGAGGTAATAACATCCCCTTGGGAGAAGACACACTAAGCAGCTGACATGGCAGTAGCCAGAGGTAATAACATCCCCTTGGGAGAAGACACACTAAGCAGCTGACATGGCAGTAGCCAGAGGTAATAACATCCCCTTGGGAGAAGACACACTAAGCAGCTGACATGGCAGTAGCCAGAGGTAATAACATCCCCTTGGGAGAAGACACACTAAGCAGCTTACATGGCAGTAGCCAGAGGTAATAACATCCCCTTGGGAGAAGACACACTAAGCAGCTGACATGGCAGTAGCCAGAGGTAATAACATCCCCTTGGGAGAAGACACACTAAGCAGCTGACATGGCAGTAGCCAGAGGTAATAACATCCCCTTGGGAGAAGACACACTAAGCAGTCAGAGAAGACACACTAAGCAGTCAGAGGTAATAGCATCCCCTTGGGAGAAGACACACTAAGCAGTCAGAGAAGACACACTAAGCAGTCAGAGGTAATAGCATCCCCTTGGGAGAAGACACACTAAGCAGTCAGAGGTAATAACATCCCCTTGGGAGAAGACACACTAAGCAGTCAGAGGTAATAGCATCCCCTTGGGAGAAGACACACTAAGCAGTCAGAGGTAATAACATCCCCTTGGGAGAAGACACACTAAGCAGTCAGAGGTAATAACATCCCCTTGGGAGAAGACACACTAAGCAGTCAGAGGTAATAACATCCCCTTGGGAGAAGACACACTAAGCAGTCAGAGGTAATAACATCCCCTTGGGAGAAGACACACTAAGCAGTCAGAGGTAATAGCATCCCCTTGGGAGAAGACACACTAAGCAGCTGACATGGCAGTAGCCAGAGGTAATAGCATCCCCTTGGGAGAAGACACACTAAGCAGCTGACATGGCAGTAGTCAGAGGTAATAGCATCCCCTTGGGAGAAGACACACTAAGCAGCTGACATGGCAGTAGCCAGAGGTAATAGCATCCCCTTGGGAGAAGACACACTAAGCAGCTGACATGGCAGTAGCCAGAGGTAATAACATCCCCTTGGGAGAAGACACACTAAGCAGCTGACATGGCAGTAGTCAGAGGTAATAACATCCCCTTGGGAGAAGACACACTAAGCAGCTGACATGGCAGTAGCCAGAGGTAATAGCATCCCCTTGGGAGAAGACACACTAAGCAGCTGACATGGCAGTAGCCAGAGGTAATAACATCCCCTTGGGAGAAGACACACTAAGCAGCTGACATGGCAGTAGCCAGAGGTAATAACATCCCCTTGGGAGAAGACACACTAAGCAGCTGACATGGCAGTAGCCAGAGGTAATAACATCCCCTTGGGAGAAGACACACTAAGCAGTCAGAGGTAATAACATCCCCTTGGGAGAAGACACACTAAGCAGCTGACATGGCAGTAGCCAGAGGTAATAACATCCCCTTGGGAGAAGACACACTAAGCAGCTGACATGGCAGTAGCCAGAGGTAATAACATCCCCTTGGGAGAAGACACACTAAGCAGCTGACATGGCAGTAGCCAGAGGTAATAACATCCCCTTGGGAGAAGACACACTAAGCAGTCAGAGGTAATAACATCCCCTTGGGAGAAGACACACTAAGCAGCTGACATGGCAGTAGCCAGAGGTAATAACATCCCCTTGGGAGAAGACACACTAAGCAGCTGACATGGCAGTAGCCAGAGGTAATAGCATCCCCTTGGGAGAAGACACACTAAGCAGTCAGAGGTAATAACATCCCCTTGGGAGAAGACACACTAAGCAGTCAGAGGTAATAACATCCCCTTGGGAGAAGACACACTAAGCAGCTGACATGGCAGTAGCCAGAGGTAATAACATCCCCTTGGGAGAAGACACACTAAGCAGCTGACATGGCAGTAGCCAGAGGTAATAACATCCCCTTGGGAGAAGACACACTAAGCAGCTTACATGGCAGTAGCCAGAGGTAATAACATCCCCTTGGGAGAAGACACACTAAGCAGCTGACATGGCAGTAGCCAGAGGTAATAACATCCCCTTGGGAGAAGACACACTAAGCAGCTGACATGGCAGTAGCCAGAGGTAATAACATCCCCTTGGGAGAAGACACACTAAGCAGCTGACATGGCAGTAGCCAGAGGTAATAACATCCCCTTGGGAGAAGACACACTAAGCAGCTGACATGGCAGTAGCCAGAGGTAATAACATCCCCTTGGGAGAAGACACACTAAGCAGCTGACATGGCAGTAGCCAGAGGTAATAACATCCCCTTGGGAGAAGACACACTAAGCAGCTGACATGGCAGTAGCCAGAGGTAATAACATCCCCTTGGGAGAAGACACAATAAGCAGCTGACATGGCAGTAGCCAGAGGTAATAACATCCCCTTGGGAGAAGACACACTAAGCAGTCAGAGGTAATAGCATCCCCTTGGGAGAAGACACACTAAGCAGCTGACATGGCAGTAGCCAGAGGTAATAACATCCCCTTGGGAGAAGACACACTAAGCAGCTGACATGGCAGTAGCCAGAGGTAATAACATCCCCTTGGGAGAAGACACACTAAGCAGCTGACATGGCAGTAGCCAGAGGTAATAACATCCCCTTGGGAGAAGACACACTAAGCAGCTGACATGGCAGTAGCCAGAGGTAATAACATCCCCTTGGGAGAAGACACACTAAGCAGCTGACATGGCAGTAGCCAGAGGTAATAACATCCCCTTGGGAGAAGACACACTAAGCAGCTGACATGGCAGTAGCCAGAGGTAATAACATCCCCTTGGGAGAAGACACACTAAGCAGCTGGCATGGCAGTAGCCAGAGGTAATAACATCCCCTTGGGAGAAGACACACTAAGCAGCTGACATGGCAGTAGCCAGAGGTAATAACATCCCCTTGGGAGAAGACACACTAAGCAGCTGACATGGCAGTAGCCAGAGGTAATAGCATCCCCTTGGGAGAAGACACACTAAGCAGTCAGAGGTAATAGCATCCCCTTGGGAGAAGACACACTAAGCAGCTGGCATGGCAGTAGCCAGAGGTAATAGCATCCCCTTGGGAGAAGACACACTAAGCAGCTGACATGGCAGTAGCCAGAGGTAATAACATCCCCTTGGGAGAAGACACACTAAGCAGTCAGAGGTAATAGCATCCCCTTGGGAGAAGACACACTAAGCAGCTGACATGGCAGTAGCCAGAGGTAATAACATCCCCTTGGGAGAAGACACACTAAGCAGCTGGCATGGCAGTAGCCAGAGGTAATAACATCCCCTTGGGAGAAGACACACTAAGCAGCTGACATGGCAGTAGCCAGAGGTAATAGCATCCCCTTGGGAGAAGACACACTAAGCAGCTGACATGGCAGTAGCCAGAGGTAATAACATCCCCTTGGGAGAAGACACACTAAGCAGCTGACATGGCAGTAGCCAGAGGTAATAACATCCCCTTGGGAGAAGACACACTAAGCAGCTGACATGGCAGTAGCCAGAGGTAATAACATCCCCTTGGGAGAAGACACACTAAGCAGTCAGAGGTAATAGCATCCCCTTGGGAGAAGACACACTAAGCAGCTGACATGGCAGTAGCCAGAGGTAATAACATCCCCTTGGGAGAAGACACACTAAGCAGCTGACATGGCAGTAGCCAGAGGTAATAACATCCCCTTGGGAGAAGACACACTAAGCAGCTGACATGGCAGTAGCCAGAGGTAATAACATCCCCTTGGGAGAAGACACACTAAGCAGCTGACATGGCAGTAGCCAGAGGTAATAACATCCCCTTGGGAGAAGACACACTAAGCAGCTGACATGGCAGTAGCCAGAGGTAATAACATCCCCTTGGGAGAAGACACACTAAGCAGCTGACATGGCAGTAGCCAGAGGTAATAACATCCCCTTGGGAGAAGACACACTAAGCAGCTGACATGGCAGTAGCCAGAGGTAATAGCATCCCCTTGGGAGAAGACACACTAAGCAGCTGACATGGCAGTAGCCAGAGGTAATAGCATCCCCTTGGGAGAAGACACACTAAGCAGCTGACATGGCAGTAGCCAGAGGTAATAACATCCCCTTGGGAGAAGACACACTAAGCAGCTGACATGGCAGTAGCCAGAGGTAATAACATCCCCTTGGGAGAAGACACACTAAGCAGCTGACATGGCAGTAGCCAGAGGTAATAGCATCCCCTTGGGAGAAGACACACTAAGCAGCTGACATGGCAGTAGCCAGAGGTAATAACATCCCCTTGGGAGAAGACACACTAAGCAGCTGACATGGCAGTAGCCAGAGGTAATAACATCCCCTTGGGAGAAGACACACTAAGCAGTCAGAGATAATAACATCCCCTTGGGAGAAGACACACTAAGCAGCTGACATGGCAGTAGCCAGAGGTAATAACATCCCCTTGGGAGAAGACACACTAAGCAGCTGACATGGCAGTAGCCAGAGGTAATAACATCCCCTTGGGAGAAGACACACTAAGCAGCTGACATGGCAGTAGCCAGAGGTAATAACATCCCCTTGGGAGAAGACACACTAAGCAGCTGACATGGCAGTAGCCAGAGGTAATAGCATCCCCTTGGGAGAAGACACACTAAGCAGTCAGAGGTAATAACATCCCCTTGGGAGAAGACACACTAAGCAGTCAGAGATAATAACATCCCCTTGGGAGAAGACACACTAAGCAGCTGACATGGCAGTAGCCAGAGGTAATAGCATCCCCTTGGGAGAAGACACACTAAGCAGCTGACATGGCAGTAGCCAGAGGTAATAACATCCCCTTGGGAGAAGACACACTAAGCAGCTGACATGGCAGTAGCCAGAGGTAATAACATCCCCTTGGGAGAAGACACACTAAGCAGCTGACATGGCAGTAGCCAGAGGTAATAACATCCCCTTGGGAGAAGACACACTAAGCAGTCAGAGGTAATAACATCCCCTTGGGAGAAGACACACTAAGCAGCTGACATGGCAGTAGCCAGAGGTAATAACATCCCCTTGGGAGAAGACACACTAAGCAGCTGACATGGCAGTAGCCAGAGGTAATAACATCCCCTTGGGAGAAGACACACTAAGCAGCTGACATGGCAGTAGCCAGAGGTAATAACATCCCCTTGGGAGAAGACACACTAAGCAGTCAGAGGTAATAACATCCCCTTGGGAGAAGACACACTAAGCAGCTGACATGGCAGTAGCCAGAGGTAATAACATCCCCTTGGGAGAAGACACACTAAGCAGCTGACATGGCAGTAGCCAGAGGTAATAGCATCCCCTTGGGAGAAGACACACTAAGCAGTCAGAGGTAATAACATCCCCTTGGGAGAAGACACACTAAGCAGTCAGAGGTAATAACATCCCCTTGGGAGAAGACACACTAAGCAGCTGACATGGCAGTAGCCAGAGGTAATAACATCCCCTTGGGAGAAGACACACTAAGCAGCTGACATGGCAGTAGCCAGAGGTAATAACATCCCCTTGGGAGAAGACACACTAAGCAGCTGACATGGCAGTAGCCAGAGGTAATAACATCCCCTTAGGAGAAGACACACTAAACAGCTGACATGGCAGTAGCCAGAGGTAATAACATCCCCTTGGGAGAAGACACACTAAGCAGCTGACATGGCAGTAGCCAGAGGTAATAACATCCCCTTGGGAGAAGACACACTAAGCAGCTGACATGGCAGTAGCCAGAGGTAATAACATCCCCTTGGGAGAAGACACACTAAGCAGCTGACATGGCAGTAGCCAGAGGTAATAACATCCCCTTGGGAGAAGACACACTAAGCAGCTGACATGGCAGTAGCCAGAGGTAATAACATCCCCTTGGGAGAAGACACACTAAGCAGCTGACATGGCAGTAGCCAGAGGTAATAACATCCCCTTGGGAGAAGACACACTAAGCAGCTGACATGGCAGTAGCCAGAGGTAATAGCATCCCCTTGGGAGAAGACACACTAAGCAGCTGACATGGCAGTAGCCAGAGGTAATAACATCCCCTTGGGAGAAGACACACTAAGCAGCTGACATGGCAGTAGCCAGAGGTAATAACATCCCCTTGGGAGAAGACACACTAAGCAGCTGACATGGCAGTAGCCAGAGGTAATAACATCCCCTTGGGAGAAGACACACTAAGCAGCTGACATGGCAGTAGCCAGAGGTAATAACATCCCCTTGGGAGAAGACACACTAAGCAGCTGACATGGCAGTAGCCAGAGGTAATAACATCCCCTTGGGAGAAGACACACTAAGCAGCTGACATGGCAGTAGCCAGAGGTAATAACATCCCCTTGGGAGAAGACACACTAAGCAGTTGACATGGCAGTAGCCAGAGGTAATAACATCCCCTTGGGAGAAGACACACTAAGCAGCTGACATGGCAGTAGCCAGAGGTAATAACATCCCCTTGGGAGAAGACACACTAAGCAGCTGACATGGCAGTAGCCAGAGGTAATAACATCCCCTTGGGAGAAGACACACTAAGCAGCTGACATGGCAGTAGCCAGAGGTAATAACATCCCCCTGGGAGAAGACACACTAAGCAGTCAGAGGTAATAGCATCCCCTTGGGAGAAGACACACTAAGCAGCTGACATGGCAGTAGCCAGAGGTAATAACATCCCCTTGGGAGAAGACACACTAAGCAGCTGACATGGCAGTAGCCAGAGGTAATAACATCCCCTTGGGAGAAGACACACTAAGCAGCTGACATGGCAGTAGCCAGAGGTAATAACATCCCCTTGGGAGAAGACACACTAAGCAGCTGACATGGCAGTAGCCAGAGGTAATAACATCCCCTTGGGAGAAGACACACTAAGCAGCTTACATGGCAGTAGCCAGAGGTAATAACATCCCCTTGGGAGAAGACACACTAAGCAGCTGACATGGCAGTAGCCAGAGGTAATAACATCCCCTTGGGAGAAGACACACTAAGCAGCTGACATGGCAGTAGCCAGAGGTAATAACATCCCCTTGGGAGAAGACACACTAAGCAGTCAGAGAAGACACACTAAGCAGTCAGAGAAGACACACTAAGCAGTCAGAGGTAATAGCATCCCCTTGGGAGAAGACACACTAAGCAGTCAGAGAAGACACACTAAGCAGTCAGAGGTAATAGCATCCCCTTGGGAGAAGACACACTAAGCAGTCAGAGGTAATAACATCCCCTTGGGAGAAGACACACTAAACAGTCAGAGGTAATAGCATCCCCTTGGGAGAAGACACACTAAGCAGTCAGAGGTAATAACATCCCCTTGGGAGAAGACACACTAAGCAGTCAGAGGTAATAACATCCCCTTGGGAGAAGACACACTAAGCAGTCAGAGGTAATAACATCCCCTTGGGAGAAGACACACTAAGCAGTCAGAGGTAATAACATCCCCTTGGGAGAAGACACACTAAGCAGTCAGAGGTAATAGCATCCCCTTGGGAGAAGACACACGAAGCAGCTGACATGGCAGTAGCCAGAGGTAATAGCATCCCCTTGGGAGAAGACACACTAAGCAGCTGACATGGCAGTAGCCAGAGGTAATAGCATCCCCTTGGGAGAAGACACACTAGCAGCTGACATGGCAGTAGCCAGAGGTAATAGCATCCCCTTGGGAGAAGACACACTAAGCAGCTGACATGGCAGTAGCCAGAGGTAATAACATCCCCTTGGGAGAAGACACACTAAGCAGTCAGAGGTAATAACATCCCCTTGGGAGAAGACACACTAAGCAGTCAGAGGTAATAACATCCCCTTGGGAGAAGACACACTAAGCAGCTGACATGGCAGTAGCCAGAGGTAATAACATCCCCTTGGGAGAAGACACACTAAGCAGTCAGAGGTAATAGCATCCCCTTGGGAGAAGACACACTAAGCAGCTTACATGGCAGTAGCCAGAGGTAATAGCATCCCCTTGGGAGAAGACACACTAAGCAGCTGACATGGCAGTAGTCAGAGGTAATAGCATCCCCTTGGGAGAAGACACACTAAGCAGCTGACATGGCAGTAGCCAGAGGTAATAACATCCCCTTGGGAGAAGGCACACTAAGCAGCTGACATGGCAGTAGCCAGAGGTAATAACATCCCCTTGGGAGAAGACACACTAAGCAGCTGACATGGCAGTAGCCAGAGGTAATAACATCCCCTTGGGAGAAACACTAAGCAGCTGACATGGCAGTAGCCAGAGGTAATAACATCCCCTTGGGAGAAGACACACTAAGCAGCTGACATGGCAGTAGCCAGAGGTAATAACATCCCCTTGGGAGAAGACACACTAAGCAGCTGACATGGCAGTAGCCAGAGGTAATAACATCCCCTTGGGAGAAGACACACTAAGCAGCTTACATGGCAGTCGCCAGAGGTAATAACATCCCCTTGGGAGAAGACACACTAAGCAGCTGACATGGCAGTAGCCAGAGGTAATAACATCCCCTTGGGAGAAGACACACTAAGCAGTCAGAGGTAATAACATCCCCTTGGGAGAAGACACACTAAGCAGCTTACATGGCAGTCGCCAGAGGTAATAACATCCCCTTGGGAGAAGACACACTAAGCAGCTGACATGGCAGTAGCCAGAGGATTCCCAATCTGTTTATTATCCTTTATTAACTTTATTATGAACATCCATCAAATCCTTAATTCCAGCAGGGGGCACGTGGTAGTGGGCACGTGGTAGGGGGCACGTGGTAGTGGGCACGTGGTAGTGGGCACGTGGTAGTGGGCACGTGGTAGTGGGCACGTGGTAGTGGGCATGCCGAAAGGCACCGTCTCCAACCCAAATTTTGAAAGGCTCTCCTCTTGGCAGCAGATAAATGTTTACTGTTTTAAGGCTTATTTCCAGCAACTCAGCACATGGGGCAGAGACAACACTGTTTTAAGGCTCCTTCCCATACATTTTGCCGTAAGGCGGAGACAACACTGTTTTAAAGCTCCTTCCCATACATTTTGCCATGGGGCAGAGACAACACTGTTTTAAAGCTCCTTCCCATACATTTTGCTATCCGAGTGACTCAAACATAATAAAATCAATGGCAATGCATTTTTATTTTATTTTAGATTCTCCCTGACTGTACCATCTTTTTATTTGTGATTGTTAGTTCTGAACTATACTCTAATTTAACAATATCAATCTCCATTATGTTTTCTACATACTTTATATTATGTATACACACTAGTCAAACGTTTGGACACACCTACTCATTCCAGGGTTTTCTTTATTTGTACTATTTTCTACATTGTAGAATAAGACATCAAAAGTATGAAATAACACGTATAGAATCAAGTAATAACCAAAAAAGTGCAAAACAAATCAAAATAGATTCTATATTTGAGATTCTTCAAATAGCCACCCTTTGCCTAGATGGCAGCTTTGCACACTCTTGGCATCCTCTCAACCAGCTTCACCTGGAATGTTTTTCCAACAGTCTTGAAGGAGTTCCCACATATGCTGAGCACTTGTTGGCTGCTTGTCCTTCACTCTGCGGTCCATCTCATCCCAAACCAATTGGGTTGAGGTTGGGTGATTGTGGAGGCCAGGTCATCTGATGCAGCACTCCATCACTCTCCCTTCTTGGTCAAATAGCCCTGACGCAGCCTGGAGGTGTGTTGGGTCATTGTCCTGTTGAAAAACAAATGATAGTCCCACTAAGTGCAAACCAGATGGGATGGTGTATCGCTGCAGAAGGCTGTGGTAGCCACGCTGGTTAAGTGTGACTTGAATTCTAAATAAATCACTGACAGTGCCACCAGCAAAGCACCCCCACACCATCACACCTCCTCCTCCATGCTTCACGGTGGGAACCATCTGTTCACTTACTCTGCGTCTCACAAATACATGGAGATGGATCCAAAAAATCTCAAATTGGGACTCATCAGACCAAAGGTTTCCCCTGGTCTAATGTCCATTTCTCGTGTTTCTTGGCCCAAGCAAGTCTCTTCTTATTATTGGTGTCCTTTAGTAATGGTTTCTTTGCAGCAAGTCGACCATGAATGCCTGATTCACGCAGTGTCCTCTAAACATGTTGAGATGTGTCTGTTTCTTGAACTCTGTGAAGCCTTTATTTGGGCTGCAATTTCTGAGGATGGTAACTCTAATGAACTTATCCTCTGCAGCAGAGCTACCCTCTGGGTCTTCCTTTCCTGTGGCGGTCCTTATGAGAGCCAGTTTCATCATAGCGCTTGATGGTTTTTGTGACTGCACTTGAAGAAACTTAAAAAACTTTAAAAATTATTGAGATTTTCCTTATTGACCGACCTTCATATCTTAAAATAATGGACTGTCATTTCTCTTTTCTTATTTGAGCTGTTCTTGCCATAATATGGTCTTGGTCCTTTACCAAATAGGGCTATCTTCTGGACACCACCCCTACCTTGTCACAACACAACTGATTGGCGCAAACGCATTAAGGAAAGAAATTCCACAAATTAACTTTTAAGAAAGTACACCTGTTAATTGAATGCATTCCAGGTGACTACCTCATGAAGTTGGTTGACAGAATGCCAAGTGGACAAAAGGTGGCTACATTTAGATTTTGAAGAATCTCAAAAATAAAATACATTTTGATTTGTTTAGCACTTTTTTGGTTATTACATGATTCCATATGTGTTATTTCATAGATTTGATGTTTTCACTTTCATTCTACAATGTAGAAAATAGTAAAAAATAAAGAAAAACACCTGAATGTGTGTCCAAACTTTTGACTGGTAATGTATATTTATATTTTTTGGGACAGGCGATTTAGCAGTAATGGCAACACAGACAGAGAGACAAGGTGATCTCACCAGTGCAGGGCAGGTTACCTTGCTGTGTTCTTCCTGTCGCCAGTAGAGGCAGAGCCCCCCTCCACACCACCTTCTCTAACAAAAATCACCTTCCAAAAACAAACTTTAATGTGTTTGAGTTAATCTTTAGATTTATTTGCATATGTAATTGTATTGGGTTGTGTTGAATTACGCTTTTTGACTGCAAGTCCCAGAATGCCTTGCGAGAGGAATGAGTGATAACGCGCCAATTATGTGCAGGTGCAGGTGATTGTAGCTGACTTTCCGACAGCATCTTACCTGCATTGCTCTGTACCAAAACCATTGTTGTTAAATGTAACGTGAACAGGTATTCTTACTAAAAGAAGCTTTCGTATCAAAACCGACGTCCCGAGTCATTACTAAGAAGTTAGTTAATCTAAAACACACACCAGTGCAGGGCAGGGTACCACTCTGTGGTCTTGTTCTTCCAGAACCCCCCTCAACACACACCACCTTCCCAGACAGAGACAGACCCCTCCTCAACACACACCACCTTCCCAGACAGAGACAGACAGACTGACTCACCAGGGCAGGGTACCACGCTGTGAGCGAGAGTTGCACCCCTTCTGAAAAAACCTACACTCGATCCCTCCGATGTCAACAACTACAGACCAGTATCCCTTCTTTCTTTTCTCTCCAAAACTCTTGAACGTGCCGTCCTTGGCCAGCTCTCCCGCTATCTCTCTCAGAATGACCTTCTTGATCCAAATCAGTCAGGTTTCAAGACTAGTCATTCAACTGAGACTGCTCTTCTCTGTATCACGGAGGTACTCCGCACTGCTAAAGCTAACTCTCTCTCCTCTGCTCTCATCCTTCTAGACCTATCGGCTGCCTTCGATACTGTGAACCATCAGATCCTCCTCTCCACCCTCTCCGAGTTGGGCATCTCCGGCGCGGCCCACGCTTGGATTGCGTCCTACCTGACAGGTCGCTCCTACCAGGTGGCGTGGCGAGAATCTGTCTCCTCACCACGCGCTCTCACCACTGGTGTCCCCCAGGGCTCTGTTCTAGGCCCTCTCCTATTCTCGCTATACACCAAGTCACTTGGCTCTGTCATAACCTCACATGGTCTCTCCTATCATTGCTATGCAGACGACACACAATTAATCTTCTCCTTTCCCCCCTCTGATGACCAGGTGGCGAATCGCATCTCTGCATGTCTGGCAGACATATCAGTGTGGATGACGGATCACCACCTCAAGCTGAACCTCGGCAAGACGGAGCTGCTCTTCCTCCCGGGGAAGGACTGCCCGTTCCATGATCTCGCCATCACGGTTGACAACTCCATCGTGTCCTCCTCCCAGAGCGCTAAGAACCTTGGCGTGATCCTGGACAACACCCTGTCGTTCTCAACTAACATCAAGGCGGTGGCCCGTTCCTGTAGGTTCATGCTCTACAACATCCGCAGAGTACGACCCTGCCTCACACAGGAAGCGGCGCAGGTCCTAATCCAGGCACTTGTCATCTCCCGTCTGGATTACTGCAACTCGCTGTTGGCTGGGCTCCCTGCCTGTGCCATTAAACCCCTACAACTCATCCAGAACGCCGCAGCCCGTCTGGTGTTCAACCTTCCCAAGTTCTCTCACGTCACCCCGCTCCTCCGCTCTCTCCACTGGCTTCCAGTTGAAGCTCGCATCCGCTACAAGACCATGGTGCTTGCCTACGGAGCTGTGAGGGGAACGGCACCTCAGTACCTCCAGGCTCTGATCAGGCCCTACACCCAAACAAGGGCACTGCGTTCATCCACCTCTGGCCTGCTCGCCTCCCTACCACTGAGGAAGTACAGTTCCCGCTCAGCCCAGTCAAAACTGTTCGCTGCTCTGGCCCCCCAATGGTGGAACAAACTCCCTCACGACGCCAGGACAGCGGAGTCAATCACCACCTTCCGGAGACACCTGAAACCCCACCTCTTTAAGGAATACCTAGGATAGGATAAAGTAATCCTTCTCACCCCCTTAAAAGACTTAGATGCACTATTGTAAAGTGGCTGTTCCACTGGATGTCATAAGGTGAACGCACCAATTTGTAAGTCGCTCTGGATAAGAGCGTCTGCTAAATGACTTAAATGTAATGTAAAATGTGGTCTTGTTCTTCCAGTCTCCAGTAGAGGCAGAACCCCCCTCAACACACACCACCTTCCCAAACAGAGACAGACAGACTGACTCACCAGGGCAGGGTACCATGCTGTGGTCTTGTTCTTCCAGTCTCCAGTAGAGGCAGAACCCCCCTCAACACACACCACCTTCCCAGACAGAGACAGACAGACTGACTCACCAGAGCAGGGTACCACGCTGTGGTCTTGTTCTTCCAGTCTCCAGTAGAGGCAGAACCCCCCTCAACACACACCATCTTCCCAGACAGAGACAGACAGACTGACTCACCAGGGCAGGGTACCACGCTGTGGTCTTGTTCTTCCAGAACCCCCCTCAACACACACCACCTTCCCAGACAGAGACAGACAGACTGACTCACCAGGGCAGGGTACCACGCTGTGGTCTTGTTCTTCCAGTCTCCAGTAGAGGCAGAACCCCCCTCAACACACACCACCTTCCCAAACAGCTCTTCATTCTGTCTCCAGTCACTCTCCTCCTCTTCACTGGACGACGAAGATGGCTCCTCCTCCTGACTGTTAAAGGGAATCAAGAAGCTTTCAAATCCAACACACAAAAAGTGACATTTAGCTCTAGAATAAAAAATTTTTAAACGAAATTGCACAGATTAACAAAACAAACAGACCCAATCTTAAATACATTTAAACTACTGAGTGTAGGTAGACCTCTCAGTCTTAACTACATTTAAACTACTGAGTGTAGGTAGACCTCTCAGTCTTAACTACATTTAAACTAATGAGTGTAGGTAGACCTCTCAGTCTTAACTACATTTAAACTAATGAGTGTAGGTAGACCTCTCAGTCTTAACTACATTTAAACTAATGAGTGTAGGTAGACCTCTCAGTCTTAACTACATTTAAACTAATGAGTGTAGGTAGACCTCTCAGTCTTAACTACATTTAAACTAATGAGTGTAGGTAGACCTCTCAGTCTTAACTACATTTAAACTACTGAGTGTAGGTAGACCTCTCAGTCTTAACTACATTTAAACTAATGAGTGTAGGTAGACCTCTCTCAGTATTAAATACATTTAAACTAATGAGTGTAGGTAGACCTCTCAGTCTTAAATACACTGAACACAACAAGCAACAAGATTTTACTGAGTTACAGTTCATAGAAGTAAATCAGTCAATTGAAATAAATTCATTGGGACCCATAAGGATTTCCCATGACAGGGTAGGGGTACAGCCATGACAGGGGTACAGCCATGACAGGGGTACAGCCATGACAGGGGTACAGCCATGACAGGGGTACAGCCATGACAGGGCAGGGGTACAGCCATGACAGGACAGGGGTACAGCCATGACAGGACAGGGGTACAGCCATGACAGGACAGGGGTACAGCCATGACAGGACAGGGGTAGAGCCATGACAGGACAGGGGTAGAGCCATGACAGGGGTACAGCCATGACAGGACAGGGGTACAGCCATGACAGGGGTACAGCCATGACAGGACAGGGGTACAGCCATGACAGGACAGGGGTACAGCCATGACAGGACAGGGGTACAGCCATGACAGGGGTACAGCCATGACAGGACAGGGGTAGAGCCATGAGAGGACAGGGGTACAGCCATGACAGGGGTACAGCCATGACAGGGGTACAGCCATGACAGGGGTACAGCCATGACAGGGGCACAGCCATGACAGAACAGGGGTACAGCCATGACAGGGGTACAGCCATGACAGGGGTACAGCCATGACAGGGGTACAACCATGACAGGGGTACAGCCATGACAGGGGCACAGCCATGACAGGACAGGGGTAGAGCCATGACAGGACAGGGGTAGAGCCATGACAGGACAGGGGTACAGCCATGACAGGACAGGGGTAGAGCCATGACAGGGTAGGGGTAGAGCCATGACAGGACAGGGGTACAGCCATGACAGGACAGGGGTACAGCCATGACAGGGGTACAGCCATGACAGGGGTAGAGCCATGACAGGACAGGGGTAGAGCCATGCCAGGACAGGGGTAGAGCCATGACAGGACAGGGGTAGAGCCATGACAGGACAGGGGTACAGCCATGACAGGGCAGGGGTACAGCCAGATTACTATTATTACTACTATTACCACTACACCTGACAGTATATATGGCCACTACACCTGACAGTATATATGGCCACTACAGATTACAGTATATATGGCCACTACAGATTACAGTATATATGGCCACTACAGATTACAGTATATATGGCCACTACACCTGACAGTATATATGGCCACTACAGATTACAGTATATATGGCCACTACAGATTACAGTATATATGGCCACTACACATGACAGTATATATGGCCACTACAGATTACAGTATATATGGCCACTACACATGACAGTATATATGGCCACTACAGATTACAGTATATATGGCCACTACAGATTACAGTATATATGGACACTACAGATTACAGTATATATGGTCACTACAGATTACAGTATATATGACCACTACAGATTACAGTATATATGGTCACTACAGATTACAGTATATATGGCCACTACAGATTACAGTATATATGGACACTACAGATTACAGTATATATGGACACTACAGATTACAGTATATATGGACACTACACCTGACAGTATATATGGCCACTACAGATTACAGTATATATGGCCACTACAGATTACAGTACATATGGCCACTATAGATTACAGTATATATGGCCACTACAGATTACAGTATATACGGCCACTACAGATTACAGTATATATGGCCACTACACCTGACAGTATATATGGCCACTACAGATTACAGTATATATGGCCACTACAGATTACAGTATATATGGTCACTACACCTGACAGTATATATGGCCACTACAGATTACAGTATATATGGCCACTACAGATTACAGTATATATGGTCACTACACCTGACAGTATATATGGCCACTACAGATTACAGTATATATGGTCACTACAGATTACAGTATATATGGTCACTACACCTGACAGTATATATGGCCACTACAGATTACAGTATATATGGTCACTACAGATTACAGTATATATGGCCACTACACATGACAGTATATATGGTCACTACAGATTACAGTATATATGGCCACTACACCTGACAGTATATATGGCCACTACAGATTACAGTATATATGGTCACTACAGATTACAGTATATATGGCCACTACACCTGACAGTATATATGGCCACTACACCTGACAGTATATATGGCCACTACAGATTACAGTATATATGGTCACTACAGATTACAGTATATATGGTCACTACAGATTACAGTATATATGGTCACTACAGATTACAGTATATATGGTCACTACACCTGACAGTATATATGGCCACTACAGATTACAGTATATATGGCCACTACAGATTACAGTACATATGGCCACTATAGATTACAGTATATATGGTCACTACAGATTACAGTACATATGGCCACTACAGATTACAGTACATATGGCCACTACAGATTACAGTATATATGGACACTACAGATTAGTATATATGGACACTACACCTGACAGTATATATGGCCACTACAGATTACAGTATATATGGCCACTACAGATTACAGTACATATGGCCACTATAGATTACAGTATATATGGCCACTACAGATTACAGTATTTATGGCCACTACACCTGACAGTATATATGGCCACTACACCTGACAGTATATATGGCCACTACAGATTACAGTATATATGGTCACTACACCTGACAGTATATATGGCCACTACACCTGACAGTATATATGGCCACTACAGATTACAGTATATGGCCACTACACCTGACAGTATATATGGCCACTACAAATTACAGTATATATGGTCACTACAGATTACAGTATATATGGTCACTACACCTGACAGTATATATGGTCACTACACCTGACATTATATATGGTCACTACACCTGACAGTATATATGGCCACTACAGATTACAGTATATATGGACATTACACCTGACAGTATATATGGCCACTACACCTGACAGTATATATGGTCACTACACCTGACAGTATATATGGCCACTACAGATTACAGTATATATGGTCACTACACCTGACAGTATATATGGCCACTACAGATTACAGTATATATGGCCACTACACCTGACAGTATATATGGCCACTACACCTGACAGTTTATATGGCCACTCCACCTGACAGTATATATGGCCACTACAGATTACAGTATATATGGCCACTACACCTGACAGTATATATGGCCACTACACCTGACAGTTTATATGGCCACTACAGATTACAGTATATATGGCCACTACACCTGACAGTATATATGGCAACTACAGATTACAGTATATATGGCCACTACACCTGACAGTATATATGGCCACTACAGATTACAGTATATATGGTCACTACACCTGACAGTATATATGGCCACTACACCTGACAGTATATATGGCCACTACAGATTACAGTATATATGGCCACTACACCTGACAGTATATATGGACACTACAGATTACAGTATATATGTTCACTACAGATTACAGTATATATGGTCACTACACCTGACAGTATATATGGCCACTACAGATTACAGTATATATGGCCACTACACCTGACAGTATATATGGCCACTACACCTGACAGTTTATATGGCCAATACAGATTACAGTATATATGGTCACTACAGATTACAGTATATATGGTCACTAAAGATTACAGTATATATGTTCACTACAGATTACAGTATATATGGTCACTACACCTGACAGTATATATGGCCACTACAGATTACAGTATATATGGTCACTACAGATTACAGTATATATGGCCACTACACATGCCAGTATATATGGTCACTACAGATTACAGTATATATGGCCACTACACCTGACAGTATATATGGCCACTACAGATTACAGTATATATGGTCACTACAGATTACAGTATATATGGCCACTACACCTGACAGTATATATGGCCACTACACCTGACAGTATATATGGCCACTACAGATTACAGTATATATGGTCACTACAGATTACAGTATATATGGTCACTACATATTACAGTATATATGGTCACTACACCTGACAGTATATATGGCCACTACAGATTACAGTATATATGGCCACTACAGATTACAGTACATATGGCCACTATAGATTACAGTATATATGGTCACTACAGATTACAGTACATATGGCCACTACAGATTACAGTACATATGGCCACTACAGATTACAGTATATATGGACACTACAGATTAGTATATATGGACACTACACCTGACAGTATATATGGCCACTACAGATTACAGTATATATGGCCACTACAGATTACAGTACATATGGCCACTATAGATTACAGTATATATGGCCACTACAGATTACAGTATTTATGGCCACTACACCTGACAGTATATATGGCCACTACACCTGACAGTATATATGGCCACTACAGATTACAGTATATATGGTCACTACACCTGACAGTATATATGGCCACTACACCTGACAGTATATATGGCCACTACAGATTACAGTATATGGCCACTACACCTGACAGTATATATGGCCACTACAAATTACAGTATATATGGTCACTACAGATTACAGTATATATGGTCACTACACCTGACAGTATGTATGGTCACTACACCTGACATTATATATGGTCACTACACCTGACAGTATATATGGCCACTACAGATTACAGTATATATGGACACTACACCTGACAGTATATATGGCCACTACACCTGACAGTATATATGGTCACTACACCTGACAGTATATATGGCCACTACAGATTACAGTATATATGGTCACTACACCTGACAGTATATATGGCCACTACAGATTACAGTATATATGGCCACTACACCTGACAGTATATATGGCCACTACACCTGACAGTTTATATGGCCACTCCACCTGACAGTATATATGGCCACTACAGATTACAGTATATATGGCCACTACACCTGACAGTATATATGGCCACTACACCTGACAGTTTATATGGCCACTACAGATTACAGTATATATGGCCACTACACCTGACAGTATATATGGCCACTACAGATTACAGTTTATATGGCCACTACACCTGACAGTATATATGGCCACTACAGATTACAGTATATATGGTCACTACACCTGACAGTATATATGGCCACTACACCTGACAGTATATATGGCCACTACAGATTACAGTATATATGGCCACTACACCTGACAGTATATATGGTCACTACACCTGACAGTTTATATGGCCAATACAGATTACAGTATATATGGTCACTACAGATTACAGTATATATGGTCACTAAAGATTACAGTATATATGTTCACTACAGATTACAGTATATATGGCCACTACACCTGACAGTATCTATGGCCACTACACCTGACAGTATATATGGCCACTACACCTGACAGTATATAAGGCCACTACAGATTACAGTATATATGGCCACTAAAGATTACAGTATATATGTTCACTACAGATTACAGTATATGGCCACTATAGATTACAGTACATATGGCCACTACACCTGACAGTATATATGGGCACTACAGATTACAGTACATATGGCCACTACACCTGACAGTATATATGGTCACTACAGATTACAGTACATATGGCCACTACACCTGACAGTATATATGGTCACTACAGATTACAGTATATATGGTCACTACAGATTACAGTATATATGGTCACTACAGATTACAGTACATATGGCCACTACACCTGACAGTATATATGGTCACTACAGATTACAGTATATATGGCCACTAAAGATTACAGTATATATGTTCACTACAGATTACAGTATATATGGACACTACACCTGACAGTATATATGGCCACTACACCTGACAGTATATATGGCCACTACACCTGACAGTATATATGGTCACTACAGATTACAGTACATATGGCCACTATAGATTACAGTACATATGGCCACTACACCTGACAGTATATATGGGCACTACAGATTACAGTATATATGGCCACTACAGATTACAGTACATATGGCCACTATAGATTACAGTACATATGGCCACTACACCTGACAGTATATAAGGCCACTACAGATTACAGTATATATGGCCACTAAAGATTACAGTATATATGTTCACTACAGATTACAGTATATGGCCACTATAGATTACAGTACATATGGCCACTACACCTGACAGTATATATGGGCACTACAGATTACAGTACATATGGCCACTACACCTGACAGTATATATGGTCACTACAGATTACAGTACATATGGCCACTACACCTGACAGTATATATGGTCACTACAGATTACAGTATATATGGTCACTACAGATTACAGTATATATGGTCACTACAGATTACAGTACATATGGCCACTACACCTGACAGTATATATGGTCACTACAGATTACAGTATATATGGCCACTAAAGATTACAGTATATATGTTCACTACAGATTACAGTATATATGGACACTACACCTGACAGTATATATGGCCACTACACCTGACAGTATATATGGCCACTACACCTGACAGTATATATGGTCACTACAGATTACAGTACATATGGCCACTATAGATTACAGTACATATGGCCACTACACCTGACAGTATATATGGGCACTACAGATTACAGTATATATGGCCACTACAGATTACAGTACATATGGCCACTATAGATTACAGTACATATGGCCACTACACCTGACAGTATATATGGGCACTACAGATTACAGTATATATGGCCACTACAGATTACAGTATATATGGCCACTACACCTGACAGTATATATGGCCACTACAGATTACAGTATATATGGCCACTACACCTGACAGTACATATGGCCACTACAGATTACAGTACATATGGCCACTACAGATTACAGTATATATGGACACTACAGTATAGTATATATGGCCACTACAGATTACAGTATATATGGTCACTACAGATTACAGTATATATGGTCACTACAGATTACAGTATATATGGCCACTATAGATTACAGTATATATGGCTACTACAGATTACAGTATATATGGTCACTACACCTGACAGTATATATGGTCACTACAGATTACAGTATATATGGTCACTACACCTGACAGTATATATGGTCACTACACCTGACAGTATATATGGTCACTACACCTGACAGTATATATGGCCACTACAGATTACAGTATATATGGACACTACACCTGACAGTATATATGGCCACTACACCTGACAGTATATATGGTCACTACACCTGACAGTATATATGGCCACTACACCTGACAGTATATATGGTCACTACACCTGACAGTATATATGGCCACTACAGATTACAGTATATATGGTCACTACACCTGACAGTATATATGGCCACTACAGATTACAGTATATATGGCCACTACACCTGACAGTATATATGGCCACTACACCTGACAGTTTATATGGCCACTACACCTGACAGTATATATGGCCACTACACCTGACAGTATATATGGCCACTACAGATTACAGTATATATGGCCACTACACCTGACAGTATATATGGCCACTACACCTGACAGTTTATATGGCCACTACACCTGACAGTATATATGGCCACTACAGATTACAGTATATATGGCCACTACACCTGACAGTATATATGGCCACTACACCTGACAGTTTATATGGCCAATACAGATTACAGTATATATGGCCACTACAGATTACAGTATATATGGTCACTACAGATTACAGTATATATGGTCACTACAGATTACAGTATATATGGTCACTACACCTGACAGTATATATGGCCACTACACCTGACAGTATATATGGTCACTACAGATTACAGTATATATGGTCACTACACCTGACAGTATATAAGGCCACTACAGATTACAGTATATATGGCCACTAAAGATTACAGTATATATGTTCACTACAGATTACAGTATATAAGGCCACTACAGATTACAGTATATATGGCCACTAAAGATTACAGTATATATGTTCACTGCAGATTACAGTACATATGGCCACTATAGATTACAGTACATATGGCCACTGCACCTGACAGTATATATGGGCACTACAGATTACAGTACATATGGCCACTACACCTGACAGTATATATGGTCACTACAGATTACAGTACATATGGCCACTACACCTGACAGTATATAAGGCCACTACAGATTACAGTATATATGGCCACTAAAGATTACAGTATATATGTTCACTACAGATTACAGTATATATGGCCACTACACCTGACAGTATATATGGCCACTACACCTGACAGTATATATGGTCACTACAGATTACAGTACATATGGCCACTATAGATTACAGTACATATGGCCACTACACCTGACAGTATATATGGGCACTACAGATTACAGTATATATGGCCACTACAGATTACAGTACATATGGCCACTATAGATTACAGTACATATGGCCACTGCACCTGACAGTATATATGGGCACTACAGATTACAGTATATATGGCCACTACAGATTACAGTATATATGGCCACTACACCTGACAGTATATATGGCCACTACACCTGACAGTATATATGGCCACTACAGATTACAGTATATATGGCAGCCACACCTGACAGTATATATGGCCACTACACCTGACAGTATATATGGCCACTACACCTGACAGTATATATGGCCACAACACCTGACAGTATATATGGCCACTACACCTGACAGTATATATGGCCACAACACCTGACAGTATATATGGCCACAACACCTGACAGTATATATGGCCACCACACCTGACAGTATATATGGTCACCATACACAACCACCCTGGTCACCATACACAACCACCCTGGTCACCATAAACAACCACCCTGGTCACCATACACAACCACCCTGATCACCATATACAACCACCCTGGTCACCATAGACAACCACCCTGGTCACCACCCTGGTCACCATACACAACCACACACAACCACACTGGTCACCACCCTGGCCACCATACACAACCGCCCCGGTCACCATACACAACCACCCTGGTCACCACCCTGGACACCATACACAACCACCCTGGGCACCATACACAACCGCCCTGGTCACCATACACAACCACCCTGGTCACCATACACAACCACCCTGGCCACCATACACAACCACCCTGGTCACCATACACAACCACCCTGGTCACCATACACAACCACCCTGGTCACCATACACAACCACCCTGGTCACCATACACAACCACCCTGGTCACCATACACAACCACCCTGGTCAGCACCCTGGTCACCATACACAACCACCCTGGTCACCACCCTGGGCACCATACACAACCACCCTGGGCACCATACACAACCACCCTGGTCACCACCCTGGGCACCATACACAACCACCCTGGTCACCATACACAACCACCCTGGTCACCACCCTGGTCACCACCCTGGTCACCATACACAACCACCCTGGTCACCACCCTGGTCACCATACACAACCGCCCTGGTCACCATACACAACCACCCTGGTCACCACCCTGGTCACCACCCTGGTCACCATACACAACCACCCTGGTCACCACCCTGGTCACCATACACAACCACCCTGGTCACCACCCTGGTCACCATACACAACCACCCTGGTCACCACCCTGGTCACCATACACAACCACCCTGGCCACCATACACAACCACCCTGGTCACCATACACAACCGCCCTGGTCACCATACACAACCACCCTGGTCACCACCCTGGTCACCATACACAACCACCCTGGTCACCACCCTGGCCACCATACACAACCACCCTGGTCACCACCCTGGTCACCACACACAACCACCCTGGTCACCACCTTGGCCACCATACACAACCACCCTGGTCACCACCCTGGTCACCATACACAACCACACACAACCACCCTGGTCACCACCCTGGCCACCATACACAACCACCCTGGCCACCATACACAACCACCCTGGTCACCACCCTGGTCACCAGACACAACCACCCTGGTCACCACCCTGGTCACCATACATAACCACCCTGGTCACCACCCTGGTCATCATACACAACCACCCTGGTCACCATACACCACCCTGGTCACCATACACAACGGCCTTGGGCACCATACACAACCGCCCTGGTCACCATACACAACCGCCCTGGTCACCATACACAACCACCCTGGTCACCATACACAACCACCCTGGTCACCATACACAACCACCCTGGTCACCATACACAACCACCCTGGTCACCATACACAACCGCCCTGGTCACCATACACAACCACCCTGGTCACCATACACAACCACCCTGGTCACCATACACAACCACCCTGGTCACCATACACAACCACCCTGGTCACCATACACAACCACCCTGGTCAGCACCCTGGTCACCATACACAACGGCCTTGGTCACCATACACAATCACCCTGGTCACCACCCTGGTCACCATACACAACCACCCTGGTCACCATACACAACCACCCTGGTCACCACCCTGGTCACCATACACAACCACCCTGGTCACCATACACAACCACCCTGGTCACCATACACAAGGACCCTGGTCACCATACACAAGCACCCTGGTCACCATACACAAGCACCCTGGTCACCATACACAACCACCCTGGTTACCATACACAACCACCCTGGTCACCATACACAACCACCCTGGTCACCATACACAACCACCCTGGTCAGCACCCGGGCCACCAAACACAACCACCCTGGTCACCATACACAACCACCCTGGTCACCGCCCTGGTCGCCATACAGAACCGCCCTGGTCACCATACACAACGGCCTTGGTCACCACACACAACCACCCTGGTCGCCACCCTGGTCGCCATACAGAACCGCCCTGGTCACCATACACAACCGCCCCGGTCACCGCCCTGGTCACCATACACAACCACCCTGGTCACCATACACAACGGCCTTGGTCACCATACACAACGGCCTTGGTCACCATACACAACCACCCTGGTCACCATACACAACCGCCTTGGCCACCATACACCACCCTGGTCACCATACACAACGGCCTTGGTCACCATACACAAGCACCCTGGTCACCATACACAACCACCCTGGTCACCATACACAACCACCCTGGCCACCATACACAACGGCCTTGGTCACCATACACAACCACCCTGGTCACCATACACAACCACCCTCGTCACCATACACAACCACCCTGGTCACCATACACAAGCACCCTGGCCATCATACACAACCACCCTGGTCACCATACACAACCACCCTGGTCACCATACACAACCACCCTGGTCACCATACACAACCACCCTGGTCACCATACACAACCACCCTGGTCACCATACACAACCACCCTGGTCACCATACACAACCACCCTGGTTACCATACACAACCACCCTGGTCACCATACACAACCGCCCTGGTCACCATACACAACCACCCTGGTCACCATACACAACCACCCTGATCACCACCCAGGTTGTTGGTTCATTGTAGTGACAACCTGCCTTATGAGCTGTCAGGTTGTTGGTTCGTTTTAGTGACAACCTGCCTTATGAGCTGTCAGGTTGTTGGTTTGTTGTAGTGACAACCTGCCTTATGAGCTGTCAGGTTGTTGGTTTGTTGTAGTGACAACCTGCCTTATGAGCTGTCAGGTTGTTGGTTCGTTGTAGTGACAACCTGCCTTATGAGCTGTCAGGTTGTTGGTTCGTTCTAGTGACAACCTGCCTTATGAGCTGTCAGGTTGTTGGTTCATTGTAGTGACAACCTGCCTTATGAGCTGTCAGGTTGTTGGTTCGTTCTAGTGACAACCTGCCTTATGAGCTGTCAGGTTGTTGGTTCATTGTAGTGACAACCTGCCTTATGAGCTGTCAGGTTGTTGGTTCATTATAATGACAACCTGCCTTATGAGCTGTCAGGTTGTTGGTTTGTTGTAGTGACAACCTGCCTTATGAGCTGTCAGGTTGTTGGTTCGTTCTAGTGACAACCTGCCTTATGAGCTGTCAGGTTGTTGGTTCATTGTAGTGACAACCTGCCTTATGAGCTGTCAGGTTGTTGGTTCATTGTAGTGACAACCTGCCTTATGAGCTGTCAGGTTGTTGGTTCGTTCTAGTGACAACCTGCCTTATGAGCTGTCAGGTTGTTGGTTCATTGTAGTGACAACCTGCCTTATGAGCTGTCAGGTTGTTGGTTCATTATAATGACAACCTGCCTTATGAGCTGTCAGGTTGTTGGTTTGTTGTAGTGACAACCTGCCTTATGAGCTGTCAGGTTGTTGGTTCGTTCTAGTGACAACCTGCCTTATGAGCTGTCAGGTTGTTGGTTCATTATAATGACAACCTGCCTTATGAGCTGTCAGGTTGGATAAAGCACTAAATAAACTTCAGTTAGTGCTAAATACGGCTGCTAGAATCCTGACTATAACCAAAAAATTTGATCATATTACTCCAGTGCTAGCCTCCCTACACTGGCTTCCTGTCAAAGCAAGGGCTGATTTCAAGGTTTTACTGCTAACCTACAAAGCATTACATGGGCTTGCTCCTACCTATCTCTCTGATTTGGTCCTGCCGTACATACCTACACGTACGCTACGGTCACAAGACGCAGGCCTCCTAATTGTCCCTAGAATTTCTAAGCAAACAGCTGGAGGCAGGGCTTTCTCCTATAGAGCTACATTTTTATGGAACGGTCTGCCTACCCATGTCAGAGACGCAAACTCGGTCTCAGCCTTTAAGTCTTTACTGAAGACTCATGTCACCAGAACATCCCAATGTGTCAGCTCAACCCGAACAGGATAAGAGCACCAGAACATCCCAATGTGTCAGCTCAACCCGAACAGGATAAGAGCACCAGAACATCCCAATGGGTCAGCTCAAATGCAGTGAGCCAGAAGAAGGTGATGTTTGAGTCAGGCAGACATATTGGACCATACAGCACTGAACAAGAGCAAATTGAAATGCTTTGTGTTCCTAGCTCCAACAGTGCAGTAGTATCTAATCAGCTATTGAACAGCTACCAAAATGCAAGTGTACATTCATCATAAAAATTCATAGTTGATATTTCAACCTATTGTACGTGTTTACAGGTCTATATTTCCTCAACACGTGAAGATATCTTAATGCTGTTGGTTTATGTAGGGCAGACAATTGACTACTTGTATTTCCACATTTTAGCAATATCAGAGCTTGCAATATTGGGTTAACTGAGCTCAACAACCCCCCCCCCACAACCATCCATTTCATATATGGGAGACCTTAGAGATATGGAAAGACATGGTTGTGTTTTGTTATACCCCGGGTAGGGGTATCTAAAAAACTAAAGCCATTTTTGAAGATTAGCCACCAGCCAACCAGAAGGATTCCCAATTAACTGCAGATTCCAGCCCTGGCCGGCTCTATTCCCTGGAATGTCTACCTCCCAGGATCGGGGTATAACTATTCCGTCTGCAGGCATCTCATTCCTTCATCCAAGTATTATCCAAGTAACGTTTAGCCCAGCACTGGTATTACTAAGTAGGGCTGGGAATTGCCAGGGAACCTCACCATACTTAGGTGCCGATACGTACTGTGATTCTTACCATTACATATGCACTGCGATTCAATACGGCAATTTTATTGTGATTTGATGAATCACTATATGGTGTGTCTGCAGCAGAAAGAGGACAGAGAGCAGTGAAAACGAGTTCGGATCAGTCATGGAAATATAACAACATGTTGGCTCACTATTTAAAAAGAAAATGGAGAACTAGCTATAGGATGCCGAAGATAGAGCCGACTAGCACTCCCTAATGCTACCTAACAACAACAAGCTATAGGATGCCGAAGATACAGCCAACTAGCGCTCAATAATGCTACCTGGCGCTACCTAACAACAACAACATGCTATAGGATGCCGAAGATACAGCCAACTAGCGCTCAATAATGCTACCTGGCGCTACCTAACAACAACAACAGGCTATAGGATGCCGAAGATACAGCCAACTAGCGCTCAATAATGCTACCTGGCGCTACCTAACAACAACAACAACAGGCTATAGGATGCCGAAGATACAGCCAACTAGCGCTCAATAATGCTACCTGGCGCTACCTAACAACAACAACATGCTATAGGATGCCGAAGATACAGCCAACTAGCGCTCAATAATGCTACATGGCGCTACCTAACAACAACAACAACAGGCTATAGGATGCCGAAGATACAGCCAACTAGCGCTCAATAATGCTACCTGGCGCTACCTAACAACAACAACATGCTATAGGATGCCGAAGATACAGCCAACTAGCGCTCAATAATGCTACCTGGCGCTACCTAACAACAACAACAGGCTATAGGATGCCGAAGATACAGCCAACTAGCGCTCAATAATGCTACCTGGCGCTACCTGACGCTACCTAACAACAACAACAACAGGCTATAGGATGCCGAAGATACAGCCAACTAGCGCTCAATAATGCTACCTGGCGCTACCTAACAACAACAACAGGTTATAGGATGCCGAAGATACAGCCAACTAGCGCTCAATAATGCTACCTGGCGCTACCTGACGCTACCTAACAACAACAACAACAGGCTATAGGATGCCGAAGATACAGCCAACTAGCGCTCAATAATGCTACCTGGCGCTACCTAACAACAACAACAGGCTATAGGATGCCGAAGATACAGCCAACTAGCGCTCAATAATGCTACCTGGCGCTACCTAACAACAACAACAACAGGCTATAGGATGACGAAGATACAGCCAACTAGCGCTCAATAATGCTACCTGGCGCTACCTAACAACAACAACAACAGGCTATAGGATGCCGAAGATACAGCCAACTAGCGCTCAATAATGCTACCTGGCGCTACCTAACAACAACAACAGGCTATAGGATGCCGAAGATACAGCCAACTAGCGCTCAATAATGCTACCTGGCGCTACCTAACAACAACAACAACAGGCTATAGGATGCCGAAGATACAGCCAACTAGCGCTCAATAATGCTACCTGGCGCTACCTGACAACAACAACAACAGGCTATAGGATGCCGAAGATACAGCCAACTAGCGCTCAATAATGCTACCTGGCGCTACCTAACAACAACAACAGGCTATAGGATGACGAAGATACAGCCAACTAGCGCTCAATAATGCTACCTGGCGCTACCTAACAACAACAACAGGCTATAGGATGACGAAGATACAGCCAACTAGCGCTCAATAATGCTACCTGGCGCTACCTAACAACAACAACAGGCTATAGGATGCCGAAGATACAGCCAACTAGCGCTCAATAATGCTACCTGGCGCTACCTAACAACAACAACAACAGGCTATAGGATGACGAAGATACAGCCAACTAGCGCTCAATAATGCTACCTGGCGCTACCTAACAACAACAACAACAGGCTATAGGATGCCGAAGATACAGCCAACTAGCGCTCAATAATGCTACCTGGCGCTACCTAACAACAACAACAGGCTATAGGATGCCGAAGATACAGCCAACTAGCGCTCAATAATGCTACCTGGCGCTACCTAACAACAACAACAACAGGCTATAGGATGCCGAAGATACAGCCAACTAGCGCTCAATAATGCTACCTGGCGCTACCTGACAACAACAACAACAGGCTATAGGATGCCGAAGATACAGCCAACTAGCGCTCAATAATGCTACCTGGCGCTACCTAACAACAACAACAGGCTATAGGATGACGAAGATACAGCCAACTAGCGCTCAATAATGCTACCTGGCGCTACCTAACAACAACAACAGGCTATAGGATGACGAAGATACAGCCAACTAGCGCTCAATAATGCTACCTGGCGCTACCTAACAACAACAACAGGCTATAGGATGCCGAAGATACAGCCAACTAGCGCTCAATAATGCTACCTGGCGCTACCCGACGCTACCTAACAACAACAAAAAGCCCCATCCTCAGCCCAGTGTGAACAGCTTACAACAGACAGGCAGGTGGGTCATGAGGCCAGATACTCACACTGGATTGGACCTGCGTCCTCGGTTCCCCTTCCTGCCGATGACAGGAGTGCCGAAGTGCTCAGGGTTGGTGAGAGGAAGGCGATCTAGTGTCTGGAACAGAGACCAACAGCAAACAGCAGGTTAGAGCTGGGGGACAGGTTAGAGCTGGGAGACAGGTTAGAGTTGGGGGACAGGATAGAGTTGGGGGACAGGATAGAGTTGGGGGACAGGTTAGAGCTGGGGGACAGGTTAGAGCTGGGGGACAGGTTAGAGCTGGGGGACAGGTTAGAGCTGGGAGACAGGATAGAGTTGGGGGACAGGATAGAGTTGGGGGACAGGTTAGAGTTGGGGGACAGGTTAGAGTTGGGGGACAGGTTAGAGCTGGGAGACAGGATAGAGTTGGGGGACAGGTTAGAGCTGGGAGACAGGATAGAGTTGGGGGACAGGATAGAGTTGGGGGACCGGTTAGAGAGAGCTGGGGGACCGGTTAGAGAGAGCTGGGGGACCGGTTAGAGAGAGCTGGGGGACCGGTTAGAGAGAGCTGGGGGACAGGTTAGAGAGAGCTGGGGGACAGGTTAGAGAGAGCTGGGGGACATGTTAGAGAGAGAGCTGGGGGACAGGTTAGAGAGCGCGGGGACAGGTTAGAGCTGGGAGACAGGATAGAGTTGGGGGACAGGATAGAGTTGGGAGACAGGTTAGAGAGAGCTGGGGGACAGGTTAGAGAGAGCTGGGGGACAGGTTAGAGAGAGCTGGGGGACAGATTAGAGAGAGCTGGGGGACGAGCTGTGGGAGAGGTTAGAGAGAGCTGGGGGACAGGTTAGAGAGAGCTGGGGGACAGGTTAGAGAGAGCTGGGAAACAGGTTAGAGAGAGCTATGGGACAGGTTAGAGAGAGCTGGGGGACAGGTTAGAGAGAGCTGGGGGACAGGTTAGAGAGAGCTGGGAAACAGGTTAGAGAGAGCTGGGAGACAGGTTAGAGAGAGCTGGGGGACAGGTTAGAGCTGGGAGACAGGTTAGAGCTACGGGACAGGTTAGAGAGAGCTGTGGGACAGGTTAGAGCTGTGGGAGAGGTTAGAGAGAGCTGGGGGACAGGTTAGAGAGAGCTGGGGGACAGGTTAGAGAGAGCTGGGGGACAGATTAGAGCTGGGAGACAGGTTAGAGCTACGGGACAGGTTAGAGAGAGCTGTGGGACAGGTTAGAGCTGTGGGAGAGGTTAGAGAGAGCTGGGGGACAGGTTAGAGAGAGCTGGGGGACAGGTTAGAGAGCGCGGGGACAGGTTAGAGCTGGGAGACAGGATAGAGTTGGGGGACAGGATAGAGTTGGGAGACAGGTTAGAGAGAGCTGGGGGACAGGTTAGAGAGAACAGGTTAGAGAGAGCTGGGGGACAGGTTAGAGAGAGCTGGGGGACAGATTAGAGAGAGCTGGGGGACGAGCTGTGGGAGAGGTTAGAGAGAGCTGGGGGACAGGTTAGAGAGAGCTGGGGGACAGGTTAGAGAGAGCTGGGAAACAGGTTAGAGAGAGCTATGGGACAGGTTAGAGAGAGCTGGGGGACATGTTAGAGAGAGCTGGGAAACAGGTTAGAGAGAGCTGGGGGACAGGTTAGAGCTGGGAGACAGGTTAGAGCTGTGGGAGAGGTTAGAGAGAGCTGGGGGACAGGTTAGAGAGAGCTGGGGGACAGATTAGAGCTGGGAGACAGGTTAGAGCTACGGGACAGGTTAGAGAGAGCTGTGGGACAGGTTAGAGCTGTGGGAGAGGTTAGAGAGAGCTGTGGGACAGGTTAGAGCTGTGGGAGAGGTTAGAGAGAGCTGGGGGACAGGTTAGAGAGAGCTGGGGGACAGGTTAGAGCTGTGGGAGAGGTTAGAGAGAGCTGGGAGACAGGTTAGAGAGAGCTGGGAGACAGGTTAGAGAGAGCTGGGAGACAGGTTAGAGAGAGCTGGGAAACAGGTTAGAGAGAGCTGGGAAACAGGTTAGAGAGAGCTGGGAGACAGGTTAGAGAGAGCTGGGAGACAGGTTAGAGAGAGCTGGGGGACAGGTTAGAGAGCTGGGGGACAGGTTAGAGAGCTGGGGGACAGGTTAGAGAGAGCTGGGGGACAGGTTAGAGAGCTGGGGGACAGGTTAAAGCTGGGGGACAGGTTAGAGCTAGGGGACAGGTTAGAGAGAGCTGTGGGACAGGTTAGAGAGAGCTGGGGGACAGGTTAGAGCTACGGGACAGGTTAGAGAGAGCTGTGGGACAGGTTAGAGCTGTGGGAGAGGTTAGAGAGAGCTGGGGGACAGGTTAGAGAGAGCTGGGTGACAGGTTAGAGAGAGCTGGGGGACAGGTTAGAGAGCTGGGGGACAGGTTAAAGCTGGGGGACAGGTTAGAGAGAGCTGTGGGACAGGTTAGTTAGAGCTGTGGGACAGGTTAGAGAGAGCTGTGGGACAGGTTAGAGAGAGCTGTGGGACAGGTTAGAGAGAGCTGGGGGACAGGTTAGAGAGCTGGGGGACAGGTTAGAGCTAGGGGACAGGTTAGAGAGAGATGTGGGACAGGTTAATTAGAGCTGTGGGACAGGTTAGAGAGAGCTGTGGGACAGGTTAGAGAGAGCTGTGGGACAGGTTAGAGAGAGCTGTGGGACAGGTTAGAGAGAGCTGGGAGACAGGTTAGAGAGAGCTGGGAGACAGGTTAGAGAGAGCTGGGAGACAGGTTAGAGAGAGCTGGGAGACAGGTTAGAGAGAGCTGGGAGACAGGTTAGAGTGAGCTGGGAGACAGGTTAGAGTGAGCTGTTTAGAGTGAGCTGGGAGACAGGTTAGAGAGAGCTGGGAGACAGGTTAGAGAGAGCTTAGAGAGAGCTGGGAGACAGGTTAGAGAGAGCTTAGAGAGAGATGGGAGACAGGTTAGAGAGAGATGGGAGACAGGTTAGAGCTGAGAGGTGACTGGTTCATTTATAATAATAGACAGACAGGTTAGGTGACTGGTTCATTTATAACAATATACAGACAGGTTAGGTGAGTGTTTCCCGAATGGCACCGTATTCCCTATATAGTGCACTACTTTTGACCAGGGCTTAGTGCACTATCCCCTTACAGGGTTCTGGTCAAACGTAGTGCACTAGAATAGGGAATAGGGTGCCATTTGGAACGAAGGCCTGTAGTTAAACTGTGGTAGAGAGAGAGTCCAACTGAGACTTACCTCGCTCTCTGCAAAGTGACGTGCTCCTTTCAGGCAGAGAGAGGAACGCCTCAGTGTCTTCTCATCACCATCATCAAACACTGGGGGGAGAGCCATGAATTGAGGGAGAGAGGAGGGAGGGAGAGATAAAGAGAGAAATGAGGGAAAGGTGGAGGGAAAGATAAAGAGAGCGATGAGGGAGAGAGGTAAAGAGAGAGATGAAGGAGAGAGATAAAGAGAGAGATGAGGGAAAGATAGAGAGAGAGATAAAGAGAGAGAGGAGGGAAAGATAAAGAGAGAGATGAGGGAAAGATAAAGAGAGAGATGAGGGAGAGAGGTAAAGAGAGAGATGAAGGAGAGAGATGTAATAAAGAGAGAGATGAGGGAAAGATAGAGAGAGAGATAAAGAGAGAGATGAGGGAAAGATAAAGAGAGAGATGAGGGAAAGATAAAGAGAGAGATGAGGGAGAGATAAAGAGAGAGATGAGGGAGAGAGATAAAGAGAGAGATGAAGGAGAGGTGAGACAGACTGCCTGGTGGGTTTTATACGGGCTGAGAACAGACTGCCTGGTGGGTTTTATACTGGCTGAGAACAGACTGCCTGGTGGGTTTAATACTGGCTGAGAACAGGCTGCCTGGTGGGTTTTATACTGGCTGAGAACAGACTGCCTGGTGGGTTTTATACTGGCTGAGAACAGACTGCCTGGTGGGTTTAATACTGGCTGAGAACAGACTGCCTGGTGGGTTTAATACTGGCTGAGAACAGACTGCCTGGTGGGTTTTATACTGGCTGAGAACAGGCTGCCTGGTGGGTTTTATATGGGCTGAGAACAGACTGCCTGGTGGGTTTAATACTGGCTGAGAACAGACTGCCTGGTGGGTTTAATACTGGCTGAGAACAGACTGCCTGGTGGGTTTTATATGGGCTGAGAACAGACTGCCTGGTGGGTTTAATACTGGCTGAGAACAGACTGCCTGGTGGGTTTTATATGGGCTGAGAACAGACCGCCTGGTGGGTTTAATACTGGCTGAGAACAGACTGCCTGGTGGGTTTTATACTGGCTGAGAACAGACTGCCTGGTGGGTTTTATACTGGCTGAGAACAGACTGCCTGGTGGGTTTTATACTGGCTGAGAACAGACTGCCTGGTGGGTTTTATACTGGCTGAGAACAGACTGCCTGGTGGGTTTTATACTGGCTGAGAACAGACTGCCTGGTGGGTTTTATACTGGCTGAGAACAGACTGCCTGGTGGGTTTTATACTGGCTGAGAACAGACTGCCTGGTGGGTTTTATACTGGCTGAGAACAGACTGCCTGGTGGGTTTAATACTGGCTGAGAACAGACTGCCTGGTGGGTTTTATACTGGCTGAGAACAGACTGCCTGGTGGGTTTTATACTGGCTGAGAACAGACTGCCTGGTGGGTTTAATACTGGCTGAGAATAGACTGCCTGGTGGGTTTAATACGGGCTGAGAACAGACTGCCTGGTGGGTTTTATACGGGCTGAGAACAGACTGCCTGGTGGGTTTTATACTGGCTGAGAACAGATCGCCTGGTGGGTTTTATACTGGCTGAGAACAGACTGCCTGGTGGGTTTTATACTGGCTGAGAACAGACTGCCTGGTGGGTTTTATACTGGCTGAGAACAGACTGGCTGGTGGGTTTTATACTGGCTGAGAACAGACCGCCTGGTGGGTTTTATACTGGCTGAGAACAGACTGGCTGGTGGGTTTTATACTGGCTGAGAACAGTCTGCCTGGTGGGTTTTATACTGGCTGAGAACAGACTGGCTGGTTGGTTTTATAGAGCGCCGGCCTCTCCCTCCCTGTGTCTGCTAGCTCCCATCTCACCGGCACAATAGAGCGCTGGCCTCTCCCTCCCTGTGTCTGCTAGCTCCCATCTCACCGGCACAATAGAGCGCTGGCCTCTCCCTCCCTGTGTCTGCTAGCTCCCATCTCACCGGCACAATAGAGCTCCAGCATCTCCCTCCCTGTGTCTGCTAGCTCCCATCTCACCGGCACAATAGAGCGCCAGCCTCTCCCTTCCTCAGCACTGCTCACGTTAAAAATGTAGTTTAAAAAAAACACAGGAATTTCCGATATATGACAAATTCATGTTACTGAAATGATTCCAAACCCCCATCCCTACTCTTGTGTGTGGTATCTGCACCACCCAATGATCTGCAGTTCCACCTCACAGCTTCATTACAACTCCCTGACAGTTTAGAAAATAGGACAGACAATATAGAGGTGGAGTCGATATCACCAGAGAACTTTGTTCAGGACAAAGACAACCCTTCCATACTTACCAACAGTGTATAAAGCGTGTTACTCACCAACAGTGTATATACTGCAGTCTGTCAGCTTGTTGATGGAGGCTTCCTGGTACACTCCATAAGGGTTCTTCACCTCTACTACAGCACCAACCTGACAGACCAGACATACTGCTGTTAACATTCAATACTGGCTGACTGACTGACTGCCTGGGATGGCTGACTGAATAGCTGACTGACTGGCTGGCTGACCCCCACTCATCCTAGAGAGCAGGAAAGGAAAGCACTAGTGGGGATTAACAACTCACACCCTGTTGTAAATCAAGGGGAAAAGATGCAGGTCCCCGTCTCCAACATTCACCAACGAATGTTCTTTGTTTCAACAGACTTTTCCTGCTGAAACTCTACCACGCTCAAAAGTGAATACTATAACAATATTTCTAACATAGAACGTGGGGAATGGACAAAGGCAATCTATAGAACACCAACGTCATTTTGTTTATTGTTTTGTGATGTCATTAAAAATGTTAGAAAGGAAATACTGTAACTTGGAAATTATACTCACTACATATACGAAGTTTCCATACTATGCGTTGTGCATGTAATATGAACAATGATTGAACTATTTTTGTTAAGAAAGGGATGTGATTTGAGCAGCAAAAATAGAGAATTGACTTTGCACAGTGAGTAAGTGGCGCCCGGAGTGAGGTCAGGGAGTGTGTCAGCTTGCCAGAACCGCCCCTTATGAGTAAACTGTATAAATGATGGGTTAAGAGAAAAACACATCAGACCAGAAAGATGTGAAGCTGCAGCTGCACGTTTAAAGTTGTTTGAACTTCCACAAGGTGGAGACGATAAACTCCCCTCCTGGACGATCACTGGTACGGCTGATTAGCTGTCCTATGTAAAGTAGCTTCGAAAGCAAATTTAAGTAGGACCATCCTGTTACTCTGCTCAAACCGTCGTATTACGCTACTCTCATCACCCCACTGGGAACCATCAACAGGGCTGACTATCCTATCTTCAAAGAAGCATCTTCAAGCGTGAATGGAACTCTGTAGTTCTGTTCAGGACAATACGACAAGTCACCGCATACCGGACTACAGTCAAGGACCACAGTAGAAGGCTTGTCGGAACCATTTCGGACAATCAGAGCCTTACAAGTATGCCGTGAAAAAGGCCCAACTCCCTTTCCAAGGCAGCCCTGCCACCGAGAGACCCCGGCTAACCCAGGCATTTCACGTAAATACATGAATGATTTCTTACGCAAACCGAGCGGCGGTTCGTGTGCAAAGTATATGGTTACTGTTGGTGAGAGTAGTTTCTGAATGTACCCATGTTAAGTGTCTCGCTCTCTCCCTCTCCACTTTAACAAGCAGCCATATTGTCATTCCGCTAGGGACCTGTTTTCAGCATCTTTTGGCTCCAGTCAATAATCGATGCAAAGTTTGTATTTCATCCTGTTCCCATTTCATTTGCTAGTAAATAAATAATTAAATCAATTTGTGTAGTAAGGCTATGGTTTTTGCAGATGCAAGGAGGTTACGACTGTTCAGAATGATGTGATATGAGGTTATGATTAATACATTGACTGTTTATAGATGTGATAGGTAAAGACCTTTTAGAGTTAAATTTGGCAGATGGTAACTCTTACATTTTTTATTTGTCCGTTATTTTACCAGGTAAGTTGACTGAGAACACATTCTCATTTGCAGCAACGACCTGGGGAATAGTTACAGGGGAGAGGAGGGGGATGAATGAGCCAATTGTAAACTGGGGATTATTAGGTGACCGTGATGGTTGAGGGCCAGATTGGGAATTTAGCCAGGACACCGGGGTTAACACCCCTACTCTTACGATAAGTGTCATGGGATCTTTAATGACCTCAGAGAGTCAGGACACCGGGGTTAACACCCCTACTCTTAGTGACCTCAGAGAGCCAGGACACCGGGGTTAACACCCCTACTCTTACGATAAGTGTCATGGGATCTTTAATGACCTCAGAGAGTCAGGACACCGGGGTTAACACCCCTACTCTTAGTGACCACAGAGAGCCAGGACACCGGGGTTAACACCCCTACTCTTAGTGACCACAGAGAGCCAGGACACCGGGGTTAACACCCCTACTCTTAGTGACCACAGAGAGCCAGGACACCGGGGTTAACACCCCTACTCTTAGTGACCTCAGAGAGCCAGGACACCGGGGTTAACACCCCTACTCTTAGTGACCACAGAGAGCCAGGACACCGGGGTTAACATCCCTACTCTTAGTGACCTCAGAGAGCCAGGACACCGGGGTTAACACCCCTACTCTTAATGACCACAGAGAGCCAGGACACCGGGGTTAACACCCCTACTCTTAGTGACCACAGAGAGCCAGGACACCGGGGTTAACACCCCTACTTTTAGTGACCACAGAGCCAGGACACCGGGGTTAACACCCCTACTCTTAGTGACCACAGAGAGTCAGAACACCGGGGTTAACACCCCTACTCTTAGTGACCTCAGAGAGTCAGGACACCGAGGTTAACACCCCTACTCTTACGATAAGTGTCATGGGATCTTTAATGACCCGTTTAACCTCTTCAGTCGACCCTCTACTTTTTTGAACATTCTGTTAAAAATCGCGCAACATTTCAGCGCCCTGCTACTCATGCCAGGAATATAGTATATGCATTTGCTTAGTCTGTGTGGATAGAAAACACTCAGACGTTTAAAAAACTGGTTAAATCACTGCTGTGGCTTTACCAGAACGGCATTTACATCGAAAAGCACAGGAAAACTGATCACTGAAAATGGGGAAAATATATCCATGCGCTACTTGAACCCATTGATAAACGTGAACCACAATTAATTGACTGAGGTTGCAGTACCTACAGCTTCCACAGGGTGTCTAGAGTCTTGTCATTTCCCTTCGAGTTTTTTCTTGGTCAAACACATACAGGACACCGTATCTAATCCGGTCTAGGACCGGATATTTAGACACCCTATCCACACAGACTAAGCAAATGCATCGACTTAAGAGGTTAAAGAACCTCTCTCGTGGTGCCCCAGAAGAACCTCTCTCGTGGTGCCCCAGAACCTAATGAGTTAATTGTTACATGATTCATTTAAATCGGGTAACACTTAAGCATAGTTAGTGGATTAGATAAATAACAGTCTTCAGATTGATGTTAAAGTCAAGTCACAACAGTTTGGATCAGTTCATATGGACTTGAATATAAACATTGCTAAAGGAGGTGAGATCACAGTTAAATAGCCGTCTTACCTTTAGAGGGCCTTGGATGCTGTCATCATGGACCTCCACTGTGGTCAGGTCTGGTTTAAAGGTCACCTGAAGAGGGGACTGGAGGTTAGATGATTACTCCACATCACACGGCCTTGGAGCGACAACCTGTCACAATATTAGCTACACACTGTCGTGTACAGTCAGTAGTGCAGTCAGATCATCATATCAAATAGTGGTAATCTTGCATTTGTGTGACAGCCTAGATGCCACATAGCATCACGTTGACGCAAACACACAAACGCTTCCCTTTGCTCATACACAGGATAACAGCATGAATGGTGTCTTGATAACTTAGGGTTAGGTGACTAGCCTACATTGTTGCTACAACACGGGGACAAACCAACAGGTTCTTATCACGGGGTTGACAGTCAGTCAGATGGAGAAGATAACTGAAAGATATACTTCGTATTGTATTCATTTAGCAGACGCTCTAATCCAGAGCGATAGTTGTGGAAATGTACCCACGATGCAGTTCACCTTAAATAGAACCTTCCGTCTCCCTACATAATGCGTAAGGGGAGGGATTTTAGATGTAATTATGTGTAAAGGGGAGGGGTTTGGGTGTAATTATGCGTAAGGGGAGGGGGGTTTAGATGTAATTATGCGTAAGGGGAGGGGGTTTAGATGTAATTATGCGTAAGGGGAGGGGGGTTTAGATGTAATTATGCGTAAGGGGAGGGGGTTTAGATGTAATTATGCGTAAGGGGAGGGGTTTAGATGTAATTATGCGTAAGGGGAGGGGGTTTAGATGTAATTATGCGTAAGGGGAGGGGGTTTAGATGTAATTATGCGTAAGGGGAGGGGTTTAGATGTAATTATGCGTAAGGGGAGGGGGTTTAGATGTAATTATGCGTAAGGAGAGGGGTTTAGATGTAATTATGCGTAAGGGGAGGGGTTCGGACGTAATTATGCATACGGGGAGGGGGTTTAGATGTAATTATGTGTAAATGGGGAGGGGTTTGGGTGTAATTATGCGTAAGGGGAGGGGTTTAGACGTAATTATGCATACGGGGAGGGGTTTAGACGTAATTATGCGTAAGGGGAGGTTTTTTTAGACGTTATTATGAGTAAGGGGATGGGTTTTAGACGTAATTATGAGTAAGGGGATGGGTTTTAGATGTAATTATGAGTAAGGGGATGGGTTTTAGACATAATTATGACTGAGGGGAGGCGTTTTAGACATAATTATGACTGAGAGGAGGCGTTTTAGACATAATTAGGACCAGTTTGGTGACGAACAAACGCTTTACCAGTGTGATGTAGCACCTTGCCATGAGGCAAAAGTGATAACTAAATGGCTCAGGGAACAAAACATTGATATTTTGTGTCCGTGGCCAGGAAGCTCCCCAGACCTTAATCCCATTGTGAACTTGTGGTCAATCCTAAAGAGGCGGGTGGACAAACAAAAACCCACACATTCTGACAAAGTCCAAGCATTGATTATGCAAGAATGGGCTGCCATCAGTCAGGATGTGGCCCGGAAGTGAATTGACAACATGCCAGGGCAGATTGCAGAGGTCTTGAAAAAGAAGGGTCAACACTGCAAATATTGACTCTTTGCATCAACTTCATGTAATTGTCAATAACAGCCTTTGACACTTATGAAATGCTTGTAATTATACTTCAGTATCCATAGTAACATCTGACAAAAATATCTAAAGACACTGAAGCAGCAAACTTTGATGAAATTAATATTAGTGTCATTCTCAAAACTTTTGGCCACGACTGTACTCTCTGTCTTACCCCTCTACTCTTCTACATTTGCACATTCTGTACATAGATTTTTATTTTGTGTTATTGACTGTACGTTTGTTTATGTGTAACTCTGTTGTTTTTGTCATACTGCTTTACTTTCTTGGTCAGGTCGCAGTTGTAAATGAGAACTTGTTCTCAACTGGCCTCCCTAGTTAAATAAAGGTGAAATAAAAAATGTAAAAAACAGGGAAGCTTCAAACTAATGCCTGTAAAATGACCGAGGTTATCACTCAACCAATCTGTGACATCCACTTGTATTGATCACATCTTCACTAATGCTCCAAAGTAATATCAGTTCCCATAGTGACCATAACATTGTGGCAATAACGAGGAAAGCCAAAGTGACAAAAGTTGGGCCTAAAGTAACATACAAAATCTTTACTCAAGACTCTAGTTGAAGATGTAAAAAAAGGTATGTTGATCTGATGTGTGAATCCAGATGGAGCTGGAAGTATTTGTAAAAGTATTCCAGTTGTTGACAAGCATGCAGCTGTTAAATGTTAGAGCCCCCTGGATTGATAATGAATTGACAACTGTATGGTTCATAGAAATGATGCACAAGAGGTGGCAAACAAGTCAGGCTGCTCAGTTGATTGGTTGCAATACCACACATTGAGAAATGTTCCCTGTGATTTGCGTAAGAAAACGGGGATGGAGGGCAGGCTGCCTTTTGAGAATTTGTAGGCGATTGAATAAACCTCCACTTCCTTTCATTCTGCTAGCAAACGTGCAAACTTTGGAGAATAAAATCGATGACCTACGCGGAAGATTAAACTACCAACGTGACATTCAAAACAGTAATATTGTTAAGGTTTTCTTCCATCGAAAGAGAGGAGGACCAAAATGCAGCGTCTTGATACATATTTAATAAAGATAATAACGAACAATACAAAAACAATAAACGTAACATGAAAAACCGAAACAGCCCTATCTGGTGCAAACACAGAGACAGGAAAATTCACCCACGAAATACTGAAATAATATGGCTGCCTAAATATGGTTCCCAATCGGAGACAACGATAAACACCTGCCTCTGATTGAGAACCACTCTAGGCAACCATAGACTTTTCTAGACAACTCCACTAACCACAATCCCATTACCTACAAAAAAAAACTAGACAAAACCAACACATAATTCACCCATGTCACACCCTGGCCTGACCAAAATAATAAAGACAACACAAAATACTAAGGCCAGGGCGTGACAAATATCTTATGCTTCACGGAGTCGTAGCTGAACGGCGGCTCAGTCAACATAGAGCTGGCTGGTTATACGCTGTACCGGCAGGATAGAACAGCGGTGTCTGGTAAGACAAGGACGGCGGAATAAGTATTTTTGTAAATACCAGCTGGTGCACGATATCTAAGGAAGTCTCAAGCTGTTGCTGAGGTAGAGTATCTCATGGTAAGCTGTAGACCAGACTATCTGTATTTTCTGTGGCTGTTTACATATCACCCCAGACTAAGACAGCAATGAATGAGCTGCAATCCGCCATAAGCAAACCAGAAAACGCTCACCCCGAGGCTGCGCTCCTAGCAGCCAAGGACTTTAATGCAGGGAAACTTACATCTGTTTTACCAAATTTCTTTCAGCATGTTCAACCAGAGGGGAAAAAAAACTCTGGACCACCTTTACTCCACACACAGAGATGTGTACAAAGCTCTCCCTCGCCCTCCATTTGGCAAATCTGACCATAATTCTATCCTCCTCATTCCTGCTTACAAGCAAAAATTTAAGCAGGAATCACCAGTGATTAGATCAATAAAAAAAATTGTCAGACGAAGCAGTTGCTAAGCTACAGGACTGTTTTGCTAGCACAGACTGGAATATGTTCCAGGATTCCTCCAATGGCAATGAGGAGTACACCACATCTGTAATTGGCATCATCAATAAGTGCATCGATGACGTCTTCCCAAAAGTGACCGTACGTACGTACGTACCCCAACCAGAAGCCATGGATTACAGGCAATATCCGCACTGAGTTAAAGGATAGAACTGCCGCTTTCAAGGAGCAGGACTCTAACCTGGAAGCCTATAAGAAATCCCTCTATGCCCTCCGACGAACCATCAAACAGGCAAAGCGTCAACACAGGACTAAGATCGAATCTTACTACACCGGTTCTGATGCTTGTAAGATGTGGCAGGGCTTGCAAATCAGTACAGACTACAAAGGGAAGTACAGCCGAGAGCTGTAGGTGATGAGCTAGATGGGAGGAGCCTGGAGGGGTTTGAGCTAGATGAGAGGAGCCTGGAGGGGTTTGAGCTAGATGAGAGGAGCCTGGAGGGGGTTGAGCTAGATGAGAGGAGCCTGGAGGGGTTGAGCTAGAAGAGAGGAGCCTGGAGGGGTTTGAGCTAGATGAGAGGAGCCTGGAGGGGGTTGAGCTAGATGAGAGGAGCCTGGAGGGGTTGAGCTACATGAGAGGAGCCTGGAGGGGTTGAGCTAGATGAGAGGAGCCTGGAGGGGTTTGAGCTAGATGAGAGGAGCCTGGAGGGGGTTGAGCTAGATGAGAGGAGCCTGGAGGGGTTGAGCTAGAAGAGAGCACCATGGAAGAGCCTGGAGGGGTTGAGCTAGATGAGAGGAGCCTGGAGGGGTTGAGCTAGATGAGAGGAGCCTGGAGGGGTTTGAGCTAGATGAGAGGAGCCTGGAGGGGGTTGAGCTAGATGAGAGGAGCCTGGAGGGGTTGAGCTAGAAGAGAGCACCATGGAAGAGCCTGGAGGGGTTGAGCTAGATGAGAGGAGCCTGGAGGGGTTGAGCTAGATGAGAGGAGCCTGGAGGGGTTGAGCTAGATGAGAGGAGCCTGGAGGGGTTGAGCTAGATGAGAGGAGCCTGGAGGGGTTGAGCTAGATGAGAGGAGCCTGGAGGGGTTGAGCTAGATGAGAGCACCATGGAAGAGCCTGGAGGGGTTGAGCTAGATGAGAGGAGCCTGGAGGGGTTGAGATAGATGAGAGGAGCCTGGAGGGGTTGAGCTAGATGAGAGGAGCCTGGAGGGGTTGAGCTAGATGAGAGGAGCCTGGAGGGGTTGAGCTAGATGAGAGGAGCCTGGAGGGGTTGAGCTAGTAGATGAGAGGAGCCTGGAGGGGTTGAGCTAGTAGATGAGAGGAGCCTGGAGGGGTTGAGCTAGTAGATGAGAGGAGCCTGGAGGGGTTGAGCTAGTAGATGAGAGGAGCCTGGAGGGGTTGAGCTAGTAGATGAGAGGAGCCTGGAGGGGTTGAGCTAGTAGATGAGAGGAGCCTGGAGGGGTTGAGCTAGTAGATGAGAGGAGCCTGGAGGGGTTGAGCTAGTAGATGAGAGGAGCCTGGAGGGGTTGAGCTAGTAGATGAGAGGAGCCTGGAGGGGTTGAGCTAGATGAGAGCACCATGGAGGAGCCTAGAGGGGTTGAGCTAGATGAGAGGAGCCTGGAGGGGTTGAGCTAGATGAGAGGAGCCTGGAGGGGTTGAACTAGATGAGAGGAGCCTGGAGGGGTTGAGCTAGATGAGAGGAGCCTGGAGGGGTTGAGCTAGATGAGAGGAGCCTGGAGGGGTTGAGCTAGATGAGAGGAGCCTGGAGGGGTTGAGCTAGATGAGGAGCCTGGAGGGGTTGAGCTAGATGAGAGGAGCCTGGAGGGGTTGAGCTAGTAGATGAGAGGAGCCTGGAGGGGTTGAGCTAGATGAGAGCACAATGGAGGAGCCTAGAGGGGTTGAGCTAGATGAGAGGAGCCTGGAGGGGTTGAGCTAGATGAGAGGAGCCTGGAGGGGTTGAGCTAGATGAGAGGAGCCTGGAGGGGTTGAGCTAGATGAGAGGAGCCTGGAGGGGTTGAGCTAGATGAGAGGAGCCTGGAGGGGTTGAGCTAGATGAGAGGAGCCTGGAGGGGTTGAGCTAGATGAGAGGAGCCTGGAGGGGTTGAGCTAGATGAGGAGCCTGGAGGGGTTGAGCTAGATGAGAGGAGCCTGGAGGGGTTGAGCTAGTAGATGAGAGGAGCCTGGAGGGGTTGAGCTAGATGAGAGCACCATGGAGGAGCCTAGAGGGGTTGAGCTAGATGAGAGGAGCCTGGAGGGGTTGAGCTAGATGAGAGGAGCCTGGAGGGGTTGAGCTAGATGAGAGGAGCCTGGAGGGGTTGAGCTAGATGAGAGGAGCCTGGAGGGGTTGAGCTAGATGAGAGGAGCCTGGAGGGGTTGAGCTAGATGAGAGGAGCCTGGAGGGGTTGAGCTATAGATGAGAGGAGCCTGGAGGGGTTGAGCTAGATGAGAGGAGCCTGAAGGGGTTGAGCTAGTAGATGAGAGGAGCCTGGAGGGGTTGAGCTAGTAGATGAGAGGAGCCTGGAGGGGTTGAGCTAGTAGATGAGAGGAGCCTGGAGGGGTTGAGTTAGATGAGAGCACCATGGAGGAGCCTGGAGGGGTTGAGCTAGATGAGAGCACCATGGAGGAGCTTGGAGGGGGTGAGCTAGATGAGAGCACCATGGAGGAGCCTGGAGGGGTTGAGCTAGATGAGAGGAGCCTGGAGGGGTTGAGCTAGATGAGAGCACCATGGAGGAGCCTGGAGGGGTTGAGCTAGATGAGATCACCATGAAAAAGTCTGGAGGGTTTGAGCTAGATGAGAAGAGCCTGGAGGGGTTGAGCTAGATGAGAGCACCATGGAGGAGCCTGGAGGGGTTGAGCTAGATGAGAGCACCATGGAGGAGCCTGGAGGGGTTGAGCTAGATGAGAGGAGCCTGGAGGGGTTTGAGCTAGATGAGAGGAGCCTGGAGGGGGTTGAGCTAGATGAGAGGAGCCTGGAGGGGTTGAGCTAGATGAGAGCACCATGGAAGAGCCTGGAGGGGTTGAGCTAGATGAGAGGAGCCTGGAGGGGTTGAGCTAGATGAGAGGAGCCTGGAGGGGTTGAGCTAGATGAGAGGAGCCTGGAGGGGTTGAGCTAGTAGATGAGAGGAGCCTGGAGGGGTTGAGCTAGATGAGAGGAGCCTGGAGGGGTTGAGCTAGATGAGAGGAGCCTGGAGGGGTTGAGCTAGATGAGAGGAGCCTGGAGGGGTTGAGCTAGTAGATGAGAGGAGCCTGGAGGGGTTGAGCTAGTAGATGAGAGGAGCCTGGAGGGGTTGAGCTAGTAGATGAGAGGAGCCTGGAGGGGTTGAGCTAGTAGATGAGAGGAGCCTGGAGGGGTTGAGCTAGATGAGAGGAGCCTGGAGGGGTTGAGCTAGTAGATGAGAGGAGCCTGGAGGGGTTGAGCTAGATGAGAGCACCATGGAGGAGCCTAGAGGGGTTGAGCTAGATGAGAGGAGCCTAGAGGGGTTGAGCTAGATGAGAGGAGCCTGGAGGGGTTGAGCTAGATGAGAGGAGCCTGGAGGGGTTGAGCTAGATGAGAGGAGCCTGGAGGGGTTGAGCTAGATGAGAGGAGCCTGGAGGGGTTGAGCTAGATGAGAGGAGCCTGGAGGGGTTGAGCTAGATGAGAGGAGCCTGGAGGGGTTGAGCTAGATGAGAGGAGCCTGGAGGGGTTGAGCTAGATGAGAGGAGTCTGGAGGGGTTGAGCTAGATGAGAGGAGCCTGGAGGGGTTGAGCTAGATGAGAGGAGCCTGGAGGGGTTGAGCTAGATGAGAGGAGCCTGGAGGGGTTGAGCTAGTAGATGAGAGGAGCCTGGAGGGGTTGAGCTAGTAGATGAGAGGAGCCTGGAGGGGTTGAGCTAGTAGATGAGAGGAGCCTGGAGGGGTTGAGCTAGTAGATGAGAGGAGCCTGGAGGGGTTGAGCTAGTAGATGAGAGGAGCCTGGAGGGGTTGAGCTAGTAGATGAGAGGAGCCTGGAGGGGTTGAGCTAGTAGATGAGAGGAGCCTGGAGGGGTTGAGCTAGATGAGAGCACCATGGAGGAGCCTAGAGGGGTTGAGCTAGATGAGAGGAGCCTGGAGGGGTTGAGCTAGATGAGAGGAGCCTGGAGGGGTTGAGCTAGATGAGAGGAGCCTGGAGGGGTTGAGCTAGATGAGAGGAGCCTGGAGGGGTTGAGCTAGATGAGAGGAGCCTGGAGGGGTTGAGCTAGATGAGAGGAGCCTGGAGGGGTTGAGCTAGATGAGAGGAGCCTGGAGGGGTTGAGCTAGATGAGAGGAGCCTGGAGGGGTTGAGCTAGATGAGAGGAGCCTGGAAGGGTTGAGCTAGATGAGAGGAGCCTGGAGGGGTTGAGCTAGATGAGAGGAGCCTGGAGGGGTTGAGCTAGATGAGAGGAGCCTGGAGGGGTTGAGCTAGATGAGAGGAGCCTGGAGGGGTTGAGTTAGATGAGAGGAGCCTGGAGGGGTTGAGCTAGTAGATGAGAGGAGCCTGGAGGGGTTGAGCTAGTAGATGAGAGGAGCCTGGAGGGGTTGAGCTAGTAGATGAGAGGAGCCTGGAGGGGTTGAGCTAGTAGATGAGAGGAGCCTGGAGGGGTTGAGCTAGTAGATGAGAGGAGCCTGGAGGGGTTGAGTTAGATGAGAGCACCATGGAGGAGCCTGGAGGGGTTGAGCTAGATGAGAGCACCATGGAGGAGCTTGGAGGGGTTGAGCTAGATGAGAGCACCATGGAGGAGCCTGGAGGGGTTGAGCTAGATGAGAGGAGCCTGGAGGGGTTGAGCTAGATGAGAGCACCATGGAGGAGCCTGGAGGGGTTGAGCTAGATGAGAGGAGCCTGGAGGGGTTGAGCTAGATGAGAGGAGCCTGGAGGGGTTGAGCTAGATGAGAGGAGCCTGGAGGGGTTGAGCTAGATGAGAGGAGCCTGGAGGGGTTGAGCTAGATGAGAGGAGCCTGGAGGGGTTGAGCTAGATGAGAGGAGCCTGGAGGGGTTGAGCTAGTAGATGAGAGGAGCCTGGAGGGGTTGAGTTAGTAGATGAGAGGAGCCTGGAGGGGTTGAGTTAGATGAGAGCACCATGGAGGAGCCTGGAGGGGTTGAGCTAGATGAGAGCACCATGGAGGAGCTTGGAGGGGGTGAGCTAGATGAGAGCACTATGGAGGAGCCTGGAGGGGTTGAGCTAGATGAGAGGAGCCTGGAGGGGTTGAGCTAGATGAGAGCACCATGGAGGAGCCTGGAGGGGTTGAGCTAGATGAGATCACCATGAAAAAGTCTGGAGGGTTTGAGCTAGATGAGAAGAGCCTGGAGGGGTTGAGCTAGATGAGAGCACCATGGAGGAGCCTGGAGGGGTTGAGCTAGATGAGAGCACCATGGAGGAGCCTGGAGGGGTTGAGCTAGATGAGAGGAGCCTGGAGGGGTTTGAGCTAGATGAGAGGAGCCTGGAGGGGGTTGAGCTAGATGAGAGGAGCCTGGAGGGGTTGAGCTAGATGAGAGCACCATGGAAGAGCCTGGAGGGGTTGAGCTAGATGAGAGGAGCCTGGAGGGGTTGAGCTAGATGAGAGGAGCCTGGAGGGGTTGAGCTAGATGAGAGGAGCCTGGAGGGGTTGAGCTAGTAGATGAGAGGAGCCTGGAGGGGTTGAGCTAGATGAGAGGAGCCTGGAGGGGTTGAGCTAGATGAGAGGAGCCTGGAGGGGTTGAGCTAGATGAGAGGAGCCTGGAGGGGTTGAGCTAGTAGATGAGAGGAGCCTGGAGGGGTTGAGCTAGTAGATGAGAGGAGCCTGGAGGGGTTGAGCTAGTAGATGAGAGGAGCCTGGAGGGGTTGAGCTAGATGAGAGCACCATGGAAGAGCCTGGAGGGGTTGAGCTAGATGAGAGGAGCCTGGAGGGGTTGAGCTAGATGAGAGGAGCCTGGAGGGGTTGAGCTAGATGAGAGGAGCCTGGAGGGGTTGAGCTAGTAGATGAGAGGAGCCTGGAGGGGTTGAGCTAGTAGATGAGAGGAGCCTGGAGGGGTTGAGCTAGTAGATGAGAGGAGCCTGGAGGGGTTGAGCTAGTAGATGAGAGGAGCCTGGAGGGGTTGAGCTAGTAGATGAGAGGAGCCTGGAGGGGTTGAGCTAGTAGATGAGAGGAGCCTGGAGGGGTTGAGCTAGTAGATGAGAGGAGCCTGGAGGGGTTGAGCTAGATGAGAGCACCATGGAGGAGCCTAGAGGGGTTGAGCTAGATGAGAGGAGCCTAGAGGGGTTGAGCTAGATGAGAGGAGCCTGGAGGGGTTGAGCTAGATGAGAGGAGCCTGGAGGGGTTGAGCTAGATGAGAGGAGCCTGGAGGGGTTGAGCTAGATGAGAGGAGCCTGGAGGGGTTGAGCTAGATGAGAGGAGCCTGGAGGGGTTGAGCTAGATGAGAGGAGCCTGGAGGGGTTGAGCTAGATGAGAGGAGTCTGGAGGGGTTGAGCTAGATGAGAGGAGCCTGGAGGGGTTGAGCTAGATGAGAGGAGCCTGGAGGGGTTGAGCTAGATGAGAGGAGCCTGGAGGGGTTGAGCTAGATGAGAGGAGCCTGGAGGGGTTGAGCTAGATGAGAGGAGCCTGGAGGGGTTGAGCTAGATGAGAGGAGCCTGGAGGGGTTGAGCTAGATGAGAGGAGCCTGGAGGGGTTGAGCTAGATGAGAGGAGCCTGGAGGGGTTGAGCTAGTAGATGAGAGGAGCCTGGAGGGGTTGAGCTAGTAGATGAGAGGAGCCTGGAGGGGTTGAGCTAGATGAGAGGAGCCTGGAGGGGTTGAGCTAGATGAGAGGAGCCTGGAGGGGTTGAGCTAGATGAGAGGAGCCTGGAGGGGTTGAGCTTAGATGAGAGGAGCCTGGAGGGGTTGAGCTAGTAGATGAGAGGAGCCTGGAGGGGTTGAGCTAGTAGATGAGAGGAGCCTGGAGGGGTTGAGCTAGTAGATGAGAGGAGCCTGGAGGGGTTGAGCTAGATGAGAGCACCATGGAGGAGCCTAGAGGGGTTGAGCTAGATGAGAGGAGCCTAGAGGGGTTGAGCTAGATGAGAGGAGCCTGGAGGGGTTGAGCTAGATGAGAGGAGCCTGGAGGGGTTGAGCTAGATGAGAGGAGCCTGGAGGGGTTGAGCTAGATGAGAGGAGCCTGGAGGGGTTGAGCTAGATGAGAGGAGCCTGGAGGGGTTGAGCTAGATGAGAGGAGCCTGGAGGGGTTGAGCTAGATGAGAGGAGTCTGGAGGGGTTGAGCTAGATGAGAGGAGCCTGGAGGGGTTGAGCTAGATGAGAGGAGCCTGGAGGGGTTGAGCTAGATGAGAGGAGCCTGGAGGGGTTGAGCTAGATGAGAGGAGCCTGGAGGGGTTGAGCTAGATGAGAGGAGCCTGGAGGGGTTGAGCTAGATGAGAGGAGCCTGGAGGGGTTGAGCTAGATGAGAGGAGCCTGGAGGGGTTGAGCTAGTAGATGAGAGGAGCCTGGAGGGGTTGAGCTAGTAGATGAGAGGAGCCTGGAGGGGTTGAGCTAGTAGATGAGAGGAGCCTGGAGGGGTTGAGCTAGTAGATGAGAGGAGCCTGGAGGGGTTGAGCTAGTAGATGAGAGGAGCCTGGAGGGGTTGAGCTAGTAGATGAGAGGAGCCTGGAGGGGTTGAGCTAGATGAGAGCACCATGGAGGAGCCTAGAGGGGTTGAGCTAGATGAGAGGAGCCTGGAGGGGTTGAGCTAGATGAGAGGAGCCTGGAGGGGTTGAGCTAGATGAGAGGAGCCTGGAGGGGTTGAGCTAGATGAGAGGAGCCTGGAGGGGTTGAACTAGATGAGAGGAGCCTGGAGGGGTTGAGCTAGATGAGAGGAGCCTGGAGGGGTTGAGCTAGATGAGAGGAGCCTGGAGGGGTTGAGCTAGATGAGAGGAGCCTGGAGGGGTTGAGCTAGATGAGAGGAGCCTGGAGGGGTTGAGCTAGATGAGAGGAGCCTGGAGGGGTTGAGCTAGATGAGAGGAGCCTGGAGGGGTTGAGCTAGATGAGAGGAGCCTGGAGGGGTTGAGCTAGATGAGAGGAGCCTGGAGGGGTTGAGCTAGATGAGAGGAGCCTGGAGGGGTTGAGCTAGTAGATGAGAGGAGCCTGGAGGGGTTGAGCTAGTAGATGAGAGGAGCCTGGAGGGGTTGAGCTAGTAGATGAGAGGAGCCTGGAGGGGTTGAGCTAGTAGATGAGAGGAGCCTGGAGGGGTTGAGCTAGTAGATGAGAGGAGCCTGGAGGGGTTGAGCTAGTAGATGAGAGGAGCCTGGAGGGGTTGAGCTAGATGAGAGCACCATGGAGGAGCCTAGAGGGGTTGAGCTAGATGAGAGGAGCCTGGAGGGGTTGAGCTAGATGAGAGGAGCCTGGAGGGGTTGAGCTAGATGAGAGGAGCCTGGAGGGGTTGAGCTAGATGAGAGGAGCCTGGAGGGGTTGAGCTAGATGAGAGGAGCCTGGAGGGGTTGAGCTAGATGAGAGGAGCCTGGAGGGGTTGAGCTAGATGAGAGGAGCCTGGAGGGGTTGAGCTAGATGAGAGGAGCCTGGAGGGGTTGAGCTAGATGAGAGGAGCCTGGAGGGGTTGAGCTAGATGAGAGGAGCCTGGAGGGGTTGAGCTAGATGAGAGGAGCCTGGAGGGGTTGAGCTAGATGAGAGGAGCCTGGAGGGGTTGAGCTAGATGAGAGGAGCCTGGAGGGGTTGAGCTAGATGAGAGGAGCCTGGAGGGGTTGAGCTAGATGAGAGGAGCCTGGAGGGGTTGAGCTAGATGAGAGGAGCCTGGAGGGGTTGAGTTAGATGAGAGGAGCCTGGAGGGGTTGAGCTAGTAGATGAGAGGAGCCTGGAGGGGTTGAGCTAGTAGATGAGAGGAGCCTGGAGGGGTTGAGCTAGTAGATGAGAGGAGCCTGGAGGGGTTGAGCTAGTAGATGAGAGGAGCCTGGAGGGGTTGAGCTAGTAGATGAGAGGAGCCTGGAGGGGTTGAGTTAGATGAGAGCACCATGGAGGAGCCTGGAGGGGTTGAGCTAGATGAGAGCACCATGGAGGAGCTTGGAGGGGTTGAGCTAGATGAGAGCACCATGGAGGAGCCTGGAGGGGTTGAGCTAGATGAGAGGAGCCTGGAGGGGTTGAGCTAGATGAGAGCACCATGGAGGAGCCTGGAGGGGTTGAGCTAGATGAGAGGAGCCTGGAGGGGTTGAGCTAGATGAGAGGAGCCTGGAGGGGTTGAGCTAGATGAGAGGAGCCTGGAGGGGTTGAGCTAGATGAGAGGAGCCTGGAGGGGTTGAGCTAGATGAGAGGAGCCTGGAGGGGTTGAGCTTAGATGAGAGGAGCCTGGAGGGGTTGAGCTAGATGAGAGGAGCCTGGAGGGGTTGAGCTAGATGAGAGGAGCCTGGAGGGGTTGAGCTAGATGAGAGGAGCCTGGAGGGGTTGAGCTAGATGAGAGGAGCCTGGAGGGGTTGAGCTAGATGAGAGGAGCCTGGAGGGGTTGAGCTAGATGAGAGGAGCCTGGAGGGGTTGAGCTAGATGAGAGGAGCCTGGAGGGGTTGAGCTAGATGAGAGGAGCCTGGAGGGGTTGAGCTAGATGAGAGGAGCCTGGAGGGGTTGAGTTAGATGAGAGGAGCCTGGAGGGGTTGAGCTAGTAGATGAGAGGAGCCTGGAGGGGTTGAGCTAGTAGATGAGAGGAGCCTGGAGGGGTTGAGCTAGTAGATGAGAGGAGCCTGGAGGGGTTGAGCTAGTAGATGAGAGGAGCCTGGCGGGGTTGAGCTAGTAGATGAGAGGAGCCTGGAGGGGTTGAGTTAGATGAGAGCACCATGGAGGAGCCTGGAGGGGTTGAGCTAGATGAGAGCACCATGGAGGAGCTTGGAGGGGTTGAGCTAGATGAGAGCACCATGGAGGAGCCTGGAGGGGTTGAGCTAGATGAGAGGAGCCTGGAGGGGTTGAGCTAGATGAGAGCACCATGGAGGAGCCTGGAGGGGTTGAGCTAGATGAGATCACCATGAAAAAGTCTGGAGGGTTTGAGCTAGATGAGTAGAGCCTGGAGGGGTTGAGCTAGATGAGAGCACAATGGAGGAGCCTGGAGGGGTTGAGCTAGATGAGAGCACCATGGAGGAGCCTGGAGGGGTTGAGCTAGATGAGAGCACCATAGAGGAGCCTGGAGGGGTTGAGCTATATGAGAGCACCATGGAGGAGCCTGGAGGGGTTGAGCTAGATGAGAGCACCATGAAGGAGTCTGGAGGGGTTGAGCAAGATGAGAGGAGCCTGGAGGGGTTGAGCTAGATGAGAACACCATGGAGGAGCCTGGAGGGGTTGAGCTAGATGAGAGCACCATGGAGGAGCCTGGAGGGGTTGAGCTAGATGAGAGCACCATGGAGGAGCCTGGAGGGGTTGAGCTAGATGAGAGCACCATGGAGGAGCCTGGAGGGGTTGAGCTAGATGAGATCACCATGAAAAAGTCTGGAGGGTTTGAGCTAGATGAGAAGAGCCTGGAGGGGTTGAGCTAGATGAGAGCACCATGGAGGAGTCTGGAGGGGTTGAGCTAGATGAGAGCATCATGGAGGAGCCTGGAGGGGTTGAGCATCATGGAGGAGCCTGGAGGGGTTGAGCTAGATGAGAGGAGTCTGGAGGGTTTGAGCTAGATGAGAGCACCATGGAGGAGCCTGGAGGGGTTGAGCTAGATGAGAGCATCATGGAGGAGCCTGGGGGGTTGAGCTAGATGAGAGCATCATGGAGGAGCCTGGAGGGGTTGAGCTAGCTGAGAGCACCATAGAGGAGCCTGGAGGGGCTGAGCTATATGAGAGCACCATGGAGGAGCCTGGAGGGGTTGAGCTAGATGAGAGCACCATGAAGGAGTCTGGAGGGGTTGAGCTAGATGAGAGCACCATGAAGGAGCCTGGAGGGGTTGAGCTAGATGAGAGGAGCCTGGAGGGGTTGAGCTAGATGAGAACACCATGGAGGAGCCTGGAGGGGTTGAGCTAGATGAGAGCACCATGGAGGAGCCTGGAGGGGTTGAGCTAGATGAGAGCACCATAGAGGAGCCTGGAGGGGTTGAGCTATATGAGAGCACCATGGAGGAGCCTGGAGGGGTTGAGCTAGATGAGAGCACCATGAAGGAGTCTGGAGGGGTTGAGCTAGATGAGAGGAGCCTGGAGGGGTTGAGCTAGATGAGAACACCATGGAGGAGCCTGGAGGGGTTGAGCTAGATGAGAGCACCATGAAGGAGTCTGGAGGGGTTGAGCTAGATGAGAGGAGCCTGGAGGGGTTGAGCTAGATGAGAACACCATGGAGGAGCCTGGAGGGGTTGAGCTAGATGAGAGCACCATGAAGGAGTCTGGAGGGGTTGAGCTAGATGAGAGGAGCCTGGAGGGGTTGAGCTAGATGAGAGGAGCCTGGAGGGGTTGAGCTAGATGAGAGCACCATGGAGGAGCTTGGAGGGGTTGAGCTAGATGAGAGCACCATGGAGGAGCCTGGAGGGGTTGAGCTAGATGAGAAGAGCCTGGAGGGGTTGAGCTAGATGAGAGCACCATGGAGGAGCCTGGAGGGGTTGAGCTAGATGAGAGCACCATGGAGGAGCCTGGAGGGGTTGAGCTAGATGAGAGCACCATAGAGGAGCCTGGAGGGGTTGAGCTATATGAGAGCACCATGGAGGAGCCTGGAGGGGTTGAGCTAGATGAGAGCACCATGAAGGAGTCTGGAGGGGTTGAGCTAGATGAGAGGAGCCTGGAGGGGTTGAGCTAGATGAGAACACCATGGAGGAGCCTGGAGGGGTTGAGCTAGATGAGTGCACCATGGAGGAGCTTGGAGGGGTTGAGCTAGATGAGAGCACCATGGAGGAGCCTGGAGGGGTTGAGCTAGATGAGAGGAGCCTGGAGGAGCCTGGAGGGGTTGAGCTAGATGAGATCACCATGAAAAAGTCTGGAGGGTTTGAGCTAGATGAGAAGAGCCTGGAGGGGTTGAGCTAGATGAGAGCACCATGAAGGAGTCTGGAGGGGTTGAGCTAGATGAGAGGAGCCTGGAGGGGTTGAGCTAGATGAGAACACCATGGAGGAGCCTGGAGGGGTTGAGCTAGATGAGAGCACCATGGAGGAGCTTGGAGGGGTTGAGCTAGATGAGAGCACCATGGAGGAGCCTGGAGGGGTTGAGCTAGATGAGAGCACCATGGAGGAGCCTGGAGGGGTTGAGCTAGATGAGATCACCATGAAAAAGTCTGGAGGGTTTGAGCTAGATGAGAAGAGCCTGGAGGGGTTGAGCTAGATGAGAGCACCATGGAGGAGCCTGGAGGGGTTGAGCTAGATGAGAGCATCATGGAGGAGCCTGGAGGGGTTGAGCATCATGGAGGAGCCTGGAGGGGTTGAGCTAGATGAGAGGAGTCTGGAGGGTTTGAGCTAGATGAGAGCACCATGGAGGAGCCTGGAGGGGTTGAGCTAGATGAGAGCATCATGGAGGAGCCTGGAGGGGTTGAGCTAGATGAGAGCATCATGGAGGAGCCTGGAGGGGTTGAGCTAGCTGAGAGCACCATAGAGGAGCCTGGAGGGGCTGAGCTATATGAGAGCACCATGGAGGAGCCTGGAGGGGTTGAGCTAGATGAGAGCACCATGAAGGAGTCTGGAGGGGTTGAGCTAGATGAGAGCACCATGAAGGAGTCTGGAGGGGTTGAGCTAGATGAGAGGAGCCTGGAGGGGTTGAGCTAGATGAGAACACCATGGAGGAGCCTGGAGGGGTTGAGCTAGATGAGAGCACCATGGAGGAGCCTGGAGGGGTTGAGCTAGATGAGAGCACCATAGAGGAGCCTGGAGGGGTTGAGCTATATGAGAGCACCATGGAGGAGCCTGGAGGGGTTGAGCTAGATGAGAGCACCATGAAGGAGTCTGGAGGGGTTGAGCTAGATGAGAGGAGCCTGGAGGGGTTGAGCTAGATGAGAACACCATGGAGGAGCCTGGAGGGGTTGAGCTAGATGAGAGCACCATGAAGGAGTCTGGAGGGGTTGAGCTAGATGAGAGCACCATGGAGGAGCCTGGAGGGGTTGAGCTAGATGAGAGGAGCCTGGAGGAGCCTGGAGGGGTTGAGCTAGATGAGATCACCATGAAAAAGTCTGGAGGGTTTAAGCTAGATGAGAAGAGCCTGGAGGGGTTGAGCTAGATGAGAGCACCATGAAGGAGTCTGGAGGGGTTGAGCTAGATGAGAGGAGCCTGGAGGGGTTGAGCTAGATGAGAGCACCATGGAGGAGCTTGGAGGGGTTGAGCTAGATGAGAGCACCATGAAGGAGTCTGGAGGGGTTGAGCTAGATGAGAACACCATGAAGGAGTCTGGAGGGGTTGAGCTAGATGAGAGGAGCCTGGAGGGGTTGAGCTAGATGAGAACACCATGGAGGAGCCTGGAGGGGTTGAGCTAGATGAGAGCACCATGGAGGAGCCTGGAGGGGTTGAGCTAGATGAGAGCACCATAGAGGAGCCTGGAGGGGTTGAGCTATATGAGAGCACCATGGAGGAGCCTGGAGGGGTTGAGCTAGATGAGAGCACCATGAAGGAGTCTGGAGGGGTTGAGCTATATGAGAGCACCATGGAGGAGCCTGGAGGGGTTGAGCTAGATGAGAGCACCATGAAGGAGTCTGGAGGGGTTGAGCTAGATGAGAGGAGCCTGGAGGGGTTGAGCTAGATGAGAACACCATGGAGGAGCCTGGAGGGGTTGAGCTAGATGAGAGCACCATGAAGGAGTCTGGAGGGGTTGAGCTAGATGAGAGCACCATGGAGGAGCCTGGAGGGGTTGAGCTAGATGAGAGGAGCCTGGAGGAGCCTGGAGGGGTTGAGCTAGATGAGATCACCATGAAAAAGTCTGGAGGGTTTAAGCTAGATGAGAAGAGCCTGGAGGGGTTGAGCTAGATGAGAGCACCATGAAGGAGTCTGGAGGGGTTGAGCTAGATGAGAGGAGCCTGGAGGGGTTGAGCTAGATGAGAACACCATGGAGGAGCCTGGAGGGGTTGAGCTAGATGAGAGCACCATGGAGGAGCTTGGAGGGGTTGAGCTAGATGAGAGCACCATGGAGGAGCCTGGAGGGATTGAGCTAGATGAGAGCACCATGGAGGAGCCTGGAGGGGTTGAGCTAGATGAGATCACCATGAAAAAGTATGGAGGGTTTGAGCTAGATGAGAAGAGCCTGGAGGGGTTGAGCTAGATGAGAGCACCATGGAGGAGCCTGGAGGGGTTGAGCTAGATGAGAGCATCATGGAGGAGCCTGGAGGGGTAGAGCATCATGGAGGAGCCTGGAGGGGTTGAGCTAGATGAGAGGAGTCTGGAGGGTTTGAGCTAGATGAGAGCACCATGGAGGAGCCTGGAGGGGTTGAGCTAGATGAGAGCATCATGGAGGAGCCTGGAGGGGTTGAGCTAGCTGAGAGCACCATAGAGGAGCCTGGAGGGGCTGAGCTATATGAGAGCACCATGGAGGAGCCTGGAGGGGTTGAGCTAGATGAGAGCACCATGAAGGAGTCTGGAGGGGTTGAGCTAGATGAGAACACCATGAAGGAGTCTGGAGGGGTTGAGCTAGATGAGAGGAGCCTGGAGGGGTTGAGCTAGATGAGAACACCATGGAGGAGCCTGGAGGGGTTGAGCTAGATGAGAGCACCATGGAGGAGCCTGGAGGGGTTGAGCTAGATGAGAGCACCGTAGAGGAGCCTGGAGGGGTTGAGCTATATGAGAGCACCATGGAGGAGCCTGGAGGGGTTGAGCTAGATGAGAACTTGTTCTCAACTGGCCACCTGGTTAAATAAAGGTGTTCTCAACTGGCCTACCTGGTTAAATAAAGGTGTTCTCAACTGGCCACCTGGTTAAATAAAGGTGTTGTGAAGATGACATCATTGGCCAGCATGCATCTCTTCTCAAGACAGTTAAATACATCGGACAAGCTTTGTGCTGCCTGTTGATCAGTGCCCATTCCACAACCGGGGAACAAGTGGAGATTGCCATACCCTTCCACCCTTTGAGGTCCACATCAGATTGAGAGGCACAGCAAGCATCATCTCCGTATTCCTGTCGCAAGACCCCCTGGTTGATGCTTATTTATAAAACCCTCTTAGGCCTCACTCCCCCATATCTGAGAAATCTACTGCAACCCTCATCCTCCACCCATTCTGCCAGTCACATTCCGTTAAAGGTTCCCAAAGCACACAGATCCTCTTTTCAGTTCGCTGAAGCTAGTGACTGGAACGAGCTGCAACAAACACTCAAACTGGACAGTTTTATCTCAATCTCTTCATTCAAAGACTCAATCATGGACACTATTAATGACAGTTGTGGCTGCTTTGTGTGATGTATTGCTGTCTCTACCTTCTTGCCCTTTGTGCTGTTGTCTGTGCCCAATCATGTTTGTACCATGTTTTGTGCTGCTACCATGTAGTGTTGCCATCATGTTGTTATGTGTTGTTGGTACCATGCTGTGTTGTCATGTGTTGCTGCATTGCTATGTTGTTGACTTAGGTCTCTCTTTATGTAGTGTTGTGGCGTCTCTCTCTCTATGTAGTGTTGTGGTGTCTCTCTTTATGTAGTGTCTCTCTTTATGTAGTGTTGTAGTGTCTCTCTTTAAGTAGTGTTGTGGTGTCTCTCTTTATGTAGTGTTGTGGTGTCTCTCTCTCTATGTAGTGTTGTGGTGTCTCTCTCTCTATGTAGTGTTGTGGTGTCTCTCTTTATGTAGTGTCTCTCTTTATGTAGTGTTGTAGTGTCTCTCTTTATGTAGTGTTGTGGTGTCTCTCTTTATGTAGTGTTGTGGTGTCTCTCTCTTTATGTAGTGTTGTGGTGTCTCTCTTTATGTAGTGTTGTGGTGTCTCTCTTTATGTAGTGTCTCTCTTTATGTAGTGTTGTAGTGTCTCTCTTTATGTAGTGTTGTGGTGTTGTGGTGTCTCTCTCTCTATGTAGTGTTGTGTTGTCTCTCTTTATGTAGTGTTGTGGTGTCTCTCTTTATGTAGTGTTGTGGTGTCTCTCTTTATGTAGTGTTGTGTTGTCTCTCTCTATGTAGTGTAGTGGCGTCTCTCTTTATGTAGTGTTGTGGTGTCTCTATGTAGTGTTGTGGTGTCTCTATGTAGTGTTGTGGCGTCTCTCTCTCTATGTAGTGTTGTGGTGTCTCTCTCTATATGTAGTGTTGTAGTGTCTCTCTCTCTATGTAGTGTTGTAGTGTCTCTCTCTCTATGTAGTGTTGTGGTGTCTCTCTCTATGTAGTGTTGTGGTGTCTCTCTCTATATGTAGTGTTGTAGTGTCTCTCTCTCTATCTAGTGTTGTGGTCTCTCTCTCTATGTAGTGTTGTAGTGTCTCTCTTTATGTAGTGTTGTGGTGTCTCTCTCTATGTAGTGTTGTAGTGTCTCTCTCTCTATGTAGTGTTGTGGTGTCTCTCTATGTAGTGTTGTAGTGTCTCTCTTTATGTAGTGTTGTGGTGTCTCTCTTTATGTAGTGTTGTGGTCTCTCTCTCTATGTAGTGTTGTAGTGTCTCTCTCTTTATGTAGTGGTGTCTCTCTCTTTATGTAGTGTTGTGGTGTCTCTCTTTATGTAGTGTTGTGGTGTCTCTCTCTCTATGTAGTGTTGTGGTGTCTCTCTTTATGTAGTGTTGTGGTGTCTCTCTCTATGTAGTGTTGTGGTGTCTCTCTATGTAGTGTAGTGGTGTCTCTCTCTTTATGTAGTGTTGTGGTGTCTCTCTCTTATGTAGTGTTGTAGTGTCTCTCTATGTAGTGTTGTGGTGTCTCTCTTTATGTAGTGTTGTGGTGTCTCTCTTTATGTAGTGTTGTGGTGTCTCTCTTTATGTAGTGTTGTGGTGTCTCTCTTTATGTAGTCGTGTCTCTCTCTTTATGTAGTGTTGTGGTGTCTCTCTATGTAGTGTTGTAGTGTCTCTCTATGTAGTGTTGTAGTGTCTCTCTCTTTATGTAGTGTTGTGGTGTCTCTCTCTATGTAGTGTTGTAGTGTCTCTCTTTATGTAGTGGTGTCTCTCTCTTTATGTAGTGTTGTGGTGTCTCTATGTAGTGTTGTAGTGTCTCTTTATGTAGTGTTGTGGTGTCTCTCTTTATGTAGTGTTGTGGTGTCTCTCTCTCTATGTAGTGTTGTAGTGTCTCTCTATGTAGTGTTGTAGTCTCTCTCTCTTAATGTAGTGTTGTAGTGTCTCTCTTTATGTAGTGTTGTGGTGTCTCTATGTAGTGTTGTAGTGTCTCTCTCTTTATGTAGTGTTGTGGTGTCTCTCTCTTTATGTAGTGTTGTAGTGTCTCTCTCTTTATGTAGTGTTGTGTTGTCTCTCTCTTTATGTAGTGTTGTGGTGTCTCTCTTTATGTAGTGGTGTCTCTCTCTATGTAGTGTTGTAGTGTCTCTCTTTATGTAGTGTTGTGGTGTCTCTCTTTATGTAGTGTTGTGGTGTCTCTCTTTATGTAGTGTTGTGGTGTCTCTCTCTATGTAGTGTTGTGGTGTCTCTCTCTATGTAGTGTTGTGGTGTCTCTCTTTATGTAGTGTTGTGGTGTCTCTCTCTATGTAGTGTTGTGGTGTCTCTCTATGTAGTGTTGTAGTGTCTCTCTTTATGTAGTGTTGTGGTGTCTCTCTCTATGTAGTGTTGTGGTGTCTCTCTCTCTATGTAGTGGTGTCTCTCTCTTTATGTAGTGTTGTGGTGTCTCTATGTAGTGTTGTGGTGTCTCTCTCTATGTAGTGGTGTCTCTCTCTATGTAGTGGTGTCTCTCTCTTTATGTAGTGTTGTAGTGTCTCTCTCTCTATGTAGTGTTGTAGTGTCTCTCCATGTATGTAGTGTTGTGGTGTCTCTCTCTTTATGTAGTGTTGTGGTGTCTCTCTCTGTAGTGTTGTAGTGTCTCTCTCTCTATGTAGTGGTGTCTCTCTCTGTAGTGTTGTAGTGTCTCTCTCTCTATGTAGTGGTGTCTCTCTCTTTATGTAGTGTTGTAGTGTCTCTCTTTATGTAGTGTTGTAGTGTCTCTCTTTATGTAGTGTTGTAGTGTCTCTCCATGTATGTAGTGTTGTGGTGTCTCTCTCTTTATGTAGTGTTGTGGTGTCTCTCTATGTAGTGTTGTAGTGTCTCTCTCTTTATGTAGTGTTGTGGTGTCTCTCTCTATGTAGTGTTGTGGTGTCTCTCTCTCTATGTAGTGTTGTAGTGTCTCTCTCTTTATGTAGTGGTGTCTCTCTCTTTATGTAGTGTTGTGGTGTCTCTCTCTATGTAGTGTTGTGGTGTCTCTCTCTATGTAGTGTTGTGGTGTCTCTCTCTTTATGTAGTGTTGTGGTGTCTCTCTTTATGTAGTGCTGTGGTGTCTCTCTATGTAGTGTTGTAGTGTCTCTCTCTTTATGTAGTGTTGTGGTGTCTCTATGTAGTGTTGTAGTGTCTCTCTCTTTATGTAGTGTTGTAGTGTCTCTCTCTTTATGTAGTGTTGTAGTGTCTCTCTCTATGTAGTGTTGTGGTGTCTCTCTCTATGTAGTGTTGTAGTGTCTCTCTTTATGTAGTGGTGTCTCTCTCTTTATGTAGTGTTGTGGTGTCTCTCTCTTTATGTAGTGTTGTGGTGTCTCTCTTTATGTAGTGTTGTGGTGTCTCTCTTTATGTAGTGTTGTGGTGTCTCTCTCTTTATGTAGTGTTGTAGTGTCTCTCTCTTTATGTAGTGTTGTGGTGTCTCTCTCTCTATGTAGTGTTGTAGTGTCTCTCTCTTTATGTAGTGTTGTGGTGTCTCTATGTAGTGTTGTAGTGTCTCTCTCTTTATGTAGTGTTGTAGTGTCTCTCTCTCTATGTAGTGGTGTAGTGTCTCTCTCTATGTAGTGTTGTAGTGTCTCTCTTTATGTAGTGTTGTGGTGTCTCTCTTTATGTAGTGTTGTGGTGTCTCTCTATGTAGTGTTGTGGTGTCTCTCTCTCTATGTAGTGGTGTCTCTCTCTTTATGTAGTGTTGTGGTGTCTCTATGTAGTGTTGTGGTGTCTCTCTCTTGTAGTGGTGTCTCTGTATGTGTGGTGTCTCTCTCTTTATGTAGTGTTGTAGTGTCTCTCTTTATGTAGTGTTGTATGAGTGTCTCTCTTTATGTAGTGTTGTGGTGTCTCTCTCTATGTAGTGTTGTAGTGTCTCTCTTTATGTAGTGTTGTGGTGTCTCTCTTTATGTAGTGTTGTGGTGTCTCTCTTTATGTAGTGTTGTGGTGTCTCTCTTTATGTAGTGTTGTGGTGTCTCTCTTTATGTAGTGTTGTGGTGTCTCTCTTTAGTGTTGTGGTGTCTCTCTGTATGTAGTGGTGTCTCTCTCTTTATGTAGTGTTGTGGTGTCTCTCTTTATGTAGTGTTGTGGTGTCTCTCTCTATGTAGTGTTGTGGTGTCTCTCTTTATGTAGTGTTGTGGTGTCTCTCTTTATGTAGTGTTGTAGTGTCTCTCTTTATGTAGTGTTGTGGTGTCTCTCTTTATGTAGTGTTGTGGTGTCTCTCTTTATGTAGTGTAGTCTCTCTCTTTATGTAGTGGTGTCTCTTTATGTAGTGTTGTGGTGTCTCTTTATGTAGTGTTGTATGTCTCTCTTTATGTAGTGTTGTGGTGTCTCTCTTTATGTAGTGTTGTGGTGTCTCTCTTTATGTAGTGCTGTGGTGTCTCTCTTTATGTAGTGTTGTAGTGTCTCTCTCTTTATGTAGTGTTGTGGTGTCTCTCTATGTAGTGTTGTAGTGTCTCTCTCTTTATGTAGTGTTGTAGTGTCTCTCTTTATGTAGTGTTGTAGTGTCTCTCTCTATGTAGTGTTGTGGTGTCTCTCTCTATGTAGTGTTGTAGTGTCTCTCTTTATGTAGTGTGTGTCTCTCTTTATGTAGTGTTGTGGTAGTCTATGTAGTGTTGTAGTGTCTCTCTCTTTATGTAGTGTTGTGGTGTCTCTCTTTATGTAGTGTTGTAGTGTCTCTCTTTATGTAGTGTTGTGGTGTCTCTATGTAGTGTTGTAGTGTCTCTCTCTTTATGTAGTGTTGTAGTGTCTCTCTCTCTATGTAGTGGTGTAGTGTCTCTCTCTATGTAGTGTTGTAGTGTCTCTCTTTATGTAGTGTTGTGGTGTCTCTCTTTATGTAGTGTTGTGGTGTCTCTCTATGTAGTGTTGTGGTGTCTCTCTCTCTATGTAGTGGTGTCTCTCTCTTTATGTAGTGTTGTGGTGTCTCTATGTAGTGTTGTGGTGTCTCTCTCTATGTAGTGGTGTCTCTCTCTATGTAGTGGTGTCTCTCTCTTTATGTAGTGTTGTAGTGTCTCTCTCTTTATGTAGTGTTGTAGTGTCTCTCTTTATGTAGTGTTGTGGTGTCTCTCTCTCTCTATGTAGTGTTGTAGTGTCTCTCTTTATGTAGTGTTGTGGTGTCTCTCTTTATGTAGTGTTGTGGTGTCTCTCTCTATGTAGTGTTGTAGTGTCTCTCTTTATGTAGTGTTGTGGTGTCTCTCTTTATGTAGTGTTGTGGTGTCTCTCTATGTAGTGTTGTGGTGTCTCTCTCTCTATGTAGTGGTGTCTCTCTCTTTATGTAGTGTTGTGGTGTCTCTCTCTATGTAGTGTTGTGGGGTCTCTCTCTTTATGTAGTGGTGTCTCTCTTTAGGTAGTGTTGTGGTGTCTCTCTCTTTATGTAGTGTTGTGGTGTCTCTCTCTTTATGTAGTGTTGTGGTGTCTCTCTCTTTATGTAGTGTTGTAGTGTCTCTCTCTTTATGTAGTGTTGTGGTGTCTCTCTCTATGTAGTGTTGTGGTGTCTCTCTCTATGTAGTGTTGTAGTGTCTCTCTTTATGTAGTGTTGTGGTGTCTCTCTTTATGTAGTGTTGTGGTGTCTCTCTATGTAGTGTTGTGGCGTCTCTCTCTCTATGTAGTGTTGTGGTGTCTCTCTCTCTATGTAGTGGTGTCTCTCTCTTTATGTAGTGTTGTAGTGTCTCTCTCTTTATGTAGTGTTGTAGTGTCTCTCTCTCCATTTATGTAGTGTTGTAGTGTCTCTCTCTATGTAGTGTTGTGGTGTCTCTCTATGTAGTGTTGTAGTGTCTCTCTCTTTATGTAGTGGTGTCTCTCTCTATGTAGTCTTGTGGTGTCTCTCTCTTTATGTAGTGTTGTGGTGTCTCTCTTTATGTAGTGTTGTGGTGTCTCTCTATGTAGTGTTGTAGTGTCTCTCTTTATGTAGTGGTGTCTCTGTCTTTATGTAGTGTTGTGGTGTCTCTATGTAGTGTTGTAGTGTCTCTCTTTATGTAGTGGTGTCTCTGTCTTTATGTAGTGTTGTGGTGTCTATGTAGTGTTGTAGTGTCTCTCTTTATGTAGTGGTGTCTCTCTCTCTATGCAGTGTTGTGGCGTCTCTCTCTTTATGTAGTGTTGTAGTGTCTCTCTCTTTATGTAGTGTTGTAGTGTCTCTCTCTTTATGTAGTGTTGTAGTGTCTCTCTCTTTATGTAGTGTTGTAGTGTCTCTCTCTATGTAGTGTTGTGGTGTCTCTCTCTTTATGTAGTGTTGTAGTGTCTCTCTCTCTTTATGTAGTGTTGTAGTGTCTCTCTCTCTCTATGTAGTGTTGTGGTGTCTCTCTTTATGTAGTGTTGTGGTGTCTCTCTATGTAGTGTTGTGGTGTCTCTCTCTCTATGTAGTGGTGTCTCTCTTTATGTAGTGTTGTGGTGTCTCTATGTAGTGTTGTGGTGTCTCTCTCTATGTAGTGGTGTCTCTCTCTATGTAGTGGTGTCTCTCTCTTTATGTAGTGTTGTAGTGTCTCTCTCTTTATGTAGTGTTGTAGTGTCTCTCTCTTTATGTAGTGTTGTAGTGTCTCTCTCTATGTAGTGTTGTGGTGTCTCTCTCTATGTAGTGTTGTAGTGTCTCTCTTTATGTAGTGTTGTGGTGTCTCTCTTTATGTAGTGTTGTGGTGTCTCTCTCTATGTAGTGTTGTAGTGTCTCTCTTTATGTAGTGTTGTGGTGTCTCTATGTAGTGTTGTGGTGTCTCTCTATGTAGTGTTGTGGTGTCTCTCTCTCTATGTAGTGGTGTCTCTCTCTTTATGTAGTGTTGTGGTGTCTCTCTCTATGTAGTGTTGTGGGGTCTCTCTCTTTATGTAGTGGTGTCTCTCTTTATGTAGTGTTGTGGTGTCTCTCTCTATGTAGTGTTGTGGTGTCTCTCTCTCTATGTAGTGGTGTCTCTCTCTTTATGTAGTGTTGTGGTGTCTCTCTCTATGTAGTGTTGTGGTGTCTCTCTCTCTATGTAGTGGTGTCTCTCTTTATGTAGTGTTGTAGTGTCTCTCTCTATGTAGTGTTGTAGTGTCTCTCTTTATGTAGTGTTGTGGTGTCTCTCTTTATGTAGTGTTGTGGTGTCTCTCTATGTAGTGTTGTGGTGTCTCTCTCTCTATGTAGTGTTGTGGTGTCTCTCTCTTTATGTAGTGTTGTGGTGTCTCTCTCTATGTAGTGTTGTGGGGTCTCTCTCTTTATGTAGTGTTGTGGCGTCTCTCTCTCTATGTAGTGTTGTGGTGTCTCTCTCTTTATGTAGTGTTGTAGTGTCTCTCTCTTTATGTAGTGTTGTGGCGTCTCTCTCTTTATGTAGTGTTGTGGTGTCTCTCTCTATGTAGTGTTGTGGTGTCTCTCTCTATATGTAGTGTTGTAGTGTCTCTCTTTATGTAGTGTTGTGGTGTCTCTCTCTTTATGTAGTGTTGTGGTGTCTCTCTTTATGTAGTGTTGTAGTGTCTCTCTTTATGTAGTGTTGTGGTGTCTCTCTCTATGTAGTGTTGTGGTGTCTCTCTCTATGTAGTGTTGTAGTGTCTCTCTTTATGTAGTGTTGTGGTGTCTCTCTTTATGTAGTGTTGTGGTGTCTCTCTATGTAGTGTTGTGGCGTCTCTCTCTCTATGTAGTGTTGTAGTGTCTCTCTATGTAGTGTTGTGGTGTCTCTCTCTATGTAGTGTTGTGGTGTCTCTCTCTATGTAGTGTTGTAGTGTCTCTCTTTATGTAGTGTTGTGGTGTCTCTCTTTATGTAGTGTTGTAGTGTCTCTCTCTCTATGTAGTGTTGTGGCGTCTCTCTATGTAGTGTTGTGGTGTCTCTCTCTATGTAGTGTTGTAGTGTCTCTCTTTATGTAGTGTTGTAGTGTCTCTCTCTCTATGTAGTGTTGTGGTGTCTCTCTTTATGTAGTGTTGTAGTGTCTCTCTCTCTATGTAGTGTTGAAGCGTCTCTCTCTCTATGTAGTGTTGTAGTGTCTCTCTCTTTATGTAGTGTTGTGGTGTCTCTCTCTGTATGTAGTGTTGTGGTCTCTCTCTCTCTATGTAGTGTTGTGGCGTCTCTCTTTATGTAGTGTTGTGGTGTCTCTCTCTCTATGTAGTGTTGTGGCGTCTCTCTTTATGTAGTGTTGTGGTCTCTCTCTCTCTTTATGTAGTGTTGTGGCGTCTCTCTCTCTATGTAGTGTTGTGTTGTCTCTCTTTATGTAGTGTTGTGGTGTCTCTCTCTATGTAGTGTTGTGTTGTCTCTCTTTATGTAGTGTTGTGGCGTCTCTCTTTATGTAGTGCTGTGGTGTCTCTCTCTCTTTATGTAGTGTTGTGGTGTATCTCTCTCTATGTAGTGTTGTGTTGTCTCTCTTTATGTAGTGTTGTGGCGTCTCTCTTTATGTAGTGCTGTGGTGTCTCTCTCTCTTTATGTAGTGTTGTGGCGTCTCTCTCTCTATCTAGTGTTGTGGTCTCTCTCTTTATGTAGTGTTGTCTCTCTCTATGTAGTGTTGTAGTGTCTCTCTTTATTTAGTGTTGTGGTGTCTCTCTTTATGTAGTGTTGTAGTGTCTCTCTTTATGTAGTGTTGTGGTGTCTCTCTTTATGTAGTGTTGTGGTGTCTCTCTTTATGTAGTGTTGTGGTGTCTCTCTCTATGTAGTGTTGTGGTGTCTCTCTTTATGTAGTGTTGTGGTGTCTCTCTCTTTATGTAGTGTTGTGGTCTCTCTCTCTATGTAGTGTTGTGGCGTCTCTCTCTCTATGTAGTGTTGTGGCGTCTCTCTCTCTATGTAGTGTTGTGGTGTCTCTCTCTCTATGTAGTGTTGTAGTGTCTCTCTTTATGTAGTGTTGTAGTGTCTCTCTCTCTATGTAGTGTTGTGGTGTCTCTCTTTATGTAGTGTTGTGGTGTCTCTCTTTATGTAGTGTTGTGGCGTCTCTCTCCATTTATGTAGTGTTGTGGTGTCTCTCTCTCTTTATGTAGTGTTGTGGTGTCTCTCTCCATTTATGTAGTGTTGTGGTGTCTCTCTCTATGTAGTGTTGTGGCGTCTCTCTCTCTATGTAGTGGTGTGGTGTCTCTCTCCATTTATGTAGTGTTGTGGTGTCTCTCTCCATTTTTGTAGTGCTGTGGTGTCTCTCTCCATTTATGTAGTGCTGTGGTGTCTCTCTCCATTCATGTGGTGTGTGGGGGGGAGGAGAGCATCTATAAACAACTAGAGGAGGCACCATAGGGGGGGTGAGAACATCTAAAAACAGCTGGAGGAGGCACCATAGGGGGTGAGAACATCTAAAAACAGCTAGAGGAGGCACCATAGGGGGGTGAGAACATCTATAAACAACTAGAGGAGGCACCATAGGGGGGTGAGAACATCTAAAAACAGCTAGAGGAGGCACCATAGGGGGGTGAGAACATCTAAAAACAGCTAGAGGAGGCACCATAGGGGGTGAGAACATCTAAAAACAGCTGGAGGAGGCACCATAGGGGGAGGAGAACATCTATAAACAGCTAGAGGAGGCACCATAGGGGGTGAGAACATCTAAAAACAGCTGGAGGAGGCTGAGGAGGCACCATAGGGGGAGGAGAACATCTATAAACAGCTAGAGGAGGCACCATAGGGGGGGTGAGAACATCTATAAACAGCTAGAGGAGGCACCATAGGGGGGATGAGAACATCTATAAACAGCTAGAGGAGGCACCATAGGGGGGAGGAGAACATCTAAAAACAGCTGGAGGAGGCTGAGGAGGCACCATAGGGGGGAGGAGAACATCTAAAAACAGCTGGAGGAGGCACCATAGGGGTTAATGAGAACATCTATAAACAGCTGGAGGAGGCTGAGGAGGCACCATAGGGGGGGTGAGAACATCTATAAACAGCTGGAGGAGGCTGAGGAGGCACCATAGGGGGGAGGAGAACATCTATAAACAGCTAGAGGAGGCACCATAGGGGGGGTGAGAACATCTAAAAACAGCTGGAGGAGGCACCATAGGGGGGGTGAGAACATCTATAAACAGCTGGAGGAGGCTGAGGAGGCACCATAGGGGTTAATGAGAACATCTATAAACAGCTGGAGGAGGCTGAGGAGGCACCATAGGGGTTAATGAGAACATCTATAAACAGCTAGAGGAGGCACCATAGGGGGGGTGAGAACATCTATAAACAGCTAGAGGAGGCACCATAGGGGGGATGAGAACATCTATAAACAGCTAGAGGAGGCACCATAGGGGGGAGGAGAACATCTAAAAACAGCTGGAGGAGGCTGAGGAGGCACCATAGGGGTTAATGAGAACATCTATAAACAGCTGGAGGAGGCTGAGGAGGCACCATAGGGGGGAGGAGAACATCTATAAACAGCTAGAGGAGGCACCATAGGGGGTGAGAACATCTATAAACAGCTAGAGGAGGCACCATAGGGGGTGAGAACATCTATAAACAGCTAGAGGAGGCACCATAGGGGGTGAGAACATCTATAAACAGCTAGAGGAGGCACCATAGGGGGGTGAGAACATCTATAAACAGCTAGAGGAGGCACCATAGGGGGTGAGAACATCTATAAACAGCTAGAGGAGGCACCATAGGGGGTGAGAACATCTATAAACAGCTAGAGGAGGCACCATAGGGGTTAATGAGAACATCTATAAACAGCTGGAGGAGGCTGAGGAGGCACCATAGGGGTTAATGAGAACATCTATAAACAGCTAGAGGAGGCTGAGGAGGCACCATAGGGGTTAATGAGAACATCTATAAACAGCTGGAGGAGGCTGAGGAGGCACCATAGGGGTTAATGAGAACATCTATAAACAGCTGGAGGAGGCTGAGGAGGCACCATAGGGGGGGTGAGAACATCTATAAACAGCTAGAGGAGGCTGAGGAGGCACCATAGGGGGGGAGGAGAACATCTATAAACAGCTAGAGGAGGCACCATAGGGGGGGTGAGAACATCTAAAAACAGCTGGAGGAGGCACCATAGGGGTTAATGAGAACATCTATAAACAGCTAGAGGAGGCACCATAGGGGGGGTGAGAACATCTAAAAACAGCTGGAGGAGGCACCATAGGGGGGGTGAGAACATCTATAAACAGCTAGAGGAGGCACCATAGGGGGGGTGAGAACATCTATAAACAGCTAGAGGAGGCACCATAGGGGGGGTGAGAACATCTATAAACAGCTAGAGGAGGCACCATAGGGGTTAATGAGAACATCTATAAACAGCTGGAGGAGGCTGAGGAGGCACCATAGGGGTTAATGAGAACATCTATAAACAGCTAGAGGAGGCTGAGGAGGCACCATAGGGGTTAATGAGAACATCTATAAACAGCTGGAGGAGGCTGAGGAGGCACCATAGGGGTTAATGAGAACATCTATAAACAGCTGGAGGAGGCTGAGGAGGCACCATAGGGGGGGTGAGAACATCTATAAACAGCTAGAGGAGGCTGAGGAGGCACCATAGGGGGAGGAGAACATCTATAAACAGCTAGAGGAGGCACCATAGGGGGTGAGAACATCTAAAAACAGCTGGAGGAGGCACCATAGGGGTTAATGAGAACATCTATAAACAGCTAGAGGAGGCACCATAGGGGGGTGAGAACATCTAAAAACAGCTGGAGGAGGCACCATAGGGGGGTGAGAACATCTATAAACAGCTGGAGGAGGCACCATAGGGGGGTGAGAACATCTATAAACAGCTGGAGGAGGCACCATAGGGGGTGAGAACATCTATAAACAGCTGGAGGAGGCTGAGGAGGCACCATAGGGGGGGTGAGAACATCTATAAACAGCTAGAGGAGGCACCATAGGGGGGGTGAGAACATCTATAAACAGCTAGAGGAGGCACCATAGGGGGGGTGAGAACATCTATAAACAGCTAGAGGAGGCACCATAGGGGGGGTGAGAACATCTATAAACAGCAATTCAGTCCATGAAACTTTTTGTCAATTCATATTAATTGTACAATTAAAACATAGTTACTTCAAAGATTATGAAGAAAAAAATAAAAACTGATTCACGGTAAGAAATGGTGCTACAACTAGCCTGGTGCTACAACTAGCCTGGTGCTACAACTAGCCTGGTGCTACAACTAGCCTGGTGCTACAACTAGCCTGGTGCTACAACTAGCCTGGTGCTACAACTAGCCTGGTGCTAAAACTCTTTCTGCTCCATTGCAAATTCTACAGTCATACCAAACTAAGAAAGGACAAAATTACATCTCCTGATCATTAAGTGTTGAACAGTTACCTTGGCCTTGACCAGTCTCTTGGCAGTCTTAATCTTGGCCTCACAGAAAGCACCTCTGTACTTGGCGCTGACATCAGTGCCCACTGTCAGGTAGGGCGGCTCCTCCGGAGTCTAGACAGAGAGGGAGGGAGGGAGGGAGGGAGGGAGGGAGGGAGACACCGTGAGTAGAAGTGAGTCAATGATGACATTCAGATTAGTGGAGAGGAACAAGAGACTCAAATGATTCAAGTCAGGACAGAACAGTGAGAGGCGTCAGTGAGTGAATAATACCAGTGAGATCTGCAACGAAGTTTAGGGTTATATTCATTAGTGCACAAGTTTAGGGTTATATTCATTAGTGCACAAGTTTAGGGTTATATTCATTAGTGCACAAGTTTAGGGTTATATTCATTAGTGCACAAGTTTAGGGTTATATTCATTAGTGCACAAGTTTAGGGTTATATTCATTAGTGCACAAGTTTAGGGTTATATTCATTAGTGCACAATTTAAAACATTTTGCAACGGAAAACAAGAACAAGCATTTATTGGACAAATTCATTTAGGTCCCTCTCTGCTTTGGCCCGTTCTGTTTGGTTCCTACTAGTGTATACGACCAAGGATAACAAATCAGTAAGGTCTGAGGGGAAGTGAATCCAGCCAGTACTATATTCATCCCCAGCTAGAGTGAATCCAGCCAGTACTATATTCATCCCCAGGTAGAGTGAATCCAGCCAGTACTATATTCATCCCCAGGTAGAGTGAATCCAGCCAGTACTATATTCATCCCCAGGTAGAGTGAATCCAGCCAGTACTATATTCATCCCCAGGTAGAGTGAATCCAGCCAGTACTATATTCATCCCCAGGTAGAGTGAATCCAGCCAGTACTATATTCATCCCCAGGTAGAGTGAATCCAGCCAGTACTATATTCATCCCCAGGTAGAGTGAATCCAGCCAGTACTATATTCATCCCCAGCTAGAGTGAATCCAGCCAGTACTATATTCATCCCCAGGTAGAGTGAATCCAGCCAGTACTACATTCATCCCCAGCTAGAGTGAATCCAGCCAGTACTACATTCATCCCCAGGTAGAGTGAATCCAGCCAGTACTATATTCATCCCCAGGTAGAGTGAATCCAGCCAGTACTATATTCATCCCCAGGGGTGAACGTGAATTCAGCCAGTACTACATTCATCCCCAGGTAGAGTGAATCCAGCCAGTACTATATTCATCCCCAGGTAGAGTGAATCCAGCCAGTACTATATTCATCCCCAGGTAGAGTGAATCCAGCCAGTACTATATGCATCCCCAGGTAGAGTGAATTCAGCCAGTACTATATTCATCCCCAGGTAGAGTGAATCCAGCCAGTACTATATTCATCCCCAGGTAGAGTGAATCCAGACAGTACTATATTCATCCCCACGTAGAGTGAATCCAGACAGTACTATATTCATCCCCAGGTAGAGTTTATCCAGCCAGTACTATATTCATCCCCAGGTAGAGTGAATCCAGCCAGTACTATATTCATCCCCAGCTAGAGTGAATCCAGCCAGTACTATATTCATCCCCAGGTAGAGTGAATCCAGCCAGTACTATATTCATCCCCAGGTAGAGTGAATCCAGCCAGTACTATATTCATCCCCAGGGGTGAACGTGAATTCAGCCAGTACTACATTCATCCCCAGGTAGAGTGAATCCAGCCAGTACTATATTCATCCCCAGGTAGAGTGAATCCAGCCAGTACTATATTCATCCCCAGGTAGAGTGAATCCAGCCAGTACTATATGCATCCCCAGGTAGAGTGAATTCAGCCAGTACTATATTCATCCCCAGGTAGAGTGAATCCAGCCAGTACTATATTCATCCCCAGGTAGAGTGAATCCAGCCAGTACTATATTCATCCCCAGGTAGAGTGAATCCAGCCAGTACTATATTCATCCCCAGGTAGAGTGAATCCAGCCAGTACTATATTCATCCCCAGGTAGAGTGAATCCAGACAGTACTATATTCATCCCCAGGTAGAGTGAATCCAGACAGTACTAATGAAAAAAAAAAAAAGGTTTTTGGACATTTTTGCAAATGTTTTATAAATACAATTTAGTATGGTTAGCTGAAAATGCCAAAACTTAACAGCGCAAGCCACTATGCAGAATGTGTTTTTATTGAAACAGAATACCTTAAGGCTATACACACACACATTGAACAAAAAATAGAAACATGTCAAGTGTTAGTCCCATGTTTCATGAGCTGAAAAAAAAAGATCCCAGAAATGTTCCATAAACAAAAAGTTATTTCTCAAAAATGTTTGTTTACATCTGTTATTGAGCTTTTCTCCTCTTCCTACATAATTCATCCAACTGACACGTGTGGTATATCATATTATTCTGTTCAAGAATTACCATTTCACCACTCTAAAATGTGCTGATCTGTCACAACACAACAGATGTCTCAAGTTGAGGGGGCAATTGGCTGACTGCATGAATATCCACCAGAGCTGTTGCCAAAGAATTGAATGATCCTTTTTCTACCATAAGCCGCCTCCATCGTTGTTTTAGAGAATTTGGCAGTACGTCCAACCGGCTTCACAACCGCAGACCACGAGTAACCACGCCAACTCAGGACCTCCACATCCCGAGAGACAACAGGAGAGGAAAATGCTGTTTTGATAGACGAGATTAGTGACAGAGGGAATCAGAAAAATACAATAAAATGCCTTGTGGTTTGTCAAAGTGCATATTGAGTATGTGCTTCAGTATTCTCAACTGTAGCCTGCTGATAGCAACCACAGCCGCAGGTAGCCTGCTGATAGCAACCACAGCCGCAGGTAGCCTGCTGATAGCAACCACAGCCGCAGGTAGCCTGCTGATAGCAACCACAGCCTCAGGTAGCCTGCTGATAGCAACCACAGCCTCAGGTAGCCTGCTGATAGCAACCACAGCCTCAGGTAGCCTGCTGATAGCAACCACAGCCTCAGGTAGCCTGCTGATAGCAACCACAGCCTCAGGTAGCCTGCTGATAGCAACCACAGCCTCAGGTAGCCTGCTGATAGCAACCACAGCCTCAGGTAGCCTGCTGATAGCAACCACAGCCTCAGGTAGCCTGCTGATAGCAACCACAGCCTCAGGTAGCCTGCTGATAGCAACCACAGCCTCAGGTAGCCTGCTGATAGCAACCACAGCCTCAGGTAGCCTGCTGATAGCAACCACAGCCTCAGGTAGCCTGCTGATAGCAACCACAGCCTCAGGTAGCCTGCTGATAGCAACCACAGCCTCAGGTAGCCTGCTGATAGCAACCACAGCCTCAGGTAGCCTGCTGATAGCAACCACAGCCTCAGGTAGCCTGCTGATAGCAACCACAGCCTCAGGTAGCCTGCTGATAGCAACCACAGCCTCAGGTAGCCTGCTGATAGCAACCACAGCCTCAGGTAGCCTGCTGATAGCAACCACAGCCTCAGGTAGCCTGCTGATAGCAACCACAGCCTCAGGTAGCCTGCTGATAGCAACCACAGCCTCAGGTAGCCTGCTGATAGCAACCACAGCCTCAGGTAGCCTGCTGATAGCAACCACAGCCTCAGGTAGCCTGCTGATAGCAACCACAGCCTCAGGTAGCCTGCTGATAGCAACCACAGCCTCAGGTAGCCTGCTGATAGCAACCACAGCCTCAGGTAGCCTGCTGATAGCAACCACAGCCTCAGGTAGCCTGCTGATAGCAACCACAGCCTCAGGTAGCCTGCTGATAGCAACCACAGCCTCAGGTAGCCTGCTGATAGCAACCACAGCCTCAGGTAGCCTGCTGATAGCAACCACAGCCTCAGGTAGCCTGCTGATAGCAACCACAGCCTCAGGTAGCCTGCTGATAGCAACCACAGCCTCAGGTAGCCTGCTGATAGCAACCACAGCCTCAGGTAGCCTGCTGATAGCAACCACAGCCTCAGGTAGCCTGCTGATAGCAACCACAGCCTCAGGTAGCCTGCTGATAGCAACCACAGCCTCAGGTAGCCTGCTGATAGCAACCACAGCCTCAGGTAGCCTGCTGATAGCAACCACAGCCTCAGGTAGCCTGCTGATAGCAACCACAGCCTCAGGTAGCCTGCTGATAGCAACCACAGCCTCAGGTAGCCTGCTGATAGCAACCACAGCCTCAGGTAGCCTGCTGATAGCAACCACAGCCTCAGGTAGCCTGCTGATAGCAACCACAGCCTCAGGTAGCCTGCTGATAGCAACCACAGCCTCAGGTAGCCTGCTGATAGCAACCACAGCCTCAGGTAGCCTGCTGATAGCAACCACAGCCTCAGGTAGCCTGCTGATAGCAACCACAGCCTCAGGTAGCCTGCTGATAGCAACCACAGCCTCAGGTAGCCTGCTGATAGCAACCACAGCCTCAGGTAGCCTGCTGATAGCAAGCCCACAGCCTCAGGTAGCCTGCTGATAGCAACCACAGCCTCAGGTAGCCTGCTGATAGCAACCACAGCCTCAGGTAGCCTGCTGATAGCAACCACAGCCTCAGGTAGCCTGCTGATAGCAACCACAGCCTCAGGTAGCCTGCTGATAGCAACCACAGCCTCAGGTAGCCTGCTGATAGCAACCACAGCCTCAGGTAGCCTGCTGATAGCAACCACAGCTGAGGTTTGATTAATTGTTTTAGATTTACGTTGGCCATAACCATCACGACAGTAAATAATATTGTGGTTTGTTCAGTAGTCTCATCAGATTTAGATTTGTCATGCTCATGACAGTTATAATAGTGAGGTTTGTAAAGTTGTTTACCATAGATAAATTCCCCTACAAGGTTAGTAAAATAAGAGGGAATACCCTGAGTTTCTCAGCCTCAACCTCTGTCGATATTCCCCTCACTGAGGACTGTAACAGCTGAGCAACCTCCCTCCCTCTCTCCCTCAATTCACAGGGCTTAATTGGCATGGGAAACATATGTAGAATAAAGCCTTCCCCCCAACTGGGATGTGTAGCATAAAGCCCCCCAACTGGGATGTGTAGAATGAAGCTCCACCCCCCCCCCCTACTGGGATGTGTAGAATGAAGCTCCACCCCCCCCCCAACTGGGATGTGTAGAATAAAGCTCCCCCCCAATGGGATGTGTAGAATAAAGCTCCCCCAAATGGGATGTGTAGAATAAAGCTCCCCCAAATGGGATGTGTAGAATAAAGCTCCCCCCAAATGGGATGTGTAGAATAAAGCTCCCCCAAATGGGATGTGTAGAATAAAGCACCCCCAACTGGGATGTGTAGAATAAAGTTCCCCGAACTGGGATGTGTAGAATAAAGCTCCCCCAACTGGGATGTGTAGAATAAAGCTCCCCCCCAACTGGGATGTGTAGAATAAAGCTCCCCCAACTGGGATGTGTAGAATAAAGCACCCCCAACTGGGATGTGTAGAATAAAGCTCCCTCCCAACTGGGATGTGTAGAATAAAGCTCCCCCAACAGGGATGTGTAGAATAAAGCTCCCCCAACTGGGATGTGTAGAATAAAGCTCCCCCCAACTGGGATGTGTAGAATAAAGCTCCCCCAACTGGGATGTGTAGAATAAAGCTCCACCCACCCCCAACTGGGATGTGTAGAATAAAGCTCCACCCCTCCCCCTAACTGGGATGTGTAGAATAAAGCTCCCCCAAATGGGATGTGTAGAATAAAGCCCCCCAAATGGGATGTGTAGAATAAAGCTCCCCCAAATGGGATGTGTAGAATAAAGCTCCCCCAAATGGGATGTGTAGAATAAAGTTCCCCCAACTGGGATGTGTAGAATAAAGCTCCCCCCCAACTGGGATGTGTAGAATAAAGCTCCCCCCAACTGGGATGTGTAGAATAAAGCTCCCCCAACTGGGATGTGTAGAATAAAGCTCCCCCAACTGGGATGTGTAGAATAAAGCTCCCCCTAATCTGGGATGTGTAGAATAAAGCTCCCCCCCAACTGGGATGTGTAGAATAAAGCTCCCCCGATCTGGGATGTGTAGAATAAAGCTCCACCCACCCCCAACTGGGATGTGTAGAATAAAGCTCCCCCAACTGGGATGTGTAGAATAAAGCTCCCCCAACTGGGATGTGTAGAATAAAGCTCCCCCAACTGGGATGTGTAGAATAAAGCTCCCCCAACTGGGATGTGTAGAATAAAGCTCCCCCAACTGGGATGTGTAGAATAAAGCTCCCCCCCCAACTGGGATGTGTAGAATAAAGCTCCCCCAACAGGGATGTGTAGAATAAAGCTCCCCCAACTGGGATGTGTAGAATAAAGCTCCCCCAACTGGGATGTGTAGAATAAAGCTCCCCCAACTGGGATGTGTAGAATAAAGCTCCACCCACCCCCAACTGGGATGTGTAGAATAAAGCTCCACCCACCCCCAACTGGGATGTGTAGAATAAAGCTCCACCCCCTCCCCCTAACTGGGATGTGTAGAATAAAGCTCCCCCAACTGGGATGTGTAGAATAAAGCTCCACCACCTCCCCCTAACTGGGATGTGTAGAATAAAGCTCCCCCAACTGGGATGTGTAGAATAAAGCTCCCCCCACCCCCCAACTGGGATGTGTAGAATGAAGCTCCCCGCCCCCAACTGGGATGTGTAGAATAAAGCTCCCCCGCCCCCCCAACTGGGATGTGTAGAATGAAGCTCCCCCCCCCCCAACTGGGATGTGTAGAATGAAGCTCCCCCGCCCCCAACTGGGATGTGTAGAATGAAGCTCCACCCCCAACTGGGATGTGTAGAATAAAGCTCCCCCCCCCCAACTGGGATGTTAGAATAAAGCTCCCCCAACTGGGATGTGTAGAATGAAGATCCCCCAGTCCCCCCCAACTGGGAAGTGTAGAATGAAGCTCCACCCACCCCCCAACTGGGATGTGTTGAATAAAGCTCCCCCAACTGGGATGTGAAGAATAAAGCTCCACCCACCCCCAACTGGGATGTGTAGAATAAAGCTCCACCCCTCCCCCTAACTGGGATGTGTAGAATAAAGCTCCCCCAACTGGGATGTGTAGAATAAAGCTCCCCCCAACTGGGATGTGTAGAATAAAGCTCCCCCACCCCCCAACTGGGATGTGTAGAATGAAGCTCCCCCGCCCCCAACTGGGATGTGTAGAATAAAGCTCCCCCGCCCCCCCAACTGGGATGTGTAGAATGAAGCTCCCCCACCCCCCCAACTGGGATGTGTAGAATGAAGCTCCACCCCACCCCCAACTGGGATGTGTAGAATAAAGCTCCCCCAACTGGGATGTTAGAATAAAGCTCCCCCAACTGGGATGTGTAGAATGAAGCTCCCCCAGCCCCCCCCAACTGGGAAGTGTAGAATGAAGCTCCACCCACCCCCCAAATGGGATGTGTTGAATAAAGCTCCCCCAACTGGGATGTGTAGAATAAAGCTCCACCCCTCCCCCCTAACTGGGATGTGTAGAATAAAGCTCCCCCAACTGGGATGTGTAGAATAAAGCTCCCCCCCAACTGGGATGTGTAGAATAAAGCTCCCCCACCCAACTGGGATGTGTAGAATAAAGCTCCCCCACCCCCCCAACTGGGATGTGTAGAATGAAGCTCCCCCCCCCCCCCAACTGGGAAGTGTAGAATGAAGCTCCACCCACCCCCCCAACTGGGATGTGTTGAATAAAGCTCCCCCAACTGGGATGTGTAGAATAAAGCTCCACCCACCCCCAACTGGGATGTGTAGAATAAAGCTCCACCCCCTCCCCCTAACTGGGATGTGTAGAATAAAGCTCCCCCAACTGGAATGTGTAGAATAAAGCTCCCCCAACTGGGATGTGTAGAATAAAGCTCCCCCACCCCCCAACTGGGATGTGAAGAATGAAGCTCCCCCGCCCCCAACTGGGATGTGTAGAATAAAGCCCCCAACTGGGATGTGTAGAATAAAGCTCCCCCCAACTGGGATGTGTAGAATAAAGCTCCCCCAACTGGGATGTGTAGAATAAAGCTCCACCCACCCCCCAACTGGGATGTGTAGAATAAAGCTCCCCCAACTGGGATGTGTAGAATAAAGCCCCCCAACTGGGATGTGTAGAATAAAGCTCCCCCCCAACTGGGATGTGTAGAATAAAGCTCCCCCAACTGGGATGTGTAGAATAAAGCTCCCCCAAATGGGATGTGTAGAATAAAGCTCCCCCAACTGGGATGTGTAGAATAAAGCTCCCCCAACTGGGATGTGTAGAATAAAGCTCCCCCGCCAACTGGGATGTGTAGAATAAAGCTCCCCCCCCCCCAACTGGGATGTGAAGAATGAAGCTCCCCCGCCCCCAACTGGGATGTGTAGAATAAAGCCCCCCCAACTGGGATGTGTAGAATAAAGCTCCCCCCAACTGGGATGTGTAGAATAAAGCTCCCCCAACTGGGATGTGTAGAATAAAGCTCCACCCACCCCCCAACTGGGATGTGTAGAATAAAGCCCCCCCAACTGGGATGTGTAGAATAAAGCTCCCCCCAACTGGGATGTGTAGAATAAAGCTCCCCCAACTGGGATGTGTAGAATAAAGCTCCCCCAAATGGGATGTGTAGAATAAAGCTCCCCCCAACTGGGATGTGTAGAATAAAGCTCCCCCAACTGGGATGTGTAGAATAAAGCTCCCCCCCGCCAACTGGGATGTGTAGAATAAAGCTCCCCCCCAACTGGGATGTGTAGAATAAAGCTCCCCCCCAACTGGGATGTGTAGAATAAAGCTCCCCCAACTGGGATGTGTAGAATAAAGCTCCCCCCCCAACTGGGATGTGTAGAATAAAGCTCCCCCCCCAACTGGGATGTGTAGAATAAAGCTCCACCCACCCCCAACTGGGATGTGTAGAATAAAGCTCCCCCAAATGGGATGTGTAGAATAAAGCTCCCCCAAATGGGATGTGTAGAATAAAACTCCCCCAAATGGGATGTGTAGAATAAAGCTCCCCCAAATGGGATGTGTAGAATAAAGCTCCCCCAACTGGGATGTGTAGAATAAAGCTCCCCCAACTGGGATGTGTAGAATAAAGCTCCCCCAACTGGGATGTGTAGAATAAAGCTCCCCCCCAACTGGGATGTGTAGAATAAAGCTCCACCCCCCCCCCAACTGGGATGTGTAGAATAAAGCTCCCCCAAATGGGATGTGTAGAATAAAGCTCCCCCAAATGGGATGTGTAGAATAAAGCTCCCCCCAAATGGGATGTGTAGAATAAAGCTCCCCCCAACTGGGATGTGTAGAATAAAGCTCCCCCAACTGGGATGTGTAGAATAAAGCTCCCCCCCAACTGGGATGTGTAGAATAAAGCTCCCCCCCAACTGGGATGTGTAGAATAAAGCTCCCCCAACTGGGATGTGTAGAATAAAGCTCCCCCAACTGGGATGTGTAGAATAAAGCTCCCCCAACTGGGATGTGTAGAATAAAGCTCCCCCCCAACTGGGATGTGTAGAATAAAGCTCCCCCAACTGGGATGTGTAGAATAAAGCTCCCCCCCAACTGGGATGTGTAGAATAAAGCTCCCCCAACTGGGATGTGTAGAATAAAGCTCCCCCCCCAACTGGGATGTGTAGAATAAAGCTCCCCCCCAACTGGGATGTGTAGAATAAAGCCCCCCCCAACTGGGATGTGTAGAATAAAGCTCCCCCAACTGGGATGTGTAGAATAAAGCTCCCCCCATCTGGGATGTGTAGAATAAAGCTCCACCCACCCCCAACTGGGATGTGTAGAATAAAGCTCTCCCCCAACTGGGATGTGTAGAATAAAGCTCCCCCAACTGGGATGTGTAGAATAAAGCTCCCCCAACTGGGATGTGTAGAATAAAGCTCCCCCAACTGGGATGTGTAGAATAAAGCTCCCCCAACTGGGATGTGTAGAATAAAGCTCCCCCCAACTGGGATGTGTAGAATAAAGCTCCCCCCAACTGGGATGTGTAGAATAAAGCTCCCCCAACAGAGATGTGTAGAATAAAGCTCCCCCAACTGGGATGTGTAGAATAAAGCTCCCCCAACTGGGATGTGTAGAATAAAGCTCCCCTAACTGGGATGTGTAGAATAAAGCTCCACCCACCCCCAACTGGGATGTGTAGAATAAAGCTCCACCCCCTCCCCCTAACTGGGATGTGTAGAATAAAGCTCCCCCCAACTGGGATGTGTAGAATAAAGGTCCACCACCTCCCCTAACTGGGATGTGTAGAATAAAGCTCCCCCCAACTGGGATGTGTAGAATAAAGCTCCCCCACCCCCCCAACTGGGATGTGTAGAATGAAGCTCCCCCGCCCCCAACTGGGATGTGTAGAATAAAGCTCCCCCGCCCCCCCAACTGGGATGTGTAGAATGAAGCTCCCCCACCCCCCAACTGGGATGTATAGAATGAAGCTCCCCACCCCCAACTGGGATGTGTAGAATGAAGCTCCACCCCCCCAACTGGGATGTGTAGAATAAAGCTCCCCCCAACTGGGATGTTAGAATAAAGCACCCCCAACTGGGATGTGTAGAATAAAGCTCCCCCAACTGGGATGTGTAGAATAAAGCTCCCCCCAACTGGGATGTGTAGAATAAAGCTCCCCCAACTGGGATGTGTAGAATAAAGCTCCCCCCAACTGGGATGTGTAGAATAAAGCTCCCCCAACAGGGATGTGTAGAATAAAGCTCCCCCCAACTGGGATGTGTAGAATAAAGCTCCCCCAACTGGGATGTGTAGAATAAAGCTCCCCCAACTGGGATGTGTAGAATAAAGCTCCACCCACCCCCAACTGGGATGTGTAGAATAAAGCTCCACCCCCCCCTAACTGGGATGTGTAGAATAAAGCTCCCCCCAACTGGGATGTGTAGAATAAAGCTCCACCACCTCCCCCTAACTGGGATGTGTAGAATAAAGCTCCCCCAACTGGGATGTGTAGAATAAAGCTCCCCCACCCCCCCAACTGGGATGTGTAGAATGAAGCTCCCCGCCCCCAACTGGGATGTGTAGAATGAAGCTCCCCCGCCCCCAACTGGGATGTGTAGAATGAAGCTCCCCCCCCCCCCAACTGGGATGTGTAGAATAAAGCTCCTCCCCCCAACTGGGATGTTAGAATAAAGCCCCCCCAACTGGGATGTGTAGAATAAAGCTCCCCCCCAACTGGGATGTGTAGAATGAAGCTCCCCACCCCCCCCAACTGGGAAGTGTAGAATGAAGCTCCACCCACCCCCCAACTGGGATGTGTTGAATAAAGCTCCCCCAACTGGGATGTGTAGAATAAAGCTCCACCCACCCCCAACTGGGATGTGTAGAATAAAGCTCCACCACCTCCCCCTAACTGGGATGTGTAGAATAAAGCTCCCCCAACTGGGATGTGTAGAATAAAGCTCCCCCAACTGGGATGTGTAGAATAAAGCTCCCCCCACCCCCCCAACTGGGATGTGTAGAATGAAGCTCCCCGCCCCCAACTGGGATGTGTAGAATAAAGCTCCCTCCCCCAACTGGGATGTGTAGGATAAAGCTCCACCCCCCAATAAAGCTCCCCCAACTGGGATGTTAGAATAAAGCTCCAACCCCCAACTGGGATGTGTAGAATAAAGCTCCAACCCCCAACTGGGATGTGTAGAATAAAGCTCCCCCAACTGGGATGTTAGAATAAAGCTCCCCCCCCAACTGGGATGTGTAGAATAAAGCTCTCCCCCAACTGGGATGTGTAGAATAAAGCTCCCCCCCCCCCAACTGGGATGTGTAGAATAAAGCTCCCCCCAACTGTGATGTGTAGAATAAAGCTCCCCCAACCCCCAACTTGGATGTGTAGAATGAAGCTCCCCCACCCCCCAACTGGGATGTGTAGAATGAAGCTCCCCCGCCCCCAACTGGGATGTGTAGAATGAAGCTCCACCCCCCCAACTGGGATGTGTAGAATAAAGCTCCCCCCCAACTGGGATGTTAGAATAAAGCCCCCAACTGGGATGTGTAGAATAAAGCTCCCCCAACTGGGATGTGTAGAATGAAGCTCCCCGCCCCCCAACTGGGAAGTGTAGAATGAAGCTCCACCAACCCCCCAACTGGGATGTGTTGAATAAAGCTCCCCCAACTGGGATGTGTAGAATAAAGCTCCACCCCCCCCTAACTGGGATGTGTAGAATAAAGCTCCCCCAACTGGGATGTGTAGAATAAAGCTCCCCCAACTGGGATGTGTAGAATAAAGCTCCCCCACCCCCCCAACTGGGATGTGTAGAATGAAGCTCCCCGCCCCCAACTGGGATGTGTAGAATAAAGCTCCCCCGCCACCCCCAACTGGGATGTGTAGAATGAAGCTCCCCCGCCCCCCCAACTGGGATGTGTAGAATAAAGCTCCCCCAACTGGGATGTGTAGGATAAAGCTCCACCACCCCCCAATAAAGCTCCCCCCAACTGGGATGTTAGAATAAAGCTCCACCCCCAACTGGGATGTGTAGAATAAAGTCCCCCAACTGGGATGTTTAGAATAAAGCTCCCCCAACTGGGATGTTAGAATAAAGCTCCCCCCCAACTGGGATGTGTAGAATAAAGCTCTCCCCCAACTGGGATGTGTAGAATAAAGCTCCCCCCCCCCAACTGGGATGTGTAGAATAAAGCTCCCCCCGCCCCCAACTGGGATGTATAGAATAAAGCTCCCCCGCCCCCCAACTGGGATGTGTAGAATAAAGCTCCACCCACCCCCCAACTGGGATGTGTAGAATAAAGCTCCCCCTCCCCCTAACTGGGATGTGTAGAATAAAGCCCCCAACTGGGATGTGTAGAATAAAGCCCCCAACCCCCGCCAACTGGGATGTGTAGAATAAAGCTCCACCCCCAACTGGGATATGTAGAATAAAGTCCCCCCCCCAACTGGGATGTGTAGAATAAAGCCCCCCCCCCCAAACTGGGATGTGTAGAATAAAGCTCCCTCCCAACTGTGATGTGTAGAATAAAGCTCCCCCAACTGGGATGTGTAGAATAAAGCTCCACCCCCCACCTGGGATGTGTAGAAAAAGCCCCCCACCTGGGATGTGTAGAAAAAAGCCCCCCAAACTGGGATGTGTAGAATAAAGCTCCCCCTCCAACTGGGATGTGTAGAATAAAGCTCCCCCGACTAAAGTTCCCCCAACTGGGATGTGTAGAATAAAGCTCCCCCCGCCCCCAACTGGGATATGTAGAGTAAAGCTCCACCCCCCAACTGGGATGTTAGAATAACCCCCTCCCAACTGGGATATGTAGAATCAAGCTCCACCCCCAACTGGGATATGTAGAATCAAGCCCCACCCCCAACTGGGATATGTAGAGTCAAGCCCCCAAATGGGATCCATTGAAAAGGTTACCAGTACCACTCTCTAGAATAAAGCTCCACCCACCCCCCAACTGGGATGTGTAGAATAAAGCTCCACCCCTCCCCCTAACTGGGATGTGTAGAATAAAGCCCCCCCCCCAACTGGGATGTGTAGAATAAAGCTCCCCCGCCCCCCAACTGGGATGTGTAGAATAAAGCTCCCCCGCCCCCCAACTGGGATGTGTAGAATAAAGCTCCACCCGCCCCCCAACTGGGATGTGTAGAATAAAGCCCCCAACTGGGATGTGTAGAATAAAGCCCCCAACCCCCGCCAACTGGGATGTGTAGAATAAAGCTCCACCCCCAACTGGGATATGTAGAATGAAGCCCCCAACTGGGATGTGTAGAATAAAGCCCCCAACTGGGATGTGTAGAATTAAACCCCCCCAACTGGGATGTGTAGAATAAAGCTCCCCCAACTGGGATGTGTAGAATAAAGCTCCCCCGCCCCCAACTGGGATGTGTAGAATAAAGCTCCCCCGCCCCCAACTGGGATGTGTAGAATAAAGCTCCACCCACCCCCAACTGGGATGTGTAGAATAAAGCCCCCCAACTGGGATGTGTAGAATAAAGCCCCCAACCCCCGCCAACTGGGATGTGCAGAATAAAGCTCCACCCCCAACTGGGATATGTAGAATAAAGCTCCCCCAACTGGGATATGTAGAATAAAGCTCCCCCAACTGGGATATGTAGAATAAAGCTCCCCCCAACTGGGAAGTGTAGAATAAAGCTCCAACCCCCAACTGGGATATGTAGAATAAAGCTCCCCCAACTGGGATGTGTAGAATAAAGCTCCAACCCCAACTGGGATGTGTAGAATAAAGCTCCCCCAACTGGGATGTGTAGAATAAAGCTCCCCCCCAACTGGGATGTGTAGAATAAAGCTCCCCCGCCCCCCAACTGGGATGTGTAGAATGAAGCTCCCCACCCCCAACTGGGATGTGTAGAATGAAGCTCCACCCCCCCAACTGGGATGTGTAGAATAAAGCTCCCCCCAACTGGGATGTTAGAATAAAGCCCCCCCCAACTGGGATGTGTAGAATAAAGCTCCCCCAACTGGGATGTGTAGAATAAAGCTCCCCCAACTGGGATGTGTAGAATAAAGCTCCCCCAACTGGGATGTGTAGAATAAAGCTCCCCCAACTGGGATGTGTAGAATAAAGCTCCCCCAACTGGGATGTGTAGAATAAAGCTCCCCCAACTGGGATGTGTAGAATAAAGCTCCCCCAACTGGAATGTGTAGAATAAAGCTCCCCCAACTGGGATGTGTAGAATAAAGCTCCACCCCCCCCCTAACTGGGATGTGTAGAATAAAGCTCCCCCCCAACTGGGATGTGTAGAATAAAGCTCCCCCAACTGGGATGTGTAGAATAAAGCTCCACCACCTCCCCCTAACTGGGATGTGTAGAATAAAGCTCCCCCCAACTGGGATGTGTAGAATAAAGCTCCCCCACCCCCAACTGGGATGTGTAGAATGAAGCTCCCCCCGCCCCCAACTGGGATGTGTAGAATAAAGCTCCCCCGCCCCCAACTGGGATGTGTAGAATGAAGCTCCACCCCCCCCAACTGGGATGTGTAGAATAAAGCTCCCCCCAACTGGGATGTTAGAATAAAGCCCCCCAACTGGGATGTGTAGAATAAAGCTCACCCCCCCCCCCAACTGGGATGTGTAGAATGAAGCTCCCCCCGCCCCCCAACTGGGAAGTGTAGAATGAAGCTCCACCAACCCCCCAACTGGGATGTGTTGAATAAAGCTCCCCCCAACTGGGATGTGTAGAATAAAGCTCCACCCACCCCCAACTGGGATGTGTAGAATAAAGCTCCACCCCTCCCCCTAACTGGGATGTGTAGAATAAAGCTCCCCCCAACTGGGATGTGTAGAATAAAGCCCCCCCAACTGGGATGTGTAGAATAAAGCTCCCCCCACCCCCCAACTGGGATGTGTAGAATGAAGCTCCCCCAACTGGGATGTGTAGAATAAAGCTCCCCCGCCCCCCAACTGGGATGTGTAGAATAAAGCTCCCCCGCCCCCCCCCAACTGGGATGTGTAGAATAAAGCTCCACCCGCCCCCCAACTGGGATGTGTAGAATAAAGCCCCCAACTGGGATGTGTAGAATAAAGCCCCCAACCCCCGCCAACTGGGATGTGTAGAATAAAGCTCCACCCCCAACTGGGATATGTAGAATAAAGCTCCCCCAACTGGGATGTGTAGAATAAAGCCCCCAACTGGGATGTGTAGAATAAAGCCCCCAACCCCGCCAACTGGGATGTGTAGAATAAAGCTCCACCCCCAACTGGGATATGTAGAATAAAGTCCCCCCCCCCAACTGGGATGTGTAGAATTAACCCCCCCCCCCAACTGGGATGTGTAGAATAAAGCTCCCCCAACTGGGATGTGTAGAATAAAGCTCCCCCGCCCCCCCAACTGGTATGTGTAGAATAAAGCTCCCCCGCCCCCCAACTGGGATGTGTAGAATAAAGCTCCACCCACCCCCAACTGGGATGTGTAGAATAAAGCCCCCAACTGGGATGTGTAGAATAAAGCCCCCAACCCCCCGCCAACTGGGATGTGCAGAATAAAGCTCCACCCCCAACTGGGATATGTAGAATAAAGCTCCCCCAACTGGGATGTGTAGAATAAAGCTCCCTCCCAACTGTGATGTGTAGAATAAAGCTCCCCCAACTGGGATGTGTAGAAAAAGCCCCCCCAAACTGGGATGTGTAGAATAAAGCTCCCTCCCAACTGTGATGTGTAGAATAAAGCTCCCCCAACTGGGATGTGTAGAATAAAGCTCCACCCCCCACCTGGGATGTGTAGAAAAAAGCCCCCCACCTGGGATGTGTAGAAAAAGCCCTCCCCCAAACTGGGATGTGTAGAATAAAGCTCCCCTCCAACTGGGATGTGTAGAATAAAGCTCCCCCCGACTAAAGTTCCCCCAACTGGGATGTGTAGAATAAAGCTCCCCCCGCCCCCAACTGGGATGTGTAGAGTAAAGCTCCACCCCCCAACTGGGATGTTAGAATAACCCCCTCCCAACTGGGATATGTAGAATCAAGCTCCACCCCCAACTGGGATATGTAGAATCAAGCCCCACCCCCAACTGGGATATGTAGAGTCAAGCCCCCCAAATGGGATCCATTGAAAAGGTTACCAGTACCACTCTCTAGAATAAAGCTCCACCCACCCCCAACTGGGATGTGTAGAATAAAGCTCCACCCCCTCCCCCTAACTGGGATGTGTAGAATAAAGCCCCCCCCAACTGGGATGTGTAGAATAAAGCTCCCCCCCCCCCAACTGGGATGTGTAGAATAAAGCTCCCCCGCCCCCCAACTGGGATGTGTAGAATAAAGCTCCACCCGCCCCCCAACTGGGATGTGTAGAATAAAGCCCCAACTGGGATGTGTAGAATAAAGCCCCCAACCCCCGCCAACTGGGATGTGTAGAATAAAGCTCCACCCCCAACTGGGATATGTAGAATAAAGCTCCCCCAACTGGGATGTGTAGAATAAAGCCCCCAACTGGGATGTGTAGAATAAAGCCCCCAACCCCCGCCAACTGGGATGTGTAGAATAAAGCTCCACCCCCAACTGGGATATGTAGAATAAAGTCCCCCCCAACTGGGATGTGTAGAATTAAACCCCCCAACTGGGATGTGTAGAATAAAGCTCCCCCCCAACTGGGATGTGTAGAATAAAGCTCCCCCGCCCCCAACTGGGATGTGTAGAATAAAGCTCCCCCCCCCCCAACTGGGATGTGTAGAATAAAGCTCCACCCACCCCCCAACTGGGATGTGTAGAATAAAGCCCCCAACTGGGATGTGTAGAATAAAGCCCCCAACCCCCGCCAACTGGGATGTGCAGAATAAAGCTCCACCCCCAACTGGGATATGTAGAATAAAGCTCCCCCCCAACTGGGATATGTAGAATAAAGCTCCCCCAACTGGGATATGTAGAATAAAGCTCCCCCCCAACTGGGAAGTGTAGAATAAAGCTCCAACCCCCAACTGGGATATGTAGAATAAAGCTCCCCCAACTGGGATGTGTAGAATAAAGCTCCAACCCCCAACTGGGATGTGTAGAATAAAGCTCCCCCAACTGGGATGTGTAGAATAAAGCTCCCCCCAACTGGGATGTGTAGAATAAAGCTCCACCCACCCCCAACTGGGATGTGTAGAATAAAGCTCCACCCCCCCCCTAACTGGGATGTGTAGAATAAAGCTCCCCCAACTGGGATGTGTAGAATAAAGCTCCACCACCTCCCCTAACTGGGATGTGTAGAATAAAGCTCCCCCAACTGGGATGTGTAGAATAAAGCTCCCCCACCCCCCAACTGGGATGTGTAGAATGAAGCTCCCCGCCCCCAACTGGGATGTGTAGAATAAAGCTCCCCCGCCACCCCCAACTGGGATGTGTAGAATGAAGCTCCCCCGCCCCCCAACTGGGATGTGTAGAATAAAGCTCCCCCCCCAACTGGGATGTGTAGGATAAAGCTCCACCACCCCCCCAATAAAGCTCCCCCCCAACTGGGATGTTAGAATAAAGCTCCACCCCCAACTGGGATGTGTAGAATAAAGTCCCCCCCAACTGGGATGTTTAGAATAAAGCTCCCCCAACTGGGATGTTAGAATAAAGCTCCCCCAACTGGGATGTGTAGAATAAAGCTCTCCCCCAACTGGGATGTGTAGAATAAAGCTCCCCCCGCCCCCCAACTGGGATGTGTAGAATAAAGCTCCCCCGCCCCCCAACTGGGATGTATAGAATAAAGCTCCCCCGCCCCCAACTGGGATGTGTAGAATAAAGCTCCACCCACCCCCCAACTGGGATGTGTAGAATAAAGCTCCACCCCCTCCCCCTAACTGGGATGTGTAGAATAAAGCCCCCAACTGGGATGTGTAGAATAAAGCCCCCAACCCCCGCCAACTGGGATGTGTAGAATAAAGCTCCACCCCCCAACTGGGATATGTAGAATAAAGTCCCCCCCAACTGGGATGTGTAGAATAAAGCCCCCCCAAACTGGGATGTGTAGAATAAAGCTCCCTCCCAACTGTGATGTGTAGAATAAAGCTCCCCCAACTGGGATGTGTAGAATAAAGCTCCACCCCCCACCTGGGATGTGTAGAAAAAGCCCCCCACCTGGGATGTGTAGAAAAAGCCCCCCCAAACTGGGATGTGTAGAATAAAGCTCCCCTCCAACTGGGATGTGTAGAATAAAGCTCCCCCCGACTAAAGTTCCCCCAACTGGGATGTGTAGAATAAAGCTCCCCCGCCCCCAACTGGGATATGTAGAGTAAAGCTCCACCCCCAACTGGGATGTTAGAATAACCCCCCTCCCAACTGGGATATGTAGAATCAAGCTCCACCCCCAACTGGGATATGTAGAATCAAGCCCCACCCCCAACTGGGATATGTAGAGTCAAGCCCCCAAATGGGATCCATTGAAAAGGTTACCAGTACCACTCTCTAGAATAAAGCTCCACCCACCCCCCAACTGGGATGTGTAGAATAAAGCTCCACCCCTCCCCCTAACTGGGATGTGTAGAATAAAGCCCCCCAACTGGGATGTGTAGAATAAAGCTCCCCCGCCCCCAACTGGGATGTGTAGAATAAAGCTCCCCCCGCCCCCCCCCAACTGGGATGTGTAGAATAAAGCTCCACCCGCCCCCCAACTGGGATGTGTAGAATAAAGCCCCCAACTGGGATGTGTAGAATAAAGCCCCAACCCCCGCCAACTGGGATGTGTAGAATAAAGCTCCACCCCCAACTGGGATATGTAGAATGAAGCTCCCCCAACTGGGATGTGTAGAATAAAGCCCCCAACTGGGATGTGTAGAATTAAACCCCCCCCCAACTGGGATGTGTAGAATAAAGCTCCCCCCCAACTGGGATGTGTAGAATAAAGCTCCCCCGCCCCCAACTGGGATGTGTAGAATAAAGCTCCCCCCGCCCCCCCAACTGGGATGTGTAGAATAAAGCTCCACCCACCCCCAACTGGGATGTGTAGAATAAAGCCCCAACTGGGATGTGTAGAATAAAGCCCCCAACCCCCCGCCAACTGGGATGTGCAGAATAAAGCTCCACCCCCAACTGGGATATGTAGAATAAAGCTCCCCCCAACTGGGATATGTAGAATAAAGCTCCCCCAACTGGGATATGTAGAATAAAGCTCCCCCCAACTGGGAAGTGTAGAATAAAGCTCCAACCCCCAACTGGGATATGTAGAATAAAGCTCCCCCAACTGGGATGTGTAGAATAAAGCTCCAACCCCCAACTGGGATGTGTAGAATAAAGCTCCCCCAACTGGGATGTGTAGAATAAAGCTCCCCCAACTGGGATGTGTAGAATAAAGCTCCCCCGCCCCCCAACTGGGATGTGTAGAATGAAGCTCCCCACCCCCAACTGGGATGTGTAGAATGAAGCTCCACCCCCCCCCCAACTGGGATGTGTAGAATAAAGCTCCCCCAACTGGGATGTTAGAATAAAGCCCCCAACTGGGATGTGTAGAATAAAGCTCCCCCAACTGGGATGTGTAGAATAAAGCTCCCCCAACTGGGATGTGTAGAATAAAGCTCCCCCCAACTGGGATGTGTAGAATAAAGCTCCCCCAACTGGGATGTGTAGAATAAAGCTCCCCCCAACTGGGATGTGTAGAATAAAGCTCCCCCAACTGGGATGTGTAGAATAAAGCTCCCCCAACTGGGATGTGTAGAATAAAGCTCCCCCAACTGGGATGTGTAGAATAAAGCTCCACCCCCTCCCCCTAACTGGGATGTGTAGAATAAAGCTCCCCCAACTGGGATGTGTAGAATAAAGCTCCCCCCAACTGGGATGTGTAGAATAAAGCTCCACCACCTCCCCCTAACTGGGATGTGTAGAATAAAGCTCCCCCAACTGGGATGTGTAGAATAAAGCTCCCCCACCCCCAACTGGGATGTGTAGAATGAAGCTCCCCCCGCCCCCAACTGGGATGTGTAGAATAAAGCTCCCCCGCCCCCCCCAACTGGGATGTGTAGAATGAAGCTCCACCCCCCAACTGGGATGTGTAGAATAAAGCTCCCCCCAACTGGGATGTTAGAATAAAGCCCCCCAACTGGGATGTGTAGAATAAAGCTCCCCCAACTGGGATGTGTAGAATGAAGCTCCCCCGCCCCCAACTGGGAAGTGTAGAATGAAGCTCCACCAACCCCCCCAACTGGGATGTGTTGAATAAAGCTCCCCCAACTGGGATGTGTAGAATAAAGCTCCACCCACCCCCAACTGGGATGTGTAGAATAAAGCTCCACCCCTCCCCCTAACTGGGATGTGTAGAATAAAGCTCCCCCAACTGGGATGTGTAGAATAAAGCTCCCCCAACTGGGATGTGTAGAATAAAGCTCCCCCACCCCCCCCCCCCCCAACTGGGATGTGTAGAATAAAGCTCCCCCCCCCCCCCAACTGGGATGTGTAGAATAAAGCTCCCCCGCCCCCCAACTGGGATGTGTAGAATAAAGCTCCACCCACCCCCCAACTGGGATGTGTAGAATAAAGCCCCCAACTGGGATGTGTAGAATAAAGCCCCCAACCCCCGCCAACTGGGATGTGCAGAATAAAGCTCCCCCCCCAACTGGGATATGTAGAATAAAGCCCCCAACTGGGATATGTAGAATAAAGCTCCCCCAACTGGGATATGTAGAATAAAGCTCCCCCCAACTGGGAAGTGTAGAATAAAGCTCCAACCCCCAACTGGGATATGTAGAATAAAGCTCCCCCAACTGGGATGTGTAGAATAAAGCTCCAACCCCAACTGGGATGTGTAGAAAAAGCCCCCCAAACTGGGATGTGTAGAATAAAGCTCCCCCAACTGTGATGTGTAGAATAAAGCTCCCCCAACTGGGATGTGTAGAATAAAGCTCCACCCCCCACCTGGGATGTGTAGAAAAAAGCCCCCCACCTGGGATGTGTAGAAAAAGCCCCCCCAAACTGGGATGTGTAGAATAAAGCTCCCCTCCAACTGGGATGTGTAGAATAAGGTCCCCCCGACTAAAGTTCCCCCAACTGGGATGTGTAGAATAAAGCTCACCCCCGCCCCCCAACTGGGATATGTAGAATCAAGCTCCACCCCCAACTGGGATATGTAGAATCAAGCCCCACCCCCAACTGGGATATGTAGAGTCAAGCCCCCAAATGGGATCCATTGAAAAGGTTACCAGTACCACTCTCTAGAATAAAGCTCCACCCACCCCCAACTGGGATGTGTAGAATAAAGCTCCACCCCTCCCCCTAACTGGGATGTGTAGAATAAAGCCCCCCCCAACTGGGATGTGTAGAATAAAGCTCCCCCGCCCCCCAACTGGGATGTGTAGAATAAAGCTCCACCCGCCCCCCAACTGGGATGTGTAGAATAAAGCCCCAACTGGGATGTGTAGAATAAAGCCCCCAACCCCCGCCAACTGGGATGTGTAGAATAAAGCTCCACCCCCAACTGGGATATGTAGAATAAAGCTCCCCCAACTGGGATGTGTAGAATAAAGCCCCCAACTGGGATGTGTAGAATAAAGCCCCCAACCCCCCGCCAACTGGGATGTGTAGAATAAAGCTCCACCCCCAACTGAGATATGTAGAATAAAGTCCCCCCCCCAACTGGGATGTGTAGAATTAAACCCCTCCCCCAACTGGGATGTGTAGAATAAAGCTCCCCCAACTGGGATGTGTAGAATAAAGCTCCCCCGCCCCCCAACTGGTATGTGTAGAATAAAGCTCCCCCGCCCCCCAACTGGGATGTGTAGAATAAAGCTCCACCCACCCCCCAACTGGGATGTGTAGAATAAAGCCCCCAACTGGGATGTGTAGAATAAAGCCCCCAACCCCCGCCAACTGGGATGTGCAGAATAAAGCTCCACCCCCAACTGGGATATGTAGAATAAAGCTCCCCCAACTGGGATGTGTAGAATAAAGCTCCCTCCCAACTGTGATGTGTAGAATAAAGCTCCCCCAACTGGGATGTGTAGAAAAAAGCCCCCCAAACTGGGATGTGTAGAATAAAGCTCCCTCCCAACTGTGATGTGTAGAATAAAGCTCCCCCAACTGGGATGTGTAGAATAAAGCTCCACCCCCCACCTGGGATGTGTAGAAAAAAGCCCCCCCACCTGGGATGTGTAGAAAAAAGCCCTCCCCCCCAAACTGGGATGTGTAGAATAAAGCTCCCCCTCCAACTGGGATGTGTAGAATAAAGCTCCCCCGACTAAAGTTCCCCCAACTGGGATGTGTAGAATAAAGCTCCCCCCGCCCCCCAACTGGGATATGTAGAGTAAAGCTCCACCCCCCAACTGGGATGTTAGAATAACCCCCCTCCCAACTGGGATATGTAGAATCAAGCTCCACCCCCAACTGGGATATGTAGAATCAAGCCCCACCCCCAACTGGGATATGTAGAGTCAAGCCCCCAAATGGGATCCATTGAAAAGGTTACCAGTACCACTCTCTAGAATAAAGCTCCACCCACCCCCAACTGGGATGTGTAGAATAAAGCTCCACCCCCTCCCCCCTAACTGGGATGTGTAGAATAAAGCCCCCCCAACTGGGATGTGTAGAATAAAGCTCCCCCGCCCCCCCCAACTGGGATGTGTAGAATAAAGCTCCCCCGCCCCCCCCAACTGGGATGTGTAGAATAAAGCTCCACCCGCCCCCAACTGGGATGTGTAGAATAAAGCCCCCAACTGGGATGTGTAGAATAAAGCCCCCAACCCCCGCCAACTGGGATGTGTAGAATAAAGCTCCACCCCCAACTGGGATATGTAGAATAAAGCTCCCCCAACTGGGATGTGTAGAATAAAGCCCCCAACTGGGATGTGTAGAATAAAGCCCCCAACCCCCCGCCAACTGGGATGTGTAGAATAAAGCTCCACCCCCAACTGGGATATGTAGAATAAAGTCCCCCCCAACTGGGATGTGTAGAATTAAACCCCCCCAACTGGGATGTGTAGAATAAAGCTCCCCCAACTGGGATGTGTAGAATAAAGCTCCCCCGCCCCCAACTGGGATGTGTAGAATAAAGCTCCCCCGCCCCCAACTGGGATGTGTAGAATAAAGCTCCACCCACCCCCAACTGGGATGTGTAGAATAAAGCCCCCAACTGGGATGTGTAGAATAAAGCCCCCAACCCCCCGCCAACTGGGATGTGCAGAATAAAGCTCCACCCCCAACTGGGATATGTAGAATAAAGCTCCCCCAACTGGGATATGTAGAATAAAGCTCCCCCAACTGGGATATGTAGAATAAAGCTCCCCCAACTGGGAAGTGTAGAATAAAGCTCCAACCCCCAACTGGGATATGTAGAATAAAGCTCCCCCAACTGGGATGTGTAGAATAAAGCTCCAACCCCCAACTGGGATGTGTAGAATAAAGCTCCCCCAACTGGGATGTGTAGAATAAAGCTCCCCCCAACTGGGATGTGTAGAATAAAGCTCCACCCACCCCCAACTGGGATGTGTAGAATAAAGCTCCACCCCTCCCCCTAACTGGGATGTGTAGAATAAAGCTCCCCCAACTGGGATGTGTAGAATAAAGCTCCACCACCTCCCCCTAACTGGGATGTGTAGAATAAAGCTCCCCCAACTGGGATGTGTAGAATAAAGCTCCCCCACCCCCCAACTGGGATGTGTAGAATGAAGCTCCCCCGCCCCCAACTGGGATGTGTAGAATAAAGCTCCCCCGCCCCCCCCAACTGGGATGTGTAGAATGAAGCTCCCCCACCCCCCCCAACTGGGATGTATAGAATGAAGCTCCCCACCCCCAACTGGGATGTGTAGAATGAAGCTCCACCCCCCAACTGGGATGTGTAGAATAAAGCTCCCCCCCAACTGGGATGTTAGAATAAAGCCCCCAACTGGGATGTGTAGAATAAAGCTCCCCCAACTGGGATGTGTAGAATAAAGCTCCCCCAACTGGGATGTGTAGAATAAAGCTCCCCCAACTGGGATGTGTAGAATAAAGCTCCCCCAACTGGGATGTGTAGAATAAAGCTCCCCCAACTGGGATGTGTAGAATAAAGCTCCCCCAACTGGGATGTGTAGAATAAAGCTCCCCCCCCCCCAACTGGGATGTGTAGAATGAAGCTCCCCCGCCCCCAACTGGGATGTGTAGAATAAAGCTCCCCCGCCCCCAACTGGGATGTGTAGAATGAAGCTCCCCCACCCCCCAACTGGGATGTATAGAATGAAGCTCCCCACCCCCAACTGGGATGTGTAGAATGAAGCTCCACCCCCAACTGGGATGTGTAGAATAAAGCTCCCCCAACTGGGATGTTAGAATAAAGCCCCCCAACTGGGATGTGTAGAATAAAGCTCCCCCAACTGGGATGTGTAGAATAAAGCTCCCCCAACTGGGATGTGTAGAATAAAGCTCCCCCCCAACTGGGATGTGTAGAATAAAGCTCCCCCAACTGGGATGTGTAGAATAAAGCTCCCCCAACAGGGATGTGTAGAATAAAGCTCCCCCAACTGGGATGTGTAGAATAAAGCTCCCCCAACTGGGATGTGTAGAATAAAGCTCCCCCAACTGGGATGTGTAGAATAAAGCTCCACCCACCCCCAACTGGGATGTGTAGAATAAAGCTCCACCCCCTCCCCCTAACTGGGATGTGTAGAATAAAGCTCCCCCAACTGGGATGTGTAGAATAAAGCTCCACCACCTCCCTAACTGGGATGTGTAGAATAAAGCTCCCCCCAACTGGGATGTGTAGAATAAAGCTCCCCCCCCCCCAACTGGGATGTGTAGAATGAAGCTCCCCCGCCCCCAACTGGGATGTGTAGAATAAAGCTCCCCCGCCCCCCCCAACTGGGATGTGTAGAATGAAGCTCCCCCCCCCCAACTGGGATGTGTAGAATGAAGCTCAACTGGGATGTGTAGAATGAAGCTCCCCCCCCAACTGGGATGTGTAGAATAAAGCTCCCCCAACTGGGATGTTAGAATAAAGCCCCCCCCCAACTGGGATGTGTAGAATAAAGCTCCCCCCAACTGGGATGTGTAGAATGAAGCTCCCCGCCCCCCCCCCCAACTGGGAAGTGTAGAATGAAGCTCCACCCACCCCCCCCAACTGGGATGTGTTGAATAAAGCCCCCCCCAACTGGGATGTGTAGAATAAAGCTCCACCCACCCCCAACTGGGATGTGTAGAATAAAGCTCCACCCCTCCCCCTAACTGGGATGTGTAGAATAAAGCTCCCCCAACTGGGATGTGTAGAATAAAGCTCCCCCCCAACTGGGATGTGTAGAATAAAGCTCCCCCACCCCCCAACTGGGATGTGTAGAATGAAGCTCCCCCGCCCCCCAACTGGGATGTGTAGAATAAAGCTCCCACCCCAACTGGGATGTGTAGGATAAAGCTCCACCCCCCAATAAAGCTCCCCCAACTGGGATGTTAGAATAAAGCTCCACCCCCAACTGGGATGTGTAGAATAAAGCTCCAACCCCCAACTGGGATGTGTAGAATAAAGCTCCCCCAACTGGGATGTTAGAATAAAGCTCCCCCAACTGGGATGTGTAGAATAAAGCTCTCCCCCAACTGGGATGTGTAGAATAAAGCTCCCCCGCCCCCAACTGGGATGTGTAGAATAAAGCCCCCAACTGGGATGTGTAGAATAAAGCCCCCAACCCCCGCCAACTGGGATATGTAGAATAAAGCTCCCCCCAACTGGGAAGTGTAGAATAAAGCTCCAACCCCCAACTGGGATATGTAGAATAAAGCTCCCCCAACTGGGATGTGTAGAATAAAGCTCCCCCAACTGTGATGTGTAGAATAAAGCTCCCCCAACCCCCCAACTTGGATGTGTAGAATGAAGCTCCCCCCCACCCCCCAACTGGGATGTGTAGAATGAAGCTCCCCCGCCCCCAACTGGGATGTGTAGAATGAAGCTCCACCCCCCAACTGGGATGTGTAGAATAAAGCTCCCCCCAACTGGGATGTTAGAATAAAGCCCCCCCCCCCAACTGGGATGTGTAGAATAAAGCTCCCCCAACTGGGATGTGTAGAATGAAGCTCCCCCGCCCCCCAACTGGGAAGTGTAGAATGAAGCTCCACCAACCCCCCAACTCGGATGTGTTGAATAAAGCTCCCCCAACTGGGATGTGTAGAATAAAGCTCCACCCACCCCCAACTGGGATGTGTAGAATAAAGCTCCACCCCCTCCCCCTAACTGGGATGTGTAGAATAAAGCTCCCCCAACTGGGATGTGTAGAATAAAGCTCCCCCAACTGGGATGTGTACAATAAAGCTCCCCCCACCCCCCAACTGGGATGTGTAGAATGAAGCTCCCCGCCCCCCAACTGGGATGTGTAGAATAAAGCTCCCCCAACTGGGATGTGTAGGATAAAGCTCCACCACCCCCCCAATAAAGCTCCCCCCCAACTGGGATGTTAGAATAAAGCTCCACCCCCAACTGGGATGTGTAGAATAAAGTCCCCCCCCAACTGGGATGTTTAGAATAAAGCTCCCCCAACTGGGATGTTAGAATAAAGCTCCCCCCCAACTGGGATGTGTAGAATAAAGCTCTCCCCCAACTGGGATGTGTAGAATAAAGCTCCCCCGCCCCCAACTGGGATGTGTAGAATAAAGCTCCCCCGCCCCCAACTGGGATGTATAGAATAAAGCTCCCCCGCCCCCCAACTGGGATGTGTAGAATAAAGCTCCACCCACCCCCAACTGGGATGTGTAGAATAAAGCTCCACCCCTCCCCCTAACTGGGATGTGTAGAATAAAGCCCCCAACTGGGATGTGTAGAATAAAGCCCCCAACCCCCGCCAACTGGGATGTGTAGAATAAAGCTCCACCCCCAACTGGGATATGTAGAATAAAGTCCCCCCCCCCCCCCAACTGGGATGTGTAGAATTAAACCCCCCCCAACTGGGATGTGTAGAATAAAGCTCCCCCAACTGGGATGTGTAGAATAAAGCTCCCCCGCCCCCAACTGGGATGTGTAGAATAAAGCTCCCCCCGCCCCCCAACTGGGATGTGTAGAATAAAGCTCCACCCACCCCCCAACTGGGATGTGTAGAATAAAGCCCCCAACTGGGATGTGTAGAATAAAGCCCCCAACCCCCGCCAACTGGGATGTGCAGAATAAAGCTCCACCCCCAACTGGGATATGTAGAATAAAGCTCCCCCCAACTGGGATATGTAGAATAAAGCTCCCCCAACTGGGATATGTAGAATAAAGCTCCCCCCAACTGGGAAGTGTAGAATAAAGCTCCAACCCCAACTGGGATATGTAGAATAAAGCTCCCCCAACTGGGATGTGTAGAATAAAGCTCCAACCCCCAACTGGGATGTGTAGAAAAAGCCCCCCCCAAACTGGGATGTGTAGAATAAAGCCCCCAACTGTGATGTGTAGAATAAAGCTCCCCCAACTGGGATGTGTAGAAAAAAGCCCCCCACCTGGGATGTGTAGAAAAAAGCCCCCCCACCTGGGATGTGTAGAAAAAGCCCCCCCAAACTGGGATGTGTAGAATAAAGCTCCCCCCGACTAAAGTTCCCCCAACTGGGATGTGTAGAATAAAGCTCCCCCGCCCCCCAACTGGGATATGTAGAGTAAAGCTCCACCCCCCAACTGGGATGTTAGAATAACCCCCCCCTCCCAACTGGGATATGTAGAATCAAGCTCCACCCCAACTGGGATATGTAGAATCAAGCCCCACCCCAACTGGGATATGTAGAGTCAAGCCCCCAAATGGGATCCATTGAAAAGGTTACCAGTACCACTCTCTAGAATAAAGCTCCACCCACCCCCAACTGGGATGTGTAGAATAAAGCTCCACCCCTCCCCCTAACTGGGATGTGTAGAATAAAGCTCCCCCCCCCCCAACTGGGATGTGTAGAATAAAGCTCCCCCAACTGGGATGTGTAGAATAAAGCTCCAACCCCCAACTGGGATGTGTAGAATAAAGCTCCAACCCCAACTGGGATGTGTAGAATAAAGCTCCAACCCCAACTGGGATGTGTAGAATAAAGCTCCCCCCCCAACTGGGATGTGTAGAAAAAAAGCCCCCCCAAACTGGGATGTGTAGAATAAAGCTCCACCCCCAACTGGGATATGTAGAATAAAGCTCCCCCAACTGGGATATGTAGAATAAAGCTCCCCCCAACTGGGATGTGTAGAATAAAGCTCCAACCCCAACTGGGATGTTAGAATAAAGCTCCACCCCCCTAACTGGGATGTGTAGAATAAAGCCCCAACTGGGATGTGTAGAATAAAGCTCCACCCCCCAACTGGGATGTGTAGAATAAAGCTCCACCCCCCAACTGGGATGTGTAGAATAAAGCACCCCCCAAAACTGGGATGTGTAGAATAAAGCTCCCCTCCAACTGGGATGTGTAGAATAAAGCTCCCCCCCGACTAAAGCTCCCCCAACTGGGATATGTAGAGTAAAGCTCCACCCCCAACTGGGATGTGTAGAATAACCCCCCTCCCAACTGGGATATGTAGAATCAAGCTCCACCCCCAACTGGGATATGTAGAATCAAGCCCCACCCCCAACTGGGATATGTAGAGTCAAGCCCACCCCCAACTGGGATATGTAGAATCAAGCCCCACCCCCAACTGGGATATGTAGAGTCAAGCCCACCCAATGGGATCCATTGAAAAGGTTACCAGTACCACTCTGCTTTCTTGTCCAATGGGTGTTATGGGAGAGCTGATAAACGTACGAGTCAAAACAAACAGTACCCACAGTGTGTCTGATTCTTTCATCATGTATGACACATACTGTGCTGGACTTACCCCCAATCACATATCTAGATGCCAACAGACCCATCACTCAATCTCAACGAGCAGAACAGTTGTACCGAAACCCATTCTTCAACTCCCTCTGCTCCTCTCACGTCAAACACCAACAATAATACATTTAGCAGACGCGTTTATCAAAAGCGACTTAGTCATGCGTGACATACATTTTACCGGTGGGTGGCCCCGGGAACAAGCAACTTTTGGAGAAAATCCTTTAGGTAGGCAACAGTCTGCCGAGGTGGTTACCGTAGCAACAAGAGGAGAGGTCGTCACAACACAAAGGCAAACAGAAAGGTTACAGCTTTACTCCATTGAGACAAAGTGGAGAGAAATCCAGGGCAATTCCACAAATCCTTCACACTAATAGCACAGTCTTGGTTGTGTGGAGTGTTTGAAGTAGTTGCATAGAATAACCAGCAAGCAGGGAGCAGGGCAAATTATTCAAATGAACAGTATAAATTCCCATACAATGATTTACATCCATGCATCAATATAAGGTAAACTATATTTGGAGGGCCACCCACCAATCGTTTTATGAATATGAACACTACTGTTCAAAACTTGTAAAAGTTGCACATTAATTAAATATAAAAAAATATTAAAAAATGTAAAGGTACAATTTCAATGTTAGCGTACATCTTACAATTGCTACACGCAGAAAGTAACGTATGTATCAAACCGGAGGAATCCACAAATAAGAACAAGAAGTGGTTTAAAGGTGCTAAATGGATTGTTCTCGGAAGCCAGAACGGAGCTTTATGTATCTGTCAGGACGTTGAAAGTTTTGAGAGCTGGGTTAGCTAGCAAACGTTGTGCCATGTTTAGTTTGGCTAGCAGGCAAAAGCAAAGAGGCCCTTGTAGGCTAAATACAGCTGCCAAAAGGTCTTCTATCAACTGAGAAAACCACGGCATATGATTAAAACATATTTCCTTGTTTCGGGGTTCATCTGGATCAGTGAAGGACCGGTGAACGTGTTGCTTGAGCGTATATATGTCACTCAAGGAGGAACACCAAATAGTTGTGCCAGTGTTCAACAAAAGTAACCAAGGCAAAACATAGCGACGTTGGAACTAGGGCTGGCACAATTACTGTATAATGGTTAAGCATAAAGACCATGGAAATAAAATGGCATGACCATAAATTAAAACTAAAAAAAATTATAATGATTATCATAATCATGATATAATAATAATATAATAAATGACGATAACATAATAATTATAATAATAATAAAATAATATATTATAATTATAAAATGATATATAATAATTATAATTATATAATAATAATATAATAATAAGATGTAATGACATAATAATATAATAAATGATAATAATATAGATGTAATAATGATATAATAATATAGATGTAATAATGATATAATAATATAGATGTAATAATGATATAATAATATAATAAATATAATTATAATAATGATAATATAGATGTAATAATAATAGATGTAATAATAATAGATGTAATAATAATAGATGTAATAACATGATATAATAATAGATGTAATAATATAGATGTAATAACATGATATAATAATAGATGTAATAATAGATGTAATAACATGATATAATAATAGATGTAATAATGATGTAATAATAGATGTAATAACATGATATAATAATAGATGTAATAATGATGTAATAATAGATGTAATAACATGATATAATAATAGATGTAATAATGATGTAATAATAGATGTAATAACATGATATAATAATAATAGATGTAATAATAATAGATGTAATAATAGATGTAATAATAGATGTAATAATAATAGATGTAATAATAATAGATGTAATAATAGATGTAATAATAGATGTAATAATAATAGATGTAATAATAGATGTAATAATAGATATAATAATAGATGGAATAATAATAGATGTAATAATGATATAATAATAGATGTAATAATAGATGTAATAATGATATAATAATAGATATAATAATAGATGTAATAATGATATAATAATAGATGTAATAATAGATGTAATAATAGATGTAATAATAATAGATGTAATAATAGATGTAATAATAGATGTAATAATAATAGATGTAATAATATAGATGTAATAATATAGATGTAATAATATAGATGTAATAATAATAGATGTAATAATAGATGTAATAATATAGATGTAATAATAGATGTAATAATAATAGATGTAATAATAATAGATGTAATAATAATAGATGTAATAATAGATGTAATAATAGATGTAATAATAATAGATGTAATAATATAGATGTAATAATATAGATGTAATAATAATAGATGTAATAATAGATGTAATAATAGATGTAATAATAATAGATGTAATAATAGATGTAATAATAGATGTAATAATAATAGATGTAATAATATAGATGTAATAATATAGATGTAATAATATAGATGTAATAATAATAGATGTAATAATAGATGTAATAATAGATGTAATAATAATAGATGTAATAATAATAGATGTAATAATAATAGATGTAATAATGATATAATAATAGATGTAATAATGATATAATAATAGATGTAATAATGATATAATAATAGATGTAATAATGATGTAATAATGATATAATAATAATAGATGTAATAATAATAGATGTAATAATAGATGTAATAATAATAGATGTAATAATGATATAATAAGAGATGTAATAATAGATGTAATAATAATAGATGTAATAATAATAGATGTAATAATAATAGATGTAATAATGATATAATAATAGATGTAATAATAGATGTAATAATAATAGATGTAATAATAATAGATGTAATAATAATAGATGTAATAATAGATGTAATAATGATATAATAATAATAGATGTAATAATAATAGATGTAATAATGATATAATAATAATAGATGTAATAATAATAGATGTAATAATGATATAATAATAGATGTAATAATGATATAATAATAATAGATGTAATAATAATAGATGTAATAATGATATAATAATAGATGTAATAATGATATAATAATAGATGTAATAATAGATGTAATAATAATAGATGTAATAATAGATGTAATAATAATAGATGTAATAATAGATGTAATAATAGATGTAATAATAATATAGATGTAATAATAGATGTAATAATAATATAGATGTAATAATAGATGTAATAATAATAGATGTAACAATGATATAATAATAGATGTAATAATGATATAATAATAGATGTAATAATAGATGTAATAATAATAGATGTAATAATAATAGATGTAATAATGATATAATAATAGATGTAATAATGATATAATAATAGATGTAATAATAGATGTAATAATAATAGATGTAATAATGATATAATAATAGATGTAATAATGATATAATAATAGATGTAATAATAATAGATGTAATAATAATAGATGTAATAATAATAGAAGTAATAATAATAGATGTAATAATAATAGATGTAATAATGATATAATAATAGATGTAATAATGATATAATAATAGATGTAATAATAATAGATAATAATGATAGATAATAATAGATGTAATAATAATAGATGTAATAATAATAGATGTAATAATAGATAATAATAGATGTAATAGATGTAATAATAATAGATGTAATAATAATAATAGATGTAATAATAGATGTAATAATAATGTAATAATAATAGATGTAATAATAGAATAATAATAGATGTAATAATAATAGATGTAATAATGATATAATAATAGATGTAATAATGATATAATAATAGATGTAATAATAATAGATGTAATAATAATAGATGTAATAATAGATGTAATAATAATAGATGTAATAATGATATAATAATAGAGATGTAATAATAGATGTAATAATAATAGATGTAATAATAGATGTAATAATAATAGATGTAATAATAGATGTAATAATAATAGATGTAATAATGATATAATAATAGATGTAATAATAATGATATAATAATAGATGTAATAATAATAATAGATGTAATAATAGATGTAATAATAGATGTAATAATAGATGTAATAATAATAGATGTAATAATAGATGTAATAAATAATGTAATAATATAGATGTAATAATAATAGATGTAATAAATAGATGTAATAATAGATAATAATAGATGTAATAATAATAGATGTAATAATGATATAATAATAGATAATAATGATATAATAATAGATATAATAATGATATAATAATAATAATAAGATGTAATAATGATATAATAATAATAGATAATAATAGATGTAATAATAATAATAATAAGATGTAATAATAGATGTAATAATAGATGTAATAATAATAGATGTAATAATAATGATGTAATAATGATGTAATAATAATAATAATAGATGTAATAATAGATGTAATAATAGATGTAATAATAATAGATGTAATAATAGATGTAATAATAATATAGATGTAATAATGATGTAATAATAATAATAGATGTAATAATATAGATGTAATAATAGATGTAATAATAGATGTAATAATAATAGATGTAATAATAATAGATGTAATAATAGATGTAATAATGAAGTAATAAGATGTAATAATGATGTAATAATAATATAGATGTAATAATAATAGATGTAATAATAATAGATGTAATAATAGATGTAATAATAATAGATGTAATAATGATATAATAATAGATGTAATAATAGATGTAATAATAATAGATGTAATAATAATAGATGTAATAATAATAGATGTAATAATAGATGTAATAATAATAGATGTAATAAGAGATGTAATAATAGATGTAATAATAATAGATGTAATAATAATAGATGTAATAATGATATAATAATAGATGTAATAATAATAGATGTAATAATGATATAATAATAGATGTAATAATGATATAATAATAGATGTAATAATAGATGTAATAATAGATGTAATAATAGATGTAATAATAATAGATGTAATAATAGATGTAATAATAATAGATGTAGTAATATAGATGTAATAATATAGATGTAATAATATAGATGTAATAATAATAGATGTAATAATAGATGTAATAATATAGATGTAATAATAATAGATGTAATAATAATAGATGTAATAATGATATAATAATAGATGTAATAATGATATAATAATAGATGTAATAATGATATAATAATAGATGTAATAATGATGTAATAATGATATAATAATAATAGATGTAATAATAGATGTAATAATAATAGATGTAATAAGAGATGTAATAATAGATGTAATAATAGATGTAATAATAATAGATGTAATAATAATAGATGTAATAATGATGTAATAATGATGTAATAATGATATAATAATAGATGTAATAATAGATGTAATAATGATATAATAATAGATGTAATAATAGATGTAATAATAATAGATGTAATAATAATAGATGTAATAATGATGTAATAATGATGTAATAATGATATAATAATAGATGTAATAATAGATGTAATAATGATATAATAATAGATGTAATAATAGATGTAATAATGATATAATAATAGATGTAATAATAGATGTAATAATAATAGATGTAATAATAATAGATGTAATAATGATGTAATAATGATGTAATAATGATATAATAATAGATGTAATAATAGATGTAATAATGATATAATAATAGATGTAATAATAGATGTAATAATATAGATGTAATAATAGATGTAATAATAGATGTAATAATAATAGATGTAATAATAATAGATGTAATAATAATAGATGGAATAATAATAGATGTAATAATAGATGTAATAAGAGATGTAATAATAGATGTAATAATAGATGTAATAATAATAGATGTAATAATAGATGTAATAATAATAGATGTAATAATAGATGTAATAATAATAGATGTAATAATAGATGTAATAATAGATGTAATAATAATAGATGTAATAATGATATAATAATAGATGTAATAATGATATAATAATAGATGTAATAATAATAGATGTAATAATAATAGATGTAATAATAGATGTAATAATAATAGATGTAATAATGATATAATAATATAATAATGATATAATAATAATATAATAAGATGTAATAATAATATAGATGTAATAATGATGTAATAATAATATAGATGAAATAATATAGATGTAATAATAGATGTAATAATATAGATGTAATAATAGATGTAATAATAGATGTAATAATAATAGATGTAATAATAGATGTAATAATAGATGTAATAATAGATGTAATAATAGAAGTAATAATAATAGATGTAATAATGATGTAATAATAATATAGATGTAATAATAATAGATGTAATAATAGATGTAATAATAGATAATAATAGATGTAATAATGATATAATAATAGATGTAATAATAGATGTAATAATAATAGATGTAATAATAATAGATGTAATAATAATAGATGTAATAATAGATGTAATAATAATAGATGTAATAAGAGATGTAATAATAGATGTAATAATAATAGATGTAATAATAATAGATGTAATAATGATATAATAATAGATGTAATAATAATAGATGTAATAATGATATAATAATAGATGTAATAATGATATAATAATAGATGTAATAATAGATGTAATAATAGATGTAATAATAGATGTAATAATAATAGATGTAATAATAGATGTAATAATAATAGATGTAGTAATATAGATGTAATAATATAGATGTAATAATATAGATGTAATAATAATAGATGTAATAATAGATGTAATAATATAGATGTAATAATAGATGTAATAATAGATGTAATAATATAGATGTAATAATAATAGATGTAATAATAATAGATGTAATAATGATATAATAATAGATGTAATAATGATATAATAATAGATGTAATAATGATATAATAATAGATGTAATAATGATGTAATAATGATATAATAATAATAGATGTAATAATAGATGTAATAATAATAGATGTAATAAGAGATGTAATAATAGATGTAATAATAGATGTAATAATAATAGATGTAATAATAATAGATGTAATAATGATGTAATAATGATGTAATAATGATATAATAATAGATGTAATAATAGATGTAATAATGATATAATAATAGATGTAATAATAGATGTAATAATAATAGATGTAATAATAATAGATGTAATAATGATGTAATAATGATGTAATAATGATATAATAATAGATGTAATAATAGATGTAATAATGATATAATAATAGATGTAATAATAGATGTAATAATGATATAATAATAGATGTAATAATAGATGTAATAATAATAGATGTAATAATAATAGATGTAATAATGATGTAATAATGATGTAATAATGATATAATAATAGATGTAATAATAGATGTAATAATGATATAATAATAGATGTAATAATAGATGTAATAATATAGATGTAATAATAGATGTAATAATAGATGTAATAATAGATGTAATAATAATAGATGTAATAATAATAGATGTAATAATAATAGATGTAATAATAATAGATGTAATAATAGATGTAATAATGATGTAATAATGATGTAATAATGATATAATAATAGATGTAATAATAGATGTAATAATGATGTAATAATAGATGTAATAATAATAGATGTAATAATAATAGATGTAATAATAATAGATGTAATAATGATATAATAATAGATGTAATAATGATATAATAATAGATGTAATAATGATATAATAATAGATGTAATAATAATAGATGTAATAATGATAGATGTAATAATAGATGTAATAATAATAGATGTAATAATAATAGATATAATAATAGATGTAATAATAATAGATGTAATAATAATAGATGTAATAATGATATAATAATAGATGTAATAATGATATAATAATAGATGTAATAATAGATGTAATAATAATAGATGTAATAATAGATGTAATAATAATAGATGTAATAATAGATGTAATAATAGATGTAATAATAATAGATGTAATAATGATATAATAATAGATGTAATAATGATATAATAATAGATGTAATAATGATATAATAATAGATGTAATAATAATAGATGTAATAATAATAGATGTAATAATAGATGTAATAATAATAGATGTAATAATGATATAATAATATAATAATGATATAATAATAATATAATAAGATGTAATAATAATATAGATGTAATAATGATGTAATAATAATATAGATGAAATAATATAGATGTAATAATAGATGTAATAATATAGATGTAATAATAGATGTAATAATAGATGTAATAATAATAGATGTAATAATAGATGTAATAATAGATGTAATAATAGATGTAATAATAGAAGTAATAATAATAGATGTAATAATGATATAATAATAATAGATGTAATAATAATAGATGTAATAATAGATGTAATAATAATAGATGTAATAATGATATAATAATAGATGTAATAATGATATAATAATAGATGTAATAATAGATGTAATAATAATAGATGTAATAATAATAGATGTAATAATAATAGATGTAATAATAGATGTAATAATAATAGATGTAATAATAGATGTAATAATAATAGATGTAATAATAATAGATGTAATAATAATAGATGTAATAATAATAGATGTAATAATGATATAATAATAATAGATGTAATAATAATAGATGTAATAATAATAGATGTAATAATGATATAATAATAGATGTAATAATAATAGATGTAATAATAGATGTAATAATAATAGATGTAATAATGATATAATAATAGATGTAATAATAATAGATGTAATAATAGATGTAATAATAATAGATGTAATAATGATGTAATAATAATAGATGTAATAATGATGTAATAATAATAGATGTAATAATAATAGATGTAATAATGATATAATAATAGATGTAATAATAATAGATGTAATAATAGATGTAATAATAATAGATGTAATAATGATGTAATAATAATAGATGTAATAATAATAGATGTAATAATAATAGATGTAATAATGATATAATAATAGATGTAATAATAATAGATGTAATAATGATATAATAATAGATGTAATAATGATATAATAATAGATGTAATAATAGATGTAATAATAGATGTAATAATAGATGTAATAATAATAGATGTAATAATAGATGTAATAATAATAGATGTAGTAATATAGATGTAATAATATAGATGTAATAATATAGATGTAATAATAATAGATGTAATAATAGATGTAATAATATAGATGTAATAATAGATGTAATAATAGATGTAATAATATAGATGTAATAATAATAGATGTAATAATAATAGATGTAATAATGATATAATAATAGATGTAATAATGATATAATAATAGATGTAATAATGATATAATAATAGATGTAATAATGATGTAATAATGATATAATAATAATAGATGTAATAATAGATGTAATAATAATAGATGTAATAAGAGATGTAATAATAGATGTAATAATAGATGTAATAATAGATGTAATAATAATAGATGTAATAATAGATGTAATAATAGATGTAATAATAATAGATGTAATAATAGATGTAATAATAATAGATGTAATAATAATAGATGTAATAATGATGTAATAATGATGTAATAATGATATAATAATAGATGTAATAATAGATGTAATAATGATATAATAATAGATGTAATAATAGATGTAATAATAATAGATGTAATAATGATGTAATAATGATATAATAATAGATGTAATAATAGATGTAATAATGATATAATAATAGATGTAATAATAGATGTAATAATAGATGTAATAATAGATGTAATAATAGATGTAATAATATAGATGTAATAATAATAGATGTAATAATAATAGATGTAATAATGATATAATAATAGATGTAATAATGATATAATAATAGATGTAATAATGATATAATAATAGATGTAATAATGATGTAATAATGATGTAATAATGATATAATAATAGATGTAATAATAGATGTAATAATGATATAATAATAGATGTAATAATAGATGTAATAATATAGATGTAATAATAGATATAATAATAGATGTAATAATAGATGTAATAATAATAGATGTAATAATAGATGTAATAATAATAGATGTAATAATAATAGATGTAATAATGATGTAATAATGATGTAATAATGATATAATAATAGATGTAATAATAGATGTAATAATGATATAATAATAGATGTAATAATAGATGTAATAATAATAGATGTAATAATAATAGATGTAATAATGATGTAATAATGATGTAATAATGATATAATAATAGATGTAATAATAGATGTAATAATGATATAATAATAGATGTAATAATAGATGTAATAATGATATAATAATAGATGTAATAATAGATGTAATAATAATAGATGTAATAATAATAGATGTAATAATGATGTAATAATGATATAATAATAGATGTAATAATAGATGTAATAATGATATAATAATAGATGTAATAATAGATGTAATAATATAGATGTAATAATAGATGTAATAATAATAGATGTAATAATAATAGATGTAATAATAATAGATGTAATAATAATAGATGTAATAATAATAGATGTAATAATAGATGTAAAAATGATGTAATAATGATGTAATAATGATATAATAATAGATGTAATAATAGATGTAATAATGATGTAATAATAGATGTAATAATAATAGATGTAATAATAGATGTAATAATGATGTAATAATGATGTAATAATGATGTAATAATGATATAATAATAGATGTAATAATAGATGTAATAATGATATAATAATAGATGTAATAATAATAGATGTAATAATAATAGATGTAATAATAATAGATGTAATAATAATAGATGTAATAATAATAGATGTAATAATAGATGTAATAATGATGTAATAATGATGTAATAATGATGTAATAATGATATAATAATAGATGTAATAATAGATGTAATAATGATGTAATAATAGATGTAATAATAATAGATGTAATAATAATAGATGTAATAATAATAGATGTAATAATAATAGATGTAATAATGATGTAATAATGATGTAATAATGATATAATAATAGATGTAATAATGATGTAATAATGATATAATAATAATAGATGTAATAATAGATGTAATAATAATAGATGTAATAAGAGATGTAATAAGAGATGTAATAATAGATGTAATAATAATAGATGTAATAATAATAGATGTAATAATGATGTAATAATGATGTAATAATAATAGATGTAATAATGATGTAATAATAGATGTAATAATGATATAATAATAGATGTAATAATAATAGATGTAATAATGATATAATAATAGATGTAATAATAATAGATGTAATAATAATAGATGTAATAATGATGTAATAATAGATGTAATAATGATATAATAATAGATGTAATAATAATAGATGTAATAATAATAGATGTAATAATAGATGTAATAATAGATGTAATAATGATATAATAATAGATGTAATAATGATATAATAAATATGTAATAATGATATAATAAATGATATAATAATAGATGTAATAATGATATAATAATAGATGTAATAATAATAGATGTAATAATGATATAATAATAGATGTAATAATGATATAATAATAGATGTAATAATAGATGTAATAATAATAGATGTAATAATGATGTAATAATAGATGTAATAATGATATAATAATAGATGTAATAATGATATAATAATAGATGTAATAATAGATGTAATAATGATATAATAATAGATGTAATAATGATATAATAATATATGTAATAATGATATAATAATAGATGTAATAATAGATGTAATAATAATAGATGTAATAATGATATAATAATAGATGTAATAATAGATGTAATAATAATAGATGTAATAATGATAGATGTAATAATAATAGATGTAATAATAATAGATGTAATAATAATAGATGTAATAATGATATAATAATAGATGTAATAATAATAGATGTAATAATGATATAATAATAGATGTAATAATGATATAATAATAGATGTAATAATAGATGTAATAATAGATGTAATAATAGATGTAATAATAATAGATGTAATAATAGATGTAATAATAATAGATGTAGTAATATAGATGTAATAATATAGATGTAATAATATAGATGTAATAATAATAGATGTAATAATAGATGTAATAATATAGATGTAATAATAGATGTAATAATAGATGTAATAATATAGATGTAATAATAATAGATGTAATAATAATAGATGTAATAATGATATAATAATAGATGTAATAATGATATAATAATAGATGTAATAATGATATAATAATAGATGTAATAATGATGTAATAATGATATAATAATAATAGATGTAATAATAGATGTAATAATAATAGATGTAATAAGAGATGTAATAATAGATGTAATAATAGATGTAATAATAGATGTAATAATAATAGATGTAATAATAGATGTAATAATAGATGTAATAATAATAGATGTAATAATAGATGTAATAATAATAGATGTAATAATAATAGATGTAATAATGATGTAATAATGATGTAATAATGATATAATAATAGATGTAATAATAGATGTAATAATGATATAATAATAGATGTAATAATAGATGTAATAATAATAGATGTAATAATGATGTAATAATGATATAATAATAGATGTAATAATAGATGTAATAATGATATAATAATAGATGTAATAATAGATGTAATAATAGATGTAATAATAGATGTAATAATATAGATGTAATAATAATAGATGTAATAATAATAGATGTAATAATGATATAATAATAGATGTAATAATGATATAATAATAGATGTAATAATGATATAATAATAGATGTAATAATGATGTAATAATGATGTAATAATGATATAATAATAGATGTAATAATAGATGTAATAATGATATAATAATAGATGTAATAATAGATGTAATAATATAGATGTAATAATAGATATAATAATAGATGTAATAATAGATGTAATAATAATAGATGTAATAATAGATGTAATAATAATAGATGTAATAATAATAGATGTAATAATGATGTAATAATGATGTAATAATGATGTAATAATGATATAATAATAGATGTAATAATAGATGTAATAATGATATAATAATAGATGTAATAATAGATGTAATAATAATAGATGTAATAATAATAGATGTAATAATGATGTAATAATGATGTAATAATGATATAATAATAGATGTAATAATAGATGTAATAATGATATAATAATAGATGTAATAATAGATGTAATAATGATATAATAATAGATGTAATAATAGATGTAATAATAATAGATGTAATAATAATAGATGTAATAATGATGTAATAATGATGTAATAATGATATAATAATAGATGTAATAATAGATGTAATAATGATATAATAATAGATGTAATAATAGATGTAATAATATAGATGTAATAATAGATGTAATAATAATAGATGTAATAATAATAGATGTAATAATAATAGATGTAATAATAATAGATGTAATAATAGATGTAATAATGATGTAATAATGATGTAATAATGATGTAATAATGATGTAATAATGATATAATAATAATAGATGTAATAATAGATGTAATAATAATAGATGTAATAAGAGATGTAATAAGAGATGTAATAATAGATGTAATAATAATGATAATAATAATAATAGATGTAATAATAATAGATGTAATAATGATGTAATAATGATGTAATAATAATAGATGTAATAATGATGTAATAATAGATGTAATAATGATATAATAATAGATGTAATAATAATAGATGTAATAATGATGTAATAATGATATAATAATAGATGTAATAATGATGTAATAATGATATAATAATAATAGATGTAATAATAGATGTAATAATAATAGATGTAATAAGAGATGTAATAAGAGATGTAATAATAGATGTAATAATAATAGATGTAATAATAATAGATGTAATAATAATAGATGTAATAATGATGTAATAATGATGTAATAATAATAGATGTAATAATGATGTAATAATAGATGTAATAATGATATAATAATAGATGTAATAATAATAGATGTAATAATGATATAATAATAGATGTAATAATAATAGATGTAATAATAATAGATGTAATAATGATGTAATAATAGATGTAATAATGATATAATAATAGATGTAATAATAATAGATGTAATAATAATAGATGTAATAATAGATGTAATAATAGATGTAATAATGATATAATAATAGATGTAATAATGATATAATAATATATGTAATAATGATATAATAATAGATGTAATAATGATATAATAATAGATGTAATAATAGATGTAATAATAATAGATGTAATAATGATATAATAATAGATGTAATAATGATATAATAATAGATGTAATAATAGATGTAATAATGATATAATAATAGATGTAATAATGATATAATAATAGATGTAATAATAGATGTAATAATAATAGATGTAATAATGATGTAATAATAGATGTAATAATGATATAATAATAGATGTAATAATGATATAATAATAGATGTAATAATAGATGTAATAATGATATAATAATAGATGTAATAATGATATAATAATATATGTAATAATGATATAATAATAGATGTAATAATAGATGTAATAATAATAGATGTAATAATGATATAATAATAGATGTAATAATAGATGTAATAATAATAGATGTAATAATAATAGATGTAATAATAATAGATGTAATAATAATAGATGTAATAATGATATAATAATAGATGTAATAATAATAGATGTAATAATAGATGTAATAATAGATGTAATAATGATATAATAATAGATGTAATAATGATATAATAATAGATGTAATAATGATATAATAATAGATGTAATAATAATAGATGTAATAATAATAGATGTAATAATGATATAATAATAGATGTAATAATAATAGATGTAATAATGATATAATAATAGATGTAATAATGATATAATAATAGATGTAATAATAATAGATGTAATAATGATATAATAATAGATGTAATAATAATAGATGTAATAATAATAGATGTAATAATAATAGATGTAATAATGATATAATAATAGATGTAATAATGATATAATAATAGATGTAATAATAGATGTAATAATGATATAATAATAGATGTAATAATGATATAATAATATATGTAATAATGATATAATAATAGATGTAATAATAGATGTAATAATAATAGATGTAATAATGATATAATAATAGATGTAATAATAGATGTAATAATAATAGATGTAATAATAGATGTAATAATAATAGATGTAATAATAGATGTAATAATAATAGATGTAATAATAGATGTAATAATAGATGTAATAATAATAGATGTAATAATGATATAATAATATATGTAATAATGATATAATAATAGATGTAATAATAGATGTAATAATAATAGATGTAATAATAGATGTAATAATAATAGATGTAATAATAATAGATGTAATAATAATAGATGTAATAATAATAGATGTAATAATGATAGATGTAATAATAATAGATGTAATAATAATAGATGTAATAATAATAGATGTAATAATAGATGTAATAATAATAGATGTAATAATGATATAATAATAGATGTAATAATAATAGATGTAATAATAATAGATGTAATAATAATAGATGTAATAATAATAGATGTAATAATAATAGATGTAATAATAATAGATGTAATAATAAAGTATATAATAATGATAGATGATAATAATAATAATGATAATAAATTATATAATAATGTAATAAAGATATAATAATAATAATAATAATAATAATATTGCAACGAACAACTGACTGAAGACGGGATGGCATTCTTGTGGTTGAGTCCTTTTTGAGGTAACATGAACTCTTAATGTGATGAAACTGTTGCGCCTTGCTGAAACCATAGAATGAATAGAACAGGCTTGGAACCTCTAATCTGGCAATGTGACTGGTAAACTCGTAGGTACACTGGTAATGGCTGCCTGGTAGTGTAATCAACAACTTCCATGGTAATGTTCATTCAAATTATGTTAACTGATGTGGCTCATGCAATGGAGTGTATTTTTTTGTAATGTCAGACGAATCTACAAATCACAGCACATATTGATGGTACACTTCCTGCTTACTCTTTGTGCTTTGCTCCCATTGGTACACTATCAATGGCCGCCAGTCCAACAATTATGCCATCAATGAATGGAATGGTGACGCACGTTCTATTCATTATATTTCTATACAGAACATGCAGCCAGGGGTGGACGTGCGGAGAAAGTGTCCACAAAAAGAGACCTTGTTGCCGTAGTCACAGCGTTGCTAGGGAAATCACCCAACACGTGCAGGGATTGATGCTAAACATCGGAACTTTTTTTTAATGAATGTGCAACTTTTACAAGTTGAATCAGACAGCGTTCATGTTCATAACATTATCGAAATAATGTCATTCATTTTTCAGTTTTGTATCTTGGGGGTCACGGAACATTTTTTTGATGGGTGGTCCTTTGATACTATGGTTAGTCTGAACCTGTCTTGTCTGTAGACCGCAGCCAATCTGTGTGAGTTGGATGCGGGTTGGAGAAAGAGGGGCTCTGTGGCCAGTCAACCAGGGGCCTGCCAGGAATGTAAAGGGAGTTGGAAGCCTCTGTCCAGTGATACACCACAAGTTTGGCCTGAACTCGGAACCAGACCAGGGGCCTAAGCATCCACCCTGTAGTTAATCAGCACACCTACACTTATAAAGATGAACTAACATCTGTTACTGCAGACTGAACCTCTTGTTGCAGAACCAGATTTACTTTGGAAACATGACTAATTTGCAGTGTACAATTAGAACTAGGAATTTTTCGAACAAACAGGAAAACATTTACTTGGTCTGTTTCACTTTGCCAGATTGGCTTTGAAGAAGTGATTCCCCTCTAGCCTGGTCCCAGATCTGTTTATGAACACACAGTCTGCACTGCATGTTACTGCAGACTGAACCTGAGCCTGGTCCCAGATCTGTTTATGCTGCCTTACCAACTCCTATATAGTCAATAGCAAAACAGCACCAAGATCTGGGGACAAGGCTCATTTCCACTCATGCTATTTATCAAAAATTAACACTCAAACATCAACACAGTAAGTTAAGACTTAATATAGATTTATTATAGGTATTTGCAATTTTACACCCAATGTTTTGTAAAAACGGACACCATCGTGAAAACCTTTCCTCATTAACTCCACCTCCCTCAAAAAAACAGTTCTGTAAAATAACTTATGTTTCAAGACCTTTTTAAAGCAAAGGCACATTTGTCAATAAGTGTTCTTAAAAGGAAAGCAGAGAGAGAGAAAGGCTGGCTGGAGGCAGGCAGGCAGAGCAGAAGCAGAAAAGAATAGTGAGATGCCACAGCCAGTCTTCAGTAAGTACCACACCTCTCCATCACAACACAACTCTGAACCTGACTTGGAGGAGAAGGAGAGGAGGGACCAGGGAGCAGACAGGGGTCTAAATGGGAGAAGCCTGAGCCTAGAGATTGGGGAAAGGAGAGGCCCGGGGTTCTGGGGAAAGGAGAGGCCCGGGGTTCTGGGGAAAGGAGAGGCCCGGGGTTCTGGGGAAAGGAGAGGCCCGGGGTTCTGGGGAAAGGAGAGGCCCGGGGTTCTGGTGAAAGGAGAGGCCCGGGGTTCTGGTGAAAGGAGAGGCCCGGGGTTCTGGGGAAAGGAGAGGCCCGGGGTTCTGGGGAAAGGAGAGACCCGGGGTTCTGGGGAAAGGAGAGACCCGGGGTTCTGGGGAAAGGAGAGACCCGGGGTTCTGGGGAAAGTGAGAGACCTGGGGTTCTGGTTAAATGAGACGCCTGGGGTTCTGGTTAATGGGCTTGGTGACATGGGGAGGGATAGGGTTAGGGGAGAGGGGTAGGGTTAGGGGGTTAGGGCATGGTGCTCCACCTCTCCAGTGAGTCTACACTATAAAACACTTATCAGTCTGTCTTCAACCCCCTCGCTAGCTATGAAGGGAAGACAGATCAACACAGGAGTAATCATATAAATCATGTGTAAAGGACTGTATTACCTTCATCCCAGTCCTCTAGGCTCTTCTTGGGTGACCAGCGTAATGATTCTGTGTCTGAAAATGAAGTTTTGAAACTGTCAGTCAGGCATAATCTGAGGTCTGTTCATGACACCGTTTTCCCTGACATCCATTGACGTTGTATAATACACTGGGTGTAATAGCTTTCTGTGTTGGAAGAATTGTGTACTAGTGCTGAGCGATTAACCAAAATGCAGGGGTTTAATATATATATATATATATATATATATACTGACGACGGTTCAATTATTTCAATTCCATTTCCTTTTTCTGTGAGATCAATGCAGTTTTTCTAGAGACGAATCAGCTCAAGCCTGAACTGTGTAATGTATGCAACGAACGGTGGCAGCAGGTAGCCTAGTGGTTAGAGAGTTGGGCCAGTAACCGAAAGGTTTCTGGACCGAATCCCAGAGCTGACAGGGTAAAAGCCTGAACAAGGCAGTTAACCCACTGTTCCCCGGTAGGCCATCATTTTAAATAAGAAGTTGTTCTTAACTGACTTGCCTAGTTAAAAAGGTTACATTAAAAAATAAAAATAAAATGTAGTAGGGAGTTGTAGTTCCAAACAGGCCAATATTCTACAGAGTTAATTAGCACATTTTCTGTGCTAAACTACTATGTCCATAAGCCATTGTGCACCTACTTATCCAGTCCACAGCACTATGTGGGGCAGACATGGAGACAGGGGGTTAGAGACCAGTTGTTTCTCAACCTGAAAATACATGATCCAGGTAAATTGATAGTTGGTATTCAGCAGTCAAATTAATGCTTTATTTACTTCGAACTACTAAAACAAGGATTTTGTCAGACAGCAAAGGCAGCAGGTACAGTTGAAGTCGGAAGTTTACATAAACAAGTTTTAATAACTCCAACCTAAGTGTTTCAACCACTCCACAAATGTCTTGTTAACTTCCCTGGGGTAGGGGGCAGCATTCGGAATTTCGGATGAAAAGCGTGCCCAAATTAAACTGCCTGCTACTCAGGCCCAGAAGCTAGGATATGCATATAATTGGTAGATGAAGTTTCTAAAACTGTTAAAATAATGTCTGTGAGTATAACGGAACTGATATGGCAGGCGAAAACCTGAGGAAAATCCATCCAGGATGTGCTGTTATTTTGTATGGCTGTTTTTTTATTGAAATCTGGGATGTTGAGAGCCCGCTTTGTGCCTTTGGATTACTGAACTAAAACGCACCAACAAAACGGATGTTTTTGGACGTAAAGAGGGACATTGTCAAACAATACAAACATTTATTGTGTAACATGGAAGTCCTGGGAGTGCCACCAGATGAAAATCAAAGGTAAGTGATTAATTTTAACGCTATTTCTGACTTTTGTGACACCTCTCCTTGGTTGGAAAATGGCTGTATGGTTTTCTGTGGCTAGGCGCTGACCTAACATAATCGCATGGTGTGCTTTCGCTGTAAAGCCTTTTTGAAATCGGACATTTGGGATTAACAAGAAGTTTACCTTTAACATGGGGTATAATACTTGTGTGTTTGAGAAAATGTAATTATGGGATTTCTGTTGTTTTGAATTTGGTGCCCTGCAATTTCACTGGCTGTTGTCGAGGTGGGACGCTACCATCCCACTTGTACCAGAGAGGTTAACAGTATAGTTTGGGAAAGTTGGTTAGGACATCTACTTTGTGCATGACAAGTCATTTTTCCAACAACGGTTTACAGACAGATTATTTCACTTATAATTCACTGTATCACAATTCCAGTGGGTCAGAAGTTTACATACACTAAGTTGACTGGGCCTTTTAACAGCTTGGAAAATTCCAGAAAATGAAGTCATGGCTTTAGAAGCTTCTGATAGGCTAATTGGCATAATTTGAGCCAATTGGAGGTGTACCTGTAGATGTATTTCAAGGCCTACATTCAAACTCAGTGCCTCTTTGCTTGACATCATGGGAAATATATCGACATAAGCTGAAAGGCCTCTCAGCAAGGAAGAAGCCACTGCTCCAAAACCGCCATAAAAAAGCGAGACTACGGTTTGCAACTGCACATGGGGACAAAGATTGTACTTTTTAGAGAAATGTCCTCTGGTCTGATGAAACAAAAAAATAGAACGGTTTGGCCATAATGACCATGGTTATGTTTGGAGGGAAAAGGGAGATGTTTGCAAGCCGAAGAACACCATCCCAACCGTGAAGCACGGGGGTGGCAGCATCATGTTGAGGGGGTGCTTTGCTGCAGGAGGGACTGGTGCACTTCACAAAATAGATGGCAATGGGAATTATGTGGATATATTGAAGCAACATCTCAAGACACCAGTCAGGAAGGTTAAAGTTAGGTCGCAAATGGGTCTTCCAAATGGACAATGACTCCAAGCATATTTCCAAAGTTGTGGCAAAATGTCTTAAGGGACAACAAAGTCAAGGTATTGGAGTGGCCATTATAAAGCCCTGACCTCAATCCTTTAGATAATGTGTGGGCAGAACTGAAAAAGCATATGCGAGCAAGGAGGCCTACAAACCTGACTCAGTTACACCAGCGCTGTCAGGAGGAATGGGCCAAAATTCACCCAACTTATCGTGGGAAGCTTATGGAAGGCTACCCAAGACGTTTGACCCAAGTTAAACAATTTTAAAGGCAATGCTACCAAATACTAATTGAGTGTACGTAAACTTCTGACCCACTGGGAATGTGATGAAAGAAATAAAAGCTGAAATAAATCATTCTCTCTACTATTATTCTGACATTTCACATTCTTAAAATAAAGTGGTGTTCCTAACTGACCTAAGACAGGGAATTTTTACTAGGATGAAATGTCAGGAATTGTGAAAAACTTAGTTTAAATGTATTTGGCTTAAGGTATATGTAAACCTCAGACTTCAACTGTATATAGAGACTTGGAATAAAATGTCATCAAAATAAATACATGTAATATACTCAACGGAAATGTGTTAAGTAATGTAATATGAATAACTGATCGTTAAGTAATAAATTAGTCATGGGCAGTCTACCATCATGGGACTTTCATGAATTGTTTTATTCTGTTACAGCATTTAATGTCTAAAATAATAATAGAAGCCAAAATCAAAAAAACATGATTTATTATTTTACAATAATCTAAACAGAAACCGAACCAGCCTCAAAAAGCACTAATAGCTCAGCACTGAGTGTCAGTCTGTGCCTAAATCCTTGACTTATTGTCACGCCAAACATGGTTTGCATGATGGCACAAGCAGACTGGCACTCAGGCTAGTGTACAAAATGCTAATGAACACACAGTGACAGTCATCATATAATTAAAATATATATATATATATATATATATATATATAGTCATAATATATTAATAATATATTAATTTCCACAATAGCAGTTCAGCGTAGCCTCATATTTTTTAGCTGAAGTGGGTCAAGTTGGTAATCATTTTACAAGTAGAACGACACGGTCGGGAGGAGAAGCTTCATTTCTAAAAGTTCCCAGCGGTCAAATCCATTCATTTTTAAGACAGTGTTGTCACCAACGCTGTGTTTTATTCATTAGGTATGTCGTGGAATTATTACACATTACAATGTCAAAGCATTTGAACAAAAAAAAAAAAAGAAGACAATTTGTGACATTTGCATGACAATGAATCGTTACTCGAAATTCCATAAGCATCTTACAACCTAAATCACACAATACTACCTACACAACAAGCAATCAGAGAGGTCTGATCGAGTCACAGGAGAGTCATGATATCAGGGAAAAGGGCGTTTCAGGTCTTGACGTTACTCAACCGGACAACGTTGGCACCGTTACTTTTCATTCTTGTTGTGAACGTAGTAAACTGATCGTTCCAATTACAACACGTTAGAGACGTGGATGTAAAGACCATGTATCCTCCCACAGTCTAGTCTGGGGCTTTTCTATGGCGACAGACAGCCGAGAACAAACAGTAACACCACACTAACCTACCGTTCGATAACATTAACACCCAGCAGTCCCGGTCGTTGAACAAAAGTTACAAATGAACCACGGATCTGAGAAATGCCCCAAACTGAAAACCATGCGGTGAGAGTTAAGTACAGTTGCTTGATATCTAGGGAACTGGGAGGCTGCAATGTCTCTTCGGCGTTGGATGACGCCATTTCAGTCGCTGCCAGCCCAGTCTGCCACACAGCAGAAACACTTTTAACAGTCGAGAAATCAGGTAACGTGCACAAATCATCACATTCGGAAATGTGTATTTTTAAAAAGTCGGAATTCACCTGCGCTTCTTTAAATCATCTCTTCAATGTGACATTGTTGTTGGACATCGGGAACAAAGTGCTAGGGTAGACATCATTATTCGAGTGGGTGACCCGACCGTACCCAGCTCTCTCCACCGAGGATCCGTAGCCAAATAGTGCGATAAAACTAAGCTCGACAACACTAACCAAGAACTGACACGAATCATTCCACTTCAATGACAGCAAAGCACGATAAAGTCATTGAAAGTAACAGTGCTGCGGGACTATTGAAAACAGATTTTATTCACTCAAGTCTGTGCGAGCGGTGATCTGTTTTTGTACAAATCTGCTGTGGCGGTCGAGGACATCGGTGTGTGCCTCTCTGACAAAGAAACACATGTGACAACAAGGTCAAGCCCAATAAAGTAGTTTCAAACACGGAATTATAAACAAATAATACTCTCCGAGGATAAAGCCACTGTTTAAGAGGCTCGATAGATCCCTTTCTCTTGGAGTCATCTCGATGGCTACAATGTCACCCAAAGACAACACCGCAGGTCCAATCCTTTCCCCCAGCTCGACGTTAAGCAGCAAGCTGTCTCAACATGTCAATGCACGTCCAATATGTCCCTGGTCCCTGCAACTTGTCGCACACTGCAGCTCGGATGGGTTAGCGAAGAAAACGGATCCGCGATAACCGTCTTTGGGTTGTCATTTCTGTTCTGCTCACTTCGTTTTGGGCCATTTTTGACAGAGGCGCGGGCAGGCAGGGGAAGTGTCTACCCGGAATTATCAGGCAACAAAAAACGACAATCCCTTCGATGAGGAGGAACATGTAAATTACAATGTGTCGAGCTGCGACTACAGAGACTTGATTCAGTTGCAACATTGTTTCTGCGCTAAAATCAAGGCAACAAAATAAATGTAGCCTAGTTCAGATTCCCAGCCGGCTGGATGTGAAACTCCAGATACCGATTGGAAGTCGATGCAAGAGGCAATTTATACATGGGAAAATACTTCCATCACCATGTAGCCAGTCTTACATAAGGACCAGCTCGGACCTGGCAGCGTGTCCTCCCAGTTAACGAGCTACCAAGCAAACACAACAAAGTGGTCGTAGTGTTTTCAAGCCCAAAACAACAGTCGGTTGTTAGTCCGGTAGAAAGTGATCCTTTCAGTGCGATTGTGAAACATGTCGAGAACAGCGCGGGATACAATGAATAACGTTAACAAGCCGCATTGTTTAGTAATGAAATAAAGTAAGAGATGCTGAAACGAGGTTTACTATAACTGTTACGCTATTCATAAAATAAAAACGGATACACAGAGGAAATGGTTAGGTTAACCGTGTGTGCATTTAAGAGTTACGATAACATTTTTCACGATTGATGTTTCAATTACTCTCGTTTCATTTTGATCACAGTTGAATCCGTTGTTTTTTTTTTTTTCTTTCAGACATCGACATTCAATGTAGTTAAATGTTTCATTGTCCTAAAGCATGCAAAAGCACAATCCCTTTACCTATGAAGTCAATTTGATGAGGTCTTCTTTCGACGAAGGAAATGTCCAGAGGAATCCGTTTTTTAAAAATGTAATCCCCCAATTTCCCAGGTTGTATGCGTTGGTCCGCTGACCTCTGCTCTGGTTGATGTTGGGATGTGAATTGGTCCGAGTCGAACACGGTATCCGAAGCTAGAGCGCTTTTCTCTGTGATGCTCTCCCCCCGTTCTGAAAAGGACTGGCGGATTCCTCAACCCGCCTACGGCCTTCAATATGTTCCCTCATTGGACAACACATTATGGTTGCCGCCCTTTAGCTTGTATGATTGGATGTTGTTGTTTTTTCGATTAAACGTTTTCAGTATTCTTTAATAACGGCGTGTGTAGGTGGGAGATGTAGTCATACAGGAGTTATTTACACCTGCATAGGCTGTGCAGATACGGACAAGAAACGATGCAAAAAACTACAACTCCCACAATTCCCTCCGAGGAGCACTCGAAAGAGGTTGTTGAGTGCCCCACCTACTCCTGCGGGTTCTCTCTAAAGGAGACAGAGACTTTATAGAGTCGTCACTAGTTACAACAGCCACACATGGAGAAACCCAACCTATTTATACAATTGATCTTATTTTAATCTGATTTCTAACCTAACCACACGGCTAGCAGTATGCTTAATCATAACCTTACATTAAGTCCAGAAAACGAATGGTTGTTTTATAGCGCATGTTTACTTTGTGGCTGTGGTAACTAACTAGTGAATACCGTATTGCCACCAATCACCATATTTTAAAAAGGTAGAAAAATCTTACCAATCACACCATTTATATGATGAACGTGGTATCCCACCTTTTAATGGGGTGATTAGTGGCTAATCGGGTTCACCAGGTAACAGTAGTAGAAGGTTGGCAGAGATTTTTTGGGGACCAAATCATCTTGGCTTCACATGCTAATGTTACTTGACTCAGTGTATCGCTGTCATGGTGTAGTTTGGAGAACTATGATAATATTTGATGATACAGTTTACTTGGAGTCAATACGTGAGTTCATACTGAATGCTTTTTGGGATGATAAAAAAAAATGTTCTGGGAAAAGCTTGTTGACCTGCGCTCTAATGTGAGCAAATTGTCTCGCTAAGAAAAGGGGCTGAAGTTCACAGAGACTGACTGACAAGGTGGATGGAGCGATTTATTTACTGCCTGTATAAAATCACACTTTGTTATGACTGACTAGATGACAAAAGAATCGCAAATAAGCTAATGTTTTTGTTTTTGTTTAAGTGTTGTTCCATGGCTGTTTAGTGACTGGTGCTGTTTGCATGTCAGTTGGAGCTGACTATATACAAGCAGCACAATCATATTTGCGTGTTGAAGAATATTGGTTGCATATCTATTGTTGATTGTTTTGCCATCTACAGTTAGATTCTCAACAACTGACAACATGATAATGAAGCAGTTTGTGATTCTTAAACATAAAATTTGAATGAACAGTATATCATTATAGCTAGTCATCTATGGTATTTCTACTGCAATGAAGGCATGTGATTCTCTGCCATCTAGTTGACGTGTTGGTGGTATACTATCTGATATGTGTTGGGAACAACTTCTTGACAACCGACTAATGTTAAAAGTGCATTGCATTTTACCTCAAACCTGCACACAATGTTCATATTACACTTGACTTTAAGTACAGTATGTGAAATTACCAGAAATTACCAGTAAGGTAAATTGGCCACCAGGGTAGCCTAGTGGTTAGAGCGTTGGACTAGTAACCGTAAGGTTGCAAGTTCAAATCCCTGAGCTGACAAGGTACAAATCTGTTGTTCTGCCCCTGAACAGGCCACTGTTCCTAGGCTGTCATTGAAAAATAAGAATTTGTTCTTAACTGACTTGCCTAGTTAAAGGTAAAATAAAAATGTAAAATATATATATATGAATGAAGATTACCATAGATAGTTTTGATAAGAGCTGCAGGAGCCTCAATTTTGAATCTCCAAAGACAGTAAACATTCTTGGAAATCCACTACTTAAAAAGCATTGTGCGTGTGCAATGTGGTGCCTACCTAGTGCCTTATTTAACGTTACTGGGGAATTGTCTCCTGGAACTCCCGTTTGGCTTCCGTGTTTCCTAGCATGTTTGAAATGATGTGTATGATGTACACCATTCTGTCCTGTTTTATGAGGACTTGTGGTCTCTGTTGGTATTATAATGTATTCTGGCATTTGTGCCTTGAGGAATCCATGTGAAGAATTGGATTGGTGGACCTTGAATGATTATAAAAGCACCAGGCATATGCTGGTAAATTAAATAAGAAGTCTGAATGACGGGTCAAATTCATTCATCCACCTGTGACCTGCCAGGCACAGCAATGGTTGGAGTCAAACTGTCAGGCCTCCTTGCTCGCACACAATTTTTCATTTCTGCCTACAAATGTTCTATGGGATTGAGGTCAGGGCTTTGTGATGGCCACTCCAATAACTTGACTTTGTTGTCCTTAAGCCATTTTGCCACAACTTTGGAAGTATGCTTGGGGTCATTGTCCATTTGGAAGACCCATTTGCAACCTAGCTTTAACTGATGTCTTGAGATTTTGCTTCAAAATATCCACATAGTTTCCTTCCCTCATGATGCCATCTATTTTGTGAAGTGTACCAGTCCCTCCTGCAGCAAAGCACCCCCACACCATGATGCTGCCACCCCCCGTGCTTCACAGTTGGGATGGTGTCTTTGGCTTGCATGCCGCCCCCTTTTCCCTCCAAACATAACAATGGTCATTATGGCCAAACAGTTCTATTTTTGTTTCATCAGACCAGAGGACATTACTCCAAAAAGTATGATCTTTGTCCCCATGTGCAGTTGCAAACCGTAGTCGGGCTTTTTTATGGCGGTTTTGGAGCAGTGGCTTCTTCCTTGCTGAGAGGCCTTTCAGGTTATATCGATATAGGACTCGTTTTTACTGTGGATATAGAATCTTTTTCTTTTCAATTAAAAGTTGAAAGTTTTCTTGTTTTTCAATCAACCAATAAAACACGTTCCACATTCACAGATGTGACAGACTTTAAAAATATATATATATTTTAAAAAATCCTAAAAAAATATATTTATATATATATACACACATCATACACACACACACACATATATATATATATACATATATATATATATATATATATATATATATTTTATATATACACACACACAAAGAATATTAATTAAAAAAAATATATATATAAAACTTGCAGCAGAACTATCAAGGTTCTTATTAGCTATTTCGAGTCTTAGCTGAGACGACGAGCAAATAATTAGTTTTTAGATTTTTCAGCACCTTGAACAACATGTATCTGCTCATTTCCCTAGTCACCCCATTCACTCTTGTCCAATTTGAAATATAGTTCAGTAGTGGAGACCAGAGTCTATCAAACTTGGGCTGTCTCTTCATAAGTCAGCTTTTCAAGAGGGAGAAAGTCAACAATCTGGTCAATCCACATTTTAAATGTAGGAGGGGTATTAGAGGCCCACAATAGAATAATACATTTCTTAGCAAAGTATGTAACAGTCATAAGCTAATTGTCTCTGTCAGAATCAAGAACAAAGTCTTGCTGGACATTAAGAAGATCGATCCACGGGGTCATATCAAACTGTACACCTAGTATTTCCTGTGCAGCAGTATGTACAGATCTCTCTACAGCTCCAAAATACATGCATATAGGTTCCACATTCAGAGGTACATCTTTTACAGTTAGTTAGGAGACATATCTGTTTCCATTCTATGGAGTCTCATTGGAGTATAATAACATTTGTACAGAAATTTGTAATTATATTCTTTCATTTTTACATTAGTAGAGGAGGAGTATACCCTGTCGCAAACCTCCGCCCATAACTCATCACTGATAGTCAGACCAAGGTCCTTTTCCCAGATTATTTTCAAAGGAGTAAAGGAGGAAAGAAAGGAGTCTATAGATGTAAGATATTTAGCCTTTAATGGATTGTGCTGTGACAAGAAGGGTTTCAACTTCATTCAACTGAGTTCTAAACCTCCCCTTGGAAGTAAATGAGGAAATGACATGTCTAATTTGAAGATATATATGTTTTTTAAATGGGATCTTGGCACATTGAATTCACTGCAGAGCTCTTGAAAGGAATTCGGTATAGTGGTTTTCTGATGAAATAGGTCTGAAAAGGTCCTGATTCCTAGAGTATGCCAAAGATTAAAGTGATTTGCACTTTTCACGTCAAAGTACATTCATCTCTAGGAGACTGAACATGTCTCCTTCCTGAGCGGTATGACGGCTGCGTGGTCCCATGGTGTTTATACTTGTGTGCTATTGTTTGTACAGATGAACGTGGTACCTTCAGGCGCTTGGAAATTGCTCCCAAGGATTAACCAGACTTGATGAGGTCTACAAAAACCACAATTGTCCCTGTGCCCAAGAATACAAATGCAACCTGCCTAAATTACTACAGACCAGTAGCACTCACGCCCGTAGCCATGAAGTGCTTTGAAAGGCTGGTAATGGCTCACATCAACACCATTATCCTAGAAACCCTAGACCCACTCCAATTTGCATACCGCCCAAACAGATCCACAGATGATGCAATCTCTATTGCACTCCACACTGCCCTTTCCCACCTGGACAAAAGGAACACTTATGTGAGAATGCTATTCATTGACGACAGCTCAGCGTTCAACACCATAGTACCCTCAAAGCTCATCACTAAGCTAAGGATCCTGGGACTAAACACCTCCCTCTGCAACTGGATCCAGGGATCCAGGGGTGCGTGCTCAGTCCCCTCCTGTACTCCCTGTTCACCCACGACTGCATGGCCAAGCACAACTCCAACACCATCATTAAGTTTGCTGATGACACAACAGTGGTAGGCCTGATCACCAACAACGATGAGACAGCCTATAGGGAGGAGGTCAGAGACCTGGCCAGGTGGTGTCAGAATAACAACCTATCCCTCAACGTAACCAAGACTAAGGAGATGATTGTGAACTACAGGAAAAGGAGGACCGAGCACGCCCCCATTCTCATCGATGGGGCTGTAGTGGAGCAGGTTGAGAGCTTCAAGTTCCTTGGTGTCCACATCAACAACAAACTAGAATGGTCCAAACACACCAAGACAGTCGTGAAGAGGGCACGACAAAGCCTAATTCCCTTCAGGAAACTAAAAAGATTTGGCATGGTCCTGAGATCCTCAAAATGTTCTACAGCTGCAACATGTAGAGAGCATGCTGGTTGCATCACTGCCTGGTACAGCAATTGCTCAGCCTCTGGCCGCAGAGGGTAGTGAGTTCGGCCCAGTACATCACTGGGGCTAAGCTGCCTGCCATCCAGGACCTCTACATCAGGCGGTGTCAGAGGAAGGCCCTGAAAATTGTCAAAGACCCGGTACCGGACTGCCAAGTCTAATAAAAAAAGGCTTCTCAACAGTTTTTACCCCCAATCCGTAAGACTCCTGAACAGGTAATCAAATGGCTACCCGGACTATTTGCTTTGTGTGCCTCCCCCCAACCCCTCTTTCTACACTGCTGCTACTCTCTGCTTATCATATATGCATAGTCACTTTAACTATACATGTATGTACATACTACCTCAATTGGCCTGACCTACCAATGTTCCCGCACAATAACAGGGTTATCTGCATTGTGATCCACCACCTGCCAACCCCTCCTTTATGCTACTGCTACTCTCTGTTCATCATATATGCATAGTCACTTTTTTAATCATATCTACATGCACATACTACCTCAATCAGCCTGACTAACCGGTGTCTGTATATAGCCTCACTACCGTTATTTTCAACTGTCTTTTTACTGTTTTATTTCTTTACCTACCGATTGTTCACCTAACACCTTTTTTTGCACTATTGGTTAGAGCCTGTAAGTAATCATTTCACTGTAAGGTCTACACCTGTTGTATTCGGCCCATTTCACGGCGCACGTGACAAAAACTTTGATTTGATTTTCTGAGGTCTTGGCTGATTTCTTCTGATTTTCCCATGACGTCAAGCAAAGAGGCACTGAGTTTGAAGGTAAGCCTTGAAATACATCCACATGTACACCTCCAATTGACTCAAATGATGTCATTTAGCCTATCAAAAGCTTCAACAGCCATGACATAATTTTCTGGACTTTTCCAAGCTGTTTAAAGGCACAGTCAACTTGATGTATGAAAAACTTCTGACCCACTGGATTTGTAATACAGTGAATTATAAGTGAAATAATCTGTCTGTAAACAATTGTTGGCAAAATTACTTGTGTCATGCACAAAGTAGATGTCCGAATCGACTTGACAAAACTACAGTTTGTTAAAAACCTCTTGGCGCACCAATCCCTTTAGCGGGATCATTTTCGGCAACATCTGGTGAATTGCAGAGCGCCAATTTCAAATTAAATTACTACAAATATTTAATTTTCATGAAATCCCAAGTGCAATATACCAAAGCACAGTTTAGCTTGTTGTTAATACACCTGGCGTGTCAGATTTCAAAAAGGCTTTACGGTGAAAGCAAACCATACGATGATGTGAGGACAGCTCTCAGCAGACAAAACATTACAAACAGCAGCAAAGTAGATTGGTCACGAAAGTCAGAAAAGCAATCAAATTTATCGCTTACCTTTGATCATCTTCGTATGTTTGCACTCACAAGACTCCCAGTTACACAATAAATGTTTGTTTTGTTCGATAAAGATTATTTTTATATCCAAAAACCTCCATTTAGTTGACGTGTTTTGTTTAGTAATCCACAGGCTCGTGCGGTGAGGTCACGATGGGCAGATGAAAATTCCAAATCCGTAAAGTTTGTAGAAACATGTCAAATGTTTTTTAGAATCAATCCTCAGGTTGTTTTTACAATAAATAATTGATCATATTTCAACCGGGCGGTAGCCTTTTCAATAGGAGAAAGAGAGAGAAAAGGTCTCTCTCTCCAGTGGCGCCCGCATGAACAAGTCTGAGGACACCTAGCTATCCACTGACGCGATGTGATCATTCTCGCTCATTTTTCAGAATAAAAGCCTGAAACTATGTCGAAAGACTGTTCACACCTTGTGGAAGCCATAGGGAGAGGAATCTGGTTGATATCCCTTTAAATGGAAGATAGGCTTGCAATGGAAAAGAGAGGTTTCAGAAAAACAGCACTTCCTGGATGGATTTTCCTCAGGTTTTTGCCTGCGATATCGGTTCTGTTATACTCACAGACAATATTTTGACAGTTTTGGAAACTTTAGAGTGTTTTCTATCCTAATCTGCCAATTATATGCATATTCTAGCTTATGGGCCTGAGAAATAGGCAGTTTACTTTGGGCACGTTTTTCATCCAAACATCAAAATACTGCCCCCTAGCCTCCAGGATTTATTAACAAGACATTTGTGGAGTGGTTGAAAATTAGTTTTAATGACACCAACCTAAGTGTTTGTAAACTTCTGACTTCAACTGTAGGTATTACCATATCCCTTTCAATTCACATTCCTTGCAAAAATAACTATTTGCAAACATTTTAGAATGTCCAGAAAGACAGATCTTAGGAACAGTTAACAAATAAATTATTTTTCTTGAGAAAGGAGTATCCCTTAGCCAGATAACATTCGCTATTAATTATCATTGAGTTTGGTCCCTCAGAAGAGGTTCTAATCTCGTTCCTGGTACTTCATAGTACAAAAACACCAACTCATCCAATGGCATATATCAATTATCAACTCTAGATACTCCCATCTCAAGTTAACCCCCCTACCTCGTGACCCCACTCCTGGACAAGCTCACTGAGGGGAGTGAGTCTCTAGGTCATACACTATCCCAGGATAAGTGTAAGGTCAGAGAGGACATACAATGTTTCTAGACACTGCCATGCATCTCCCCCAATGAGAAAAGGAGGGAGTGACTGGCACACAGACATTGTGGAAACCAGTTCTGACTTAGAACATGTGGACAACTACAAATACCTAGGTGTCTGGTTAGACTGTAAACTCTCCTTCCAGACTCACATTAAGCTTCTCCAATCCAAAATCTAGACTCGGCTTCCTATTTCGCAACAAAGCATCTTTCACTCTTGCTGCCTAACATAACCTCGTAATACTGATCACCCTACCGATCCTTGACTTCGGCGATGTCATTTACAAAATAGCCTCCAACATTCTACTCAGACTGCTTCTAGTTTGCTATCACAGTGCCATCCGTTTTGTCACCAAAGCCCCATATACTACCCACCACTGCGACCTGTACGCTCTCGTTGGCTGACCCTCGCTTCATATTCGTCGCCATACCCACTGGCACCAGGTCATATATAAGTATTTGCTAGGTAAAGCCCCGCCTTATCTCACCATAGCAGCACCCACCCGTAGCACGCGCTCCAGCAGATATATTTAACTGGTCATCACCAAAGCGAACTCCTCCTTTGGCCGCCTTTCCATTCCAGTTCTCTGCTGCCAATGACTGGAACGAATTGCAAAAATCACTGAAGCTGGAGACACATCTCTCCCTCTCCAACTTTAAGCATCAGCTTTCAGAGCAGCTCACAGATCACTGCACCTGTACATAGCCCAAGTGTAAATAGCCCATCCAACCAACTACCTCATCCCCATATTGTTATTTATTTTTGGTCCTTTGCACCCCAGTATCTCTACTTGCAAGTTATCATCTGCACATCTATCACTCAAGTGTTTAATTGCTAAATTGTAATTATTTTGCCACTATGGCCTATTTATTGCCTTACCTTCCTAATCTTACTACATTTGCACACACTGTAGATAGATTTTTCTATTGTGTTATTGACTGTACGTTTGTTTATGTGTAACTCTGTTGTTTTTGTCACAATGCTATGCTTTATCTTGGCCAGGTCACAGTTATAAATGAGAACTTGTTCTCAAATGGCCTACCTGGTTAAATAAAGGTGAAATATATATTTTTATTATAATTACATGGTCCTCCCTGTCTGTAATGTAGCCATGTTATTACCTGGTCCTCCCTGTCTGTAATGTAGCCATGTTATTACCTGGTCCTCCCTGTCTGT